>NC_135742.1:36634791-36946250 GCF_041903045.1 Epinephelus lanceolatus
GGACAACAATCCATTGTTTAGAGATAATTCAGGGGTCTAGTGCCACCAATTTCCAAATCAGAGTTGTTATCGTCCTGACATGCCTGCTGCTGTTATGAGTGGCAGTGTTAGAATTAATGCAGCTCTCCTCGAAGCTCTCAATATTTCATAGATTTGTTTTGGCCTTTGAAGGCTTTAAATCTCTCCAGATCGAGTTATTTTCCTTCTCTTGAAGAGATCACTGAATCCCCTACTCTCGCCTCACCATCAATATTTAGAATTCCGCTGCATCACTTTGGACATGTATAACTCCACTCTTGCTCTTGAATCATTTATTAAAAATGGGGTCATCTTTGAATTTGAGACTCTGTCTTATAAAGGCCAAATCAGACACGTTCTGAAGGTTACTGTATAATTTATAGCTGTTATGGGTTTCATGTATCACGTCAGAGGCATATGAACAAATGGATTTTGAGGAAGGAGCATAGAGACAGATGTATACTCAGGCACAGTGAGATTCAAACAATGCAATGATCCTCATCTAGTTTTGGATGGGAGTGAAGCCTAAGTGGAAGAAGCAGATGTTGTAACTACCTTATGGTGAAATGATGAAAGTGCGAAGGTGCCGTTTGGAGAGTGAATCTCACATTGGGAGCAGTGAATGAAAAAATACTTTACAGCAAATTTCAGAAATTTGAAAGCTGTGTGGTCAAATTCTACAGACACGATAGTCTAATTTAGTTTATAGATCAACATTGATTTTGTCTCTGCAGCTATCTTAGTCACAGCACTACAGTAAGCAGCGTGGGCCTTTAGTCATTGTCATCTTTTCCCGACCAGAACATAACAGCCCACTTGCTGGGTGCTTTTATACAAAGTGCCTCACAGGATCATGTGTACATACATTTTTAACTCATGCAGTTGCCGTGGGAATACAGATTTAATCCCCACAGTGTTAGTGTGATGCTCTACCCACAGACTTGCATGGTCCAATTCTTTCTTTCAAGAAATGTATTAAAAGCTTCTATTTTTGTTTGCAAGCAATCCATTTTTGGGAAAAAAAAATGTTGCTGTGTAAAGAAGAAGCATTTTGCTTTTGATAAATTTATGCATATTCAATTTTTGCATGACTCTCTGCTTTCTCCCAAACAAATTTCAAAAGATGAAAAGACCAAATGGAGGAAACATAAAAGATAAATCCGAGCACGGCAGAGCAATTTAGCTACCTCAAATTACCTACCAGGCATTATCAAAACAGGTCAGCAGCTACATAAAAACAGAACCCTGCAAAGGAAGAAAGAGTTGAAGCTTCCAAACAAACAGCATCAATTTGCTGCAGTGCTCTTTTAACGTTACAAATACAAACCCTCCATCATGAGATTGCTTCTGCAGAATCTTTAAATTTATGTTGAAGTGCTACAGACAGATGACAGTGGATCAGATTTTCAGGCCTCTCATCCTATAATGGAATTTCCCTCAATCAGACAGAGAAAGTGGAAGGCAGGGGGAAGTAAAGTGATGCAGCAACCAGAAAACAAAGCTGGCGGGCATTGTCCTGCTTCCAAGACTCATGTGGAGACAGAGAGGCCCTCCAGACTCGAGTCTCCGGCTCTGGAGGGTATCTGTGTTATTGTGCGACATGGGCTGCTATGCCAGATGGCTAGTCGGTGACGTGAACCCCACCCGTACTTGTCAAAATGCCACCACATTGGCTGGTGCAGGGCATGCTAAATCCCTCTCGCGGGAGAAGCCAGTTTGCAACCATTCAGCTCCAATTACAAATCTTCAGTAGCACCCGAGGATTTGAGGCCATCCAAATATGGTGATTACTCCGCAGTTCCTGGAGGGGTGAAGCTGAGAGCTGAGCTCTTCATTGGTATGCGCTGTTTACTTACTGTCTGTGTGTCCATCTGTTGATTTGCAGAACAGACGCAGCTCGATTTTTCTGTGGAGGCCACACTGGAAGCTTGGTTCGCATAACAATTATCTGACATTATCCTGCAGTTTCATGGAATTTTAAATAGTCAAACAATAGTCATGCCTGCAGAGACAGATATGAATGAGCTGACAACAGGCTTTTGTTTCGGGAGGGGGGCTCAGGGTCAGAAAAGGGGTCGGGTTATATGAATATTTTTGAAGGCAGAGTCTTTAATCTTTCCATGACACATTAATTTAATCCTTTTCTTGGAAGATTTACTGGAAACGAGTCACAACATCAAATAGTCCAAAAAAAAAAGCCTTTGGTGTGCGCCATGGATCATAAAGGTTCATCTTACCATATGCAGGACAAGAGGACAACAATCATGTCTCTGTGTCAGGGCTTTATTTTTAAGTAGCTGGTACGACCAATATGTCGACTGGGAGAAACAGCACATGTCAAACATAGAGAACAGAGAGCAGCTGTCTGGCCAACATTTGTATGTGGGGCCCATTTGGGTATTAAATGGGCTGAAAAATGGGCCCTTTTTGGGATTGTCCACAGGTTCCATAGTGGCCCCATGCCAACTGCCCACATGGGTGGATTTACCCAGAAGGGTTTTGCTAGGGCTACCAGGAAACCAATTGAGTATGGATCAAAAATGGGTATCCTATCTGAGGCCCACTTGAGTAAACCCACCCATGTGGGCAAATGGCATGGAGCCATTATGGAACTTTGGGACAATCCAATATAGGGACCATTTTTCAGCCCATTTACTACATAGACCCACATACAAATGTTGGCTTGGTGGAATACTTTGTAAATATTCCATACATTATGTTTTCTAATGTGTTTCTATTTCTATTCTTAATATGCAATTTGGGCTGTAACAATTATCGTTCCTTTAAAGAAGTATTGTACTGCTGAAGAGATGGTATTTTCATAAAACTGGGCTGGCTATGCAGTAGAAAGATGCAACATGACCAGAGCTACATGACCTTTTGCTCAAGTGGTAGAGAACCATCAGCTAACAGAATGCACTGCGCCACACCTGACCAATAAACGCTCCCTGGTGACATAATGTGAGCTTGGCCATTTTTCTATAGGAAACAAAATGGTGGCTGGCTGGTAACCAGGTTCCTAGGAAGTGCGCTGGGCTTTGAAGCCAATTTATGTAGTGGCCAAACAGTGTAAATACACCGTTGTGTAATGCAATGCGGCCCAAAAACTAATTTTCCGAACATCTGCAAATAAATTTCGAATAAATTATTTCATCAGAGTTGATCCATTCAGTCTTCGAGAAGTCTGGAAGAGTTAGCGGAGGGCTAAACCTGAAGTAGTGGGCTTGGCTGGTGGAAGTCTCTAGCATGTCTGCTCTATGGGCCACATAGTGCAGAAGCAGCATCAGTTGTCCAGGCAATATTAAACGCTGTAGTTTAACTTTTTTGGCTTCATGCGTCAGTTTTTCTAGGAATGAACATGTTTCTCTTGATCCGCTGCTATACTCTTTATGTCTGTAGAGCCAGGCACACAAAAATGCAGAAGTACAATCTATAGTTCTAGCAACAGCCTCCAAGAGCCAGCAGATTAGAGCTGAGAGATGAGCAGGGAGAGCCGGGCATAACTCAAACAAAGGGAAGTTTACCGAAGTTCATTTACATATACCCTCACTGTTATGAGACAAAGCTGATTGAAAGTCCATAAAGTATCCATTTAACATATGACATTTGGAATTATATTTAATCTGAGGGGGGAGGGTGTTGCATTATTTTATCAGTCAAAGAGGAGGGTCCAAACAAATACTAATAACCCTTGGGAGGGTATGCTTTTTTTTTTTTTTTTTAAAAAGACTGAAACATAAAGCTCACACCCTAATAATTACAGTCCAGTCCCTATGAGGTCTGAATCAGTGAACATGCTATTTTTTCCTCTATCAGCCAAGACTTCATTTTTGACACTGTTCCACATTTTTCTCCTTTCCTCTTTGAAAATGTCACTGTCACGGCACCTAAGCGACGGCCTGTTAAATCACAGCCATGAGTCATTTTAATGAGAGCAGAGGGGTATTTTAAGTTCGACACATTAAATCCGGGGCTGAATTTAGTTTTTATTAGACCAAAGAAGCCTCACATGATGGGGCTGGCCAAGGACTGGCTCTAGTTCATCATTAAGCACACAGAAAGGCAATCTGGCCTCTCTTCAGGGATTCTTTGTGGGATAAAAGGACCTGCATGGAACAAGTACTGTTTGAATATCAAAAGTGGAGTATGGTGTTGCCACACACTGCTAACATCTGGTGCCTCCTTGTTGGACTTCAGTTCTCCATAGAAATGGCTAAGATGAAATCACCTTTCAGAAAAAAAACGATCTAAGAAAATGAATATATTTTTTTATTACCTTATTTGCCATAGGCCAAAAAATTTCCTATGGGATATTTTCTCCTCATCATATATTTTTGTCGGGTAAATATGGTGTTTACTATGGACCACCTCTCAACAGCAACAGCAAGATAATTTTAATCATTTTACATGTCTAAGTATTTTCTGTAGTTTTACCTCAGAAAATTGATATAACTGAATTGTTAGCTATAACATTTACATTTCCTGCTATTGAAATACACCATGACAATAAGGAAACAGCAGGGTTCAGAAATGTTCTTCTTTCATCAAGATAACAACACTGGCAGGATGCTAGGCCTACTCATGACAATACCACACCTGTTGGTTGAAGACTGTATTTGAACATTTGCATTTTGTTCATGCTGGAGAGACAAAATACTACAGGACATAATAGGAAGCCATCTGGATGGCTCATGCTGGTAGCAATACTTTAAAGACATTGTGGGTGACAGAACCCAGGAGTGGAGAGATGGGGTGTAAAGTGTGCAGTACATCTATTGCTAAGTGTGTGTTGATACTCACCTGTCTGAACACCATTCTGTGAGTTTTGCTCACCGACATCCTCCTTGATCTGCTCTGGGTTCAGATAATTTGTTTGATCATTCTTAAACCATAAAATATCTAATTGACCCAACCTCTCTATCCCTCTGCGCTCCTCAAAGTTTCGAAGTATTTTACCATTTACGCTACCTTTGAAGCAGTTATAAAGTCAGAATACGTGTCCATTTCTTGATTATTTATATTGCTTGTGAATCCCTACAAGTACTAGTCATACTGGTTTAAATAAACAGTTTGATAGTATTTCCCCTCTTTGTGACAGTTTATAAGAAAGGACTTTAAGGCCTGTCCAAGATGTCTATGGTAGGTTAGGCCTTTAAAGATCCAGTGTGTAGGATTTAGGGGCATCTACTGGCAGAAATGGTATAAAATATCCATAACTATGTTTTCATTAGTGTAAAATCACCTGAAAATAAGAATTGTTGAGTTTTCGTTACCTTAGAATGAGCCATTGACATACAGAAGAGGATCCTCCTCCGCAGAGTCTGCTGTGAGGGTCCTAAGGACAGAGGGATGTCATATGCTGTAAAGCCCTCTGAGGCAAATTGTTATTTGTGATATTGGGCTTTATAAATAAAATTGGTTGATTGATTGATGGATTGAGGAATTCTGCAGGAGCCCAGCATGGACAAATTAAAAACTGCCTCTAGAAAGGGCCATTCACGTTTTTGCGTTGGCCACTGTAATTCTCCTACTCGCTTGGCACAAAGGAGAAATATTTTCTGTCAAATTACAAGCAAACAACACTTCACTAACTTAAAAAAAATTCCACAGATTCTGTTTGGGTCTGATAATTACACATTACAACATGATTTTTTTTTTCAGAGTGTTAGCTGCCTGCAGAGTGTCACCTCTCTGAATGTGGAGCTTTGCCCTCCTGCGGCAGCTTCCTCCCTGCTGCAGCTGCTGATTTGGCGCCTCTCTTTAGCTTCATTCTTACATGGTTTATCAGTACTTCTTCACAATACTTAGCTTAAGTACCTAAAAGTGATATTCATTTTAAAACATACTCCAAGAAGTACGAGTAAACTAAAACTAATTTGTCACAGTAACAAGAGTACAGGTTACTTAATTGTACTGTTACTTCCACCCCTACAGCTGTGCGCTATGAATTCTCTCTGGTCTCTGTTACAGTGTTGACCCTTTCACCAGTGTGTCTCTCAGCTTCTGCTCTGCTTACTTTTGTGACATTTGTGTCCATGTGGATTTTTTCAGCTTTTTCTTTGACAGACAGTGTAATGATGCCCTATGGTTGAGCCCCGCTGGGTCTCGGAGCTGCCATACACCAGTCTCCTTACACTGCTAGAGAATGTCAGTCAGCTGCCCTTCTGCATAGCCTCTCCTCTCACCTGTCTCTCCCTGTTCTCTGAGTGTGTGTGTGCCTTTACACACACACGCCATGTACATCTGGATGATTGTCTCTCTGTTGTGTCATTTTTTTGGCAGGTTTGGCAAAGCCCATGGGGCTAGTTGAGGGACCCGGAGGCCTTGGCCAGGGGGGAGCCGCTGCCACTCTGGGAGAGGACAGTCATGATGCCGAGGGAAAATACGAGGAGTACGGCTACAACGCTCAGCTCAGTGACCGCATATCCCTGGACAGGAGCATCCCAGACTACAGGCCTAAAAAGTATGTCCACCCTCTGTTTCTTCTCATTTTCTGTCATGTCCATTCTCCTTCCAACTACAGCTCTACACCTGTTTTTCCTCCTAGCAGGGTTGTGTAATGTTAGAGAGTCCTGTAACAGGAAGGTTTGCCAGTTTAATTCCTGCTGCAGTTGATGGGCTCTGTTTTTTGTGAAGGCACACAATGTACAGCAGGTCTTTCTGCCAGGAAACTGGCATTCTCATCAAGTCCAGTGTTTTTTTTTCTGTTCTTCTTCTTCTTTTTGGTATTTATTTAGATTTTGGTGAATCTCCAAGACATTTACTATGCCAGAGTAGAAGCAGAGACGCAGTACAAGGTGTGTCAGAAATGATAAGCTGTGCAGTTAAATTGTGGTGTTGAGGATTATTGGAATTTACAGCAACTTCCTGCAAGCTCAGACCAGGATCAAAAGTGCATGGCATACTCATGCTATCTTTTTGCTTTTGCTAAGCAGTGAAATATGAAAAGCTTCTTTTCTACAGTTCACCAACTGGGTTTAATTCCCATTAGGAGAAATATGAGAAATTTGATATTTATTTATAAATACACGCAGCAGTGGTGTGAATCCAACAAAGAACTGTCAGTATGCACTTGTGAGGATTCACTGAGCAAAACTAGTAGAATTTGTTGTAGCTATCCTCTAAAGATGTCAGTGGCAGAGTGGTGGATGGATCTCTCAAGACCATTACAACATGGCAAGTTACAAATAAGCTTCTTACTTACAACATTACAACAAAGCTTCTTACTCAAAGTTTAATTTAAGGTGCTGTATATGCTGTATATTTTTCTAATGTCTCTTCATCTTTATGTAAGACTTACTACAAAAACACCAGACCCAGTACCTACTGTTGGATTGCTGAGGAGATTAATGGAATGTCATATGGATCAAAAACTACCTCTCATTGGTTTCCATATTAAAAAGAAAATGCAAATGTCACCCTTGTAAATTTAATGGCTTCCAGCGGGCGACTTTCTGTGGTTTATGACATTCACTTTGCACCGGCCCTCTCCAGTTTTCCAATAGCACATGGGACATTGTAAATTGGCACCAACGCAAAATGACATGAGCCAGACAGAGCAGTGCATTCAACAAGTATGAATTCATTTGTTTCATGCTAAAAAATGCAATTTGAACAAATGCACTTCTGTCATGTTTAGCATCCATTTCACAATGGTCGGCATTAATGTTGTAAGCAGGTACCGTCAGCATTTTCACTGGCTGATGGACTGTGGGGAAATTGTTTGTGACCCCCGCAGTGTTCAATAGAGCAGCCTTTGTGCTCTAGCATCCCTGATGAAATGTGCATATATATCAGATATGAAAGGGCGTAGGTTTTGTTTCAACTTCAGATGGGGACATATATGAAAGGGGGCATGGGGTCCTCCTACAGGAAATGTTGAGCATCAAACACTTTCTTATCTGCATTCTGGTGACTTTGTATTCATCAGTTTTTGCCCCTCGGTGAAAATGACTTTAAATTCATCAAGAATAAAAGTCCTTGGCTGCTTTGATATTTAAAATATGGGAGACGAATGCACTTGTTTTTCATACTCAGCAGATAGTGAAATAGTCAGTCTACATCTATGCCAGGGGTCAGCAACCTTTTCTATCTGAGGAGCCATTTTTGGCCAGAAAAAAAAAAAACACAAGAAGATTGGGGCTGCAAAACATATTTGAGCCTTATAATGGAGGTAATGCAACTTATCATGTCTAAATTAGTGTGTTTAACATTACTACTATGTCAAAATGAGACAAGATGGCTGCTATGTAGTGGGGTATTTATGATTATTTGGTACTTAAAGTTTGCAGCTTTGGTAGTGATTTGTCCACGCACCATTAAAATCTCTATTTTCTTCTGAGACTTTAACTTTTTTGGTTTAGGAATCCATAGCTAGCCTAGCTGGGGAGACCCAAGACTAGCCACCACTGTGGAAGTTTAGCAAAATTTTGAGAAAAAGGCACAGCTGTGGACGTGCGATGCACATTTTGACATTGATTAAATAGTAAAACTTTTTTTTTAATTCTGTTTATAGGCTACATACTCTTACATTGGGGAATGATTACATTTGAATCATAGTGATTTGGTACTGCTTTGTTAAAACCAGAGTGAGATGAGAACAAGAGAGAAATACACCATGTTGATTTTACCCTTTGCTGTCGAGAGTATTTCAAAATTTTCAAGGACAGTTGGACTATGGGTTTCTACACTTAATACCGTCTTGCAGCACAAGTAGACAAGCTAGCAAGGCTACCAAAGTGTAGCCTACAGTACTGATCCCTACAGCTGTCTCCGGCTGTTACATGACTCACCTCGCACATTGTAATGGTCCCTCAAGAGTCTCCTTCTTCACAAGCCATCTTTACTTCCTGTTTGATACTTTTCATCTTTTTTGTCTGTCTTATTGCCTAACTCCACTTAATTCTTCCCTCTCTCTTCTGTCAATGCAGTACAGTCAGTTTAGCCACAGGGCATCTTGGGGCCTCGGCCATGGGGAGTCACACAAAAGAAAATGACTTGAGACACGCCTAATCCCTACATGAAAGGACATGGGCAAGATGATGCTGATAGCTGAAGAGCTATGTTCTAATGTTGCAATAAAAGGAATCATGAATTACTTTATTTTTTATGAAAGAGACCCAGTGGACACTCAGCAAGTAGCATTAATGGCGCTTTTAATAAATTTTGTCTTTAGAAAGTGAACTACAGCTATGATACAGTGAGTGCTGCCGGAGATGGATTGTGATGTGAGGGGTGTGTGGGGGTAATCAGGGCTGCCAGTGGCGTTCATATCACACAGTGTCAAAGAACAATGGTGACAGGCAGACACGCTGAGAGGAAAATCTGACGGCCAAGAGAGGTTTCTGAGGGCTTTAGCGGGGATAACAATTCATTTCATCCACGCCGCTTTGTTCCCAGTTCTTTTCACGCCCAGAAAAATTAGACTAGAGTGGAACGGGGAGGAGGAGGGCAAGTAAAAAGGAGCTTGCTAATTAATAAAGTCAGCTGAGAGTGCCTCTGGAATGGAAGGATTTTAGGAAATTCCTGCTTTTAATCAACTTGTTCAACAAAAATTGGAACTTGAGACAAAAGGAAGTGAGCGTCGAGGGGTTGCTGAAGTGGTTGTTTCCGGATATAAATGGCGCTGACTGTGTGTCTGTATATGGATTTAGTGTCAGT
Source organism: Epinephelus lanceolatus (assembly GCF_041903045.1). Classification (NCBI taxonomy): domain Eukaryota; kingdom Metazoa; phylum Chordata; class Actinopteri; order Perciformes; family Serranidae; genus Epinephelus; species Epinephelus lanceolatus. The sequence continues at coordinate 36,644,470 of NC_135742.1, forward strand.
TCCATGGGGTGTGACTAGATTCTTGTCATTATACACTTCTCGATAGGTCTCTCCGTGTCCAGGCAATAATCCATCATGTGTTTCTGATCTACAGAATATTTTTTGTACCCATACAAAAAAGTTTAAAGTCTCTGAGTGCAAACAAAACATGTTGTGTCAAACAAGATAAAGCTTCAGACCATGACAGCTTTTCAATAGGTACACTCTATGATAAAGACTTACATTTGTTGTGAAGCTCAATAGAAATCAATACAGTGCAATGTGCAAACATAGTTTTCTTTTTTTCTGTTTAAGACACTGAAGCAGCACTTTAAAGAGAAACACTGCAATTGAAAGAAAATTGGTATATGTATACCCAGAACAATACTGTTACTGCCACAATTGTTGTCGCACTTGTCAGGACTTTAAATGTTTTTTCACACCTACCTGTTTGCCTCCATTTTAAGCAGTTCTTTGCCTCACACAGTATGAAAGACTCTCACATATTTCTGACTTCTAATTCTGATTCTGTAATTATGTCCTGCAGGCAAAAAAAAAGGTGACTGCAGCACTGCAGAAGCGAGGTTAAATGCAGGAAGCAGTCACCTCCTGTCTAATGGGCTTTTAATTGAACAGGAGTCATTGAGCAGAGGACTTTGATGACTATAGGGAAGCAAAGTCCATCGCCATGACAGAACGATGTGCATGTTCTCAAGTCTCTCTCTTTTCAAACACGCCTGTCTGCAGCAAAAACCAATTCATAATAATTACAGTCGCGATTGTCTCTCGGACAAAAACCTGTAATCCCTTTTCACCGCCCGCCAGCCTGCATTTCTCTCTTCTGCCCTTTACTTCTGCAAGTGACATTCTTAACTGAGATACCCGGGGACTTAAGTAGGCTCTATATTATGGTGACTTGGAGCCTGCCATTCGCTGTCCTTGGGAGGCTTACGTGTGATAACATCTCATTCGGCTGCGGAGAGAAAAACAGCAAAGGCGGGCGAGCTGGTAAGATTACCGATGCTCACAAAACAAACAAAAGATGTTAAATGGAACTTGTGTCACTCATAAATGGAAAAATGCAATTCGAGGCATCAGATCTGCTTTTCACCCTCCAGCTCTCTTCCTCCAAGGGGATTCATATTCAATTACTCCTAATCGCACCTGTATCTCTATTGTCACTTTGTCGAAGATTCTATTTATATTTTGTGAAAATAGTTAAACCCAAAACTATATTGAAGCCCAAGGACCCTTCGTCTTCTGTTTGTCTGCCTGTGGGAGGGTGATAACCAGAGAGGGAGGCTACAGAAACAGGCTTACCTCATCTCCTTAGCGTCTGATACTGCAGAATGGGATCGTAAGGTCTCCGTGGTGCAGCAACTCCTGCTGCAAATTGTTGCTCTTTCTAGCGCTAGAGTTTATCTCCTGGATGGGGGGGTGGAGAAATGACAAGGCAAACGATTATCTTTCTGAGAGGAGTGCTCGCGGATTGGAAAGTTGCTTTGGTGTTGCCTGCACGGCGTGGGTTACAGGAGGTTAATGTGAAATTTCACAGCGAATAAGAGTGGCCGGCGGGGAAAAAGTCAGAGGGAGCAGCCGGGGCAGCAGGCTGGTGGAGGAGGAGAAGGGGGAGGTGTGATTTGAATACATCTTAATCTGGTGCTCTGTTTCTGTCAAAGCTTGTTCCGGGTCAAATTATGAGCACTGGCCAGTGAGCTCAGTCCCATTACAAACAGATGAGTCGATCGCTCATCCTGTTACGGCTTTACAAGGCTTCCCTGCTTCTGCAGACAGGTACAAATTTAAGGCTGAGCGATGCCCTAAATTGGATCCAGTAACTAGGGCAATGGAACTACAATATCACTTTACGATCTCGACACTGAAATCCTGCCTCACACCACATCTCAACTAGAAGTGATGAGGTTGCCATGCCCCCTCTGACATTTTCAAGATATTACTCTGGTAATATTCATTAAATGCAGCCTCTCCACTGGTCGTATAACTGAACAGGAGTGAAATATACATTACTTTGTTTTGCACAGTTGCCATGTTGTGGCTGTGCAAAGGAGTGCCTCGGTGCAAAAAATCTCCCCTCGAACTCACTGCCAGATTTGTCATTGTATTTATAGACCTGGCAAGGCTGATTGAGAGAGGCAATAGAGAAAGCTGTGAGAGGGAACAAAGGAGTTGCTGAGGGAGAGCATAAATGCACGGGGAAGGACTAAAATGATACAGTGGAGGGGTTATCAATCAAAACACTTGTGCATTTACTCTTACGAATACAGCGCAAGAGCGGGGCTTAAAGTATAGATAGATGTACGCAGCGTGCTCCATCATAAACACTCTCTGTGGTTTGGTTTTCCTTTTATTACCTCTGCTGTCAAATGCATGTGGGCTGCGGTAATGGAAGTGATTGATAACAGTGCATGAAATTAAGTTTCCCCAGTCCAGCACAGCAGGCACGAGCCCACTTGGTCACTGAGACTGTCATTCCTATGCATGAATCAATTGCAATATTAAGTCCAGGAGTCATGTAAGAAATGAAATGAATGAGGATGTCTGAGTGCCTCTCAGTTACCTGCTTTATATCCCAACCACCTGAAAATTCATAGCCGTGTCAATATGTGAGGCTGAACTCTGCACTGTTGCCGTAGTGTCGCACAAAGCAGAGATTCAGACAGAGTTGTCATCAAACAATATAAGTTAAAAAAACGGCATTTATCTGGATCATTGGGTGGTGATAAACAGGACTATGACACAAATAAAATAATAGATAAATAATGTTGCTCCAAATCTTTTGGATATGTAAATAGTAAAAAGCCAACTCTTTGCTAGTTAGATAATTAACAGGAAATAGTTGGCAAAAATAACAAAAAAACCCTCACCTGATTATTGCTATACTCTCTGTAGGCCAGTTTCTGGACTATAAGCTTGGTCAATGATAGTTCTGGGATAGAAGAAACACTATGTGTCATGTTGTCAATTTGCATTTAAAGTTGCAATCTCAAAGATTTCCATTTTGTTTTCTTTGGTGGCGGAAATTGAAGTGTATTTGTCAGCAGAGGGTTCAGATCAACACAGTATCACTCCGAACTCATCAAATACCGATGCTTGGTCAGTGGCCCTACATGTCAATATATGCTTCAGTTAAGCCCCAGCATCAGTCTTCAACGCTCAGGGACGACAAGTCAGTTTTCGCTGGTTACATGCATTGTGTCTTTTCAAAATAAACTCCCCTTTTTTTTACAGGAAATTCACAGTTTCCACTAGATAAATGCATACAGTCTCTTTTCAAAATAAGCTTAGAATGTTGGTAAAAAACTTTGTTTCTGAGTTTACTTCCTCAGGTTCAGACAACAAAAGCATATGGTTAAGTTTGAAAAAAAGAAATCGTGGTTTGGCTTAAAATAATTACACTTTTTACGAACCTAATATGACATACGTCATTAGCATAGCATGCTACACATACTCGTGCACTATTTTGTTATTAAAATAACTACAACTTTGGTTTTGCATAGGAAACTTGCTCTTTATACTAAGGCAGCTGCTCAGAGCATCAAAAAATGCTGCTGCCTGGTGCAACTTATACTGCTGCTGAAAGGTGTCTCAGTGTGTCAGTATCTGATGCCAAGGGCAGGAGGTAGTAGCTCTGCAATGTGCCCCAAAGTGTCCCAGGAAAAGAGCCAGGAAATGGTGCCTCCTGTCTTTCCATGTTAACCATTTGGGCTGTTCAGACAGGACGCACTGCTGCCGACTCATGATCTGCAGTAATAGTTTTAGCATCTGGTCTATAGGTTTAAATTAGGCTGGTGAATTTATGTAAATCAGGTTGTTGTATGAGCCCTGCAGGTGGGGAAATGAAAGGGTTACCAAAGCATAGGTGGTGTGTATGTGTCTGTATTTGTGTGTGTGCGCACATGGGTGTAGGTTTCAGGTGTGGGTGAGAGCAGATTATTGATGACTGTGTGCTGCTTGTTATTTTTCAGGGAATGGCGCCGCAGACAGTTTGTGATACTGCAATACAAGGGTTTTCATCAGTGGGCTGTAGCCTCAATCAACATTGTGCCATCACATCTGGCAATAAATGGTGACTTAACAGACTTTTTTTAAAAAATGAGAATCTTCAGGATTATTACTTTAAAGCTCAGATGTTTAACCATCAGCAATAAAGAAGAGTGCGTCAGCATGCATACGTTTAAATTCTGAGAAAATTAATATTAAAAGCAACCAGCTTAAATTGCAAGAGATTCATTTACAAAGGAAGTTGATGCAGCATGTGTACCTTCCCAAGTAATGTTGTGTTAGATAGATGTGCAAAGTAAAAAAAATGTAAAGTAATGCACAGAAGGAAAGCAGAAATGGTCTTTTGTGGTGATATGCAAAGCATTTACTATATAATTTCACAAGTAAATAAGATACCATCTGTTGTGTCATCCTACATAATTGCTAGTTCGTCCCTTGCCAGTTCTCATTGTTGAAAGGTGAGAACCCGCTAACACATGCCCGCCACACATACACACAAAAACACACACACACTTACACAAACCAGTGGCTGTGGAGAACAGGGAGGCTTCCAATGGGTGGAGAGAGGAGGATGTAACTTTAGCACCACGCTGGGATCCATCTGCTGTGTGGCCGTCCCCCTGCGGCCTGACCCCATGGATGCTGCTGACTCAAGCTGACATCGCAGTTCACCAGGGTATCAGGGTGCCGAGCACCAGTAGAGCTCAGATGGCTCACAGCAAGGGTGGAAGAGCAGGAAACATGCTGTCTTTGAACAAAACATGTTCAAGGTAGCAGAATTTTGACTTTGATACCAACACTACCAAGTTTCAAATCTAAAAATATGACTACACGGTGAACGAGGAAAACAGCAGCAGTGTCATAACTGTTACATTTAGGTTGGAAGTTTGGATTTCACTGTACGTGCTGTAGTCTGCAAAAATGACACAGTGATAAGTCAGTGATTGTATGCAGCACCACAATTTCATTTGGGCATTTAGGATAGGTTTTCTGTGTTTTATTAGTTGAGATTATGGAGGCTCATTTCTGTAGCAACCCTAATTTGTGATTCAGGATGATGAAACAGTTCATCTTTAAATAACCCACTTGCTAAGTGCAGATCTTCAAGACTGAATTTCAGCCTCACTCGTTGCCCCTATCACATTTAATAATCTGTGATAGATTTTGAGACTGATACACTCTGACAAATCAATATATTGTCTCATTAATATTTCTAGTTTGAATGGTATTTCACCTGGCGCATGCAATATGTCACTGTCTTTAATACTCCTCTGCCGTAATGCTTGGCAAGAGAATTTGAGAGCTTGGCAGGATTTACTGAAGCTAAACAAAAACCCATAGATTTGTTTACACTATAGCTGATTCATGTCAATTTGATATTCCAATAAAGAACAATATTACAAGTATTTCACTGCAGCCAAAATCTCTTGTAAATAATTTAGCCACAACAATTACAATAGCCACCAAATTGTCCCTACATAATGAGTCAGCACTGTTGAATAAGATATGTGGAAACATGGAGAAACAAAGGCAGAGGGGAGTGAAATGCGTTTGTCAGCTTTTGGGTTCAGAGTCTGAATGGAACAGTGCGGAAAGATTCACAAAACGTTGGCTGTGTGTGTGTGTGTGTGTGTGTGTGTGTGTGCAGTTGCCATAGGAATCAGCTAAGTGCTTCCATCCGGTCAACACTGTTATTTCTGACTTCAAAGTCACAGTATGTCTGGAAGAAAATAGTGTGTTTTACTGGAAGTGACAGGGACATTTGACAGACTTGAGATTATCAGCAGAGGAGAGTAATGGGATTGTTGTGACAGAGTGTGTGAGGGAAACACTCACACAAACCAAGTGAATGCAGTGTATATTCATCTGCCTGGGAAGTGTGCAGTTCATTTATTAATTGTGTCAGCATAAGTGGCAACATGAGGTAGGATTCAAATTACACATGTTCAGAGTTGGTTACCATGTACTAATTGTACAGTGTATAAGACCGAGAGAATGAGGCAGAGATGGGTTGCGAGAGCTCTCAGGTTATAAGATGGACAACACTGTCTACATTTGAAGCAAACTTGTAACCTGGATTTTGGTATTACCCTGATTTAGATCAAGCCTATGAGCTTATGATAAAGAAGGATAATACAGAAACCTGATTATTATTTTGATCCTCTGTGTCAGTGGAGGCATGCGTTTGACTTCTCCATATCCAGCCACACTGTTATTTCTGTGCTGAATGAATTCCCACAGGAGATGAGGATGAACTGCTGGCTGCCTGGACTCTGTTGCATTTACTACCCTGACAGGAGTTGGAATCGCAATGTTACCATTAGTAATGGAAGACAGTGCAGCTTATCCTCTACATTGCCAAAGTCAGACTTTTTTTCAGCTTGTAGATCATCATTGTGTCAATTAACATTGTTTGGTTTTAGCCATGCTAACTGCATGGCTCAAGGGGAGGAAATGTTGGTCTATTTTCCTCAAGATGAATTGGAATCAGTGATCCTCTAACCCTTAAAGTGGAAACAGACAACTTTTTAAGCAGATCTAGCTGTTAGAAGGCCATTAAATGGCCATTATCAGTGGTGATAAGCATCACAGATATGGGTTAGTAAGGGCCTGCCACACCTGTTCGGTTGAGAAGGCCATTATCAGGTCACGAAATTAAAGTTTTTGCCAGATAGGGCTTTCATGTGCAAGTGGGGCTGCATATGGGACGTGCAAGTGGATTGGGGGGGGGTGGATCGGGCAAACACATAACTTTCACTCAGGAGACCAGGGTTCGAGTCCCATGTTTCATTTTGTGCCTAAATCTAAGAAAGTGAAAGTGGATGAACCTACCAGGAGATATTGCAGGCCCCTGCTGGCCATATCTATGAGCCTTACAGCCACAGATAATGGTCATATAATGGGCGGATAACATCCTGATTGGGTACTCTTTCCGCTGTCTGCCATTTCCACTACTGGGGATAGTAACTGCAAAGAACTTATATTAGCGCTCTGGTAATTCTGGGGACAGCTACTGGGGAAAACTTAAGCTGAACTTAACTCTTTCTGTTTTGGTTGCACCATGGTTGATGCATTCCCTTTGTGCTGTAAACTGAGCCCTCATTTTAGAGCACAGTGATTTACATATGTGTCATTATTCTACAGCCATTACATTGTGCAATCAGTGATTACTTCATAATGATAAAAAGCAAAACACTTGTCTTTTCACACTTCTGATCTAGTATTAATCTATTGCCATCATCAGATCAACATTTTAATTTGTCCAATACTTTGGTTTGTGACCAAATAGGCCCACCTGTACAACTAATGCCATTCCCAACAGCCTCAACTGTAGGCTACTTTGTGTTTTTATAAAAATATTCAAAAGATGAAGATGACGCTCAGTTTTTCATTATAATATTATATTTCATGAGTGCCAGTGCAGAAAACATTTCTCCTAAAAATTCTGTTCATATACAGCTAACTTGCTGAGCCACGTACATTCTCCTGTGTTGCTTCCTGTGTCCCACTTGTTGTTAGCTTTGGGTTACTAAAACAAAAAAGGGTTAAAGTGAGAAAGTGTTTGTGGTCGAATATTGAACATTAACATACATTAACAAAGTGCTTTGAGTTGCTTTAACATAACCAGATAAATGTTAATCATGCTCAGGGTTTCCCATGCATTCATTTGTGGTGGCCTGCCACGATTAAAACATGTGCCACCATGTTTTGATTTTCAATTTTTGGAGCTGGACCATTCATTAGGTGCACTGTTGGAATATACATACTGTTTGGGTTATTAATTGCTCAACACTCAATGAAGTGCAGACCATACGCTCGGCACAAATGAAGCAGCAGAACATCAGGCACGGTGAAAGGGAAACTTTTGTTGGGGAAAAACAGAAGAGTTCCACCTGTGCGCAAGGACACACAAGAAAAACACAGAAAGGAAAAGTTTAGTGTTTTTCCTGTTATGTTGATAGAAGCAGGATTACATTTACCACAAAATGCATCGTCAAACTAATAAAAAGTATATAAACATCATTTTTAGAAGACTGTCTTTATCTTCTCTGTCGTCATGGTGGCAAGTATAGTGAGTGCTACCAAACATTACTTTGTCATGAACCTGTCAAATCAAGTAAATACATACATTCTTCTTGTGACCCTGGAGAAATGTACTTTTTGCTGAGCATATGGTGTCAGTATGGCAGCTATACTGCGGCAGTAGTCACAGTACAGTGCAGAGAATCCAGGTCTGGGAGCTGCAGTTTCACCATCAAATGGATGTGGGCCTTCAAATGCTACCTTAGAAGAGAGCTAATTTTTGCCTTGTTGATTTGGTGCACTGAGGAAAATTTTTTCCAGGATACGTTCCTTTGCTTTTGGAAAAAAATATCAGGCTGTATGCACCATGGGGATACAATGGGAATGTGACACTGAACATTTTACTCAATATTTTAAAAGGAAAAAGCATTTAAGACTCAAACCAGTAGAAGGATGAGGCAGATTTCTCAACACATCATAGGCCTTTCTAGGTGAACATTTGAAACAGGTGTAACTAATCACATTAATTATGTCTGCATCCCATTGACTGCAGGTGTGCCGGCTCCAGGGCCCTGCTACTGCACATGCTCGCCTGCACACCTAAATGGAAAGGAAGCCATCATTAATGTTATTAGTTACACTTGTGAGTTTCCTGCATGACAAGTTAAAATGTCTGCTGTGAGAAAGGTTTGTACTGTCGCTGTTAAAGTGGGCTGATGGTTACACAAAGGTTCTTAAGGTGCCTCTAGGAGTCCTTGAGGAGGTATCAGAGGACCATGATGCGGTTCCCATATGGGCCATTAAGGGGTCTTATTTAAGATGTTTCAGGGATCTTGTAGGAAGCTCCAGGGTGTTTCAGCAAGATTGCTTATATCTTAATTTCACTTGTCTTTTACATATGTTCTACTTTAAAGTATGTGTCATGATTACACACTGTATAGTGGGATTTTTTTTTAATTTAAATAGATTATTTCTTAAAACTGTTGTGTACAGAAATCAGTTTTTACATTTGTTCTCCTACACTGGATTTATTGCACACTAAGCTTTTGTATAGAGAGCTTGTTGGACTTTAAGACATAGATCTTGCCAAGAACAAAAAAAAAAAAAAAAAAAAGATTGATATCACACTTCTGTCTGTACAGTGCAGTTAATGCCAGAAGCTGCTTAGCTTGTTTAGCATAGCTTAGCATAGCTTAGCATAAAGACTGAAAACAGGGGGAAAGAGCTAATGGGTAACAAAAGCCGCTTGTATCTGCTTTTCAGTGGCTTTTCATACCTTTGGACAGAGCTAGGCTGGCTGTTTACCTCTGATTTTTTCAGTCTTTATGCTAAGCTAAGCTAACCATCTCCTGTTTGTATCCTTATATTTAACAGACAGACATGAGTGGTATCATCTTCTCATGTAGCTCTTGGCAAGAAAGGAAATGAGCATATGTAGTGTGCCATGTTAGCTAACTGCTCGTATTAAACATTCAGAGACAGCTACATGTATGCATGTTTTTCTCGCTTAATATGCAAACCAAGTCCAGATAGTTTTAGCCCTGGCTCATAATCTTAAATGTATCTTAACAGGTGTAAGCAGCTGATGTACCCAGAGGACCTTCCTCAGATCTCTGTGGTCTTCATCTTCGTGAACGAGGCACTGTCAGTGATCCTGCGCTCCGTCCACAGTGTGGTCAACCACACGCCAGCACACGTACTCAAGGAGATCATCCTGGTGGATGACAACAGTGACAGCGGTAAGACTTTTGACACCTTCATTATAACAGGATGAAAAAATAACAAGGATCACCACTTTAAGAATGGCTTTGGAGCAACATTTAACAAGTCTCTGGCTCCTGGTGTCTCACTGTATATGCGCTGCGGGACATTAAATGATGGTTGTCACTGAGATCCTGTCAGTCACTGTGGACGTTTGATCCAACATCCTTCTGATCATTTCCTTTTTGCATCATGTTTAATTGTTTCTCATCTCCAAGCGTATCCTCTCAGACTTTAAATCACAGAACCTGTAGAACCCGCAGTTTATCACTGTCTTATGCTGTGGGTTTGCTTATTCAGTTGAGACAGTCACCCAATTTATCATGTCTCATCTTCCCTGGTAGAACGTGAACTAAGGCGTCATACACAAATGAATTAGTGTGATGTTTTTGGACTCCTGCCAGAGTCGTCAGTCTTATAGTTTCTTATGTGTGTTGGTGTGTGTATGTGGCACAATTTTGTGTGTCGGTGTGTGTGTTTGATTTTGTGAGTAACAGTTGAAGGGATAGAGAGCCCCCAAGGGTGGAGTCTTGAACACCAGGTTTTAAAATAGCTTAAAAAAAAAAAGAGGAAAGAGAAGGGATTGGATTTGTCTCGTCCTTTTCAAAACTGCTGTGTACAACTGTCTCCATGGCGATGTGGGCAAATGCTTCAGTTGCCTCCACACCATGACGCCCACAGCAGCTGACGATGCTCGGCTCCGCATCCCAAAAGCTTCCCCGTTTGGAGAGGGAGGGACAATGAACTAGATTCCAGACGACACTTGGCCCTCCTTCACTTGGCACAGAGTAACAGGCCTGCCTCCCTCAGGCTGGCAGTGGAAAAGGGCGCATGAATAACATACTGAAAGAAGGCCGAGTAGGAGTCACCACTGGCACATCTCCGCTCCCCGCTGAGGCTCTAACTGCCTACCATTAAACAGGGAGCTGTAAAAAGCCGGTGAACAGACAAAAATGGAAGCTGACCCCTCCTCTCATTATGTCTTTATGTCGGTCTGCCCCACACGTTCTGGAAATAGATCTTTGAAGGACAACTGTACTGTCACTATAAGGACCGCAAAATTTTTCTGAAAGTATTTAATGCTAAATGTTAAGTCTCTCTGCTCCTATAAAATATTATAATTGCAAGGGTTTAAAAGAAACAGCATTTACACTCTAATGATAGCAAAAAATCCATAATGAAGTTACTTTGGTATACAGAGTAACTCCGTAATAACTTGTTATTTATCAGTAGAAAACTATATCAAAAGCTGTTATAGTCAATATTCTTATCAAGAAAGGATTAAATGTCCATGTGAAAAGTGATGAAGCAATAGTGAGCTGTCATCAGACCGCAGTTCCCCTCAGCTCTACAGAGTGTTTTATCATCTTTAAAATTCATTGTTTATGTTTTAGCCTGCAACTTAACTGTTTCGGTTCCCTCCTGCTGCTCTCATCAGTGTCATTTCCAGCAGTAGCATGCAAGTGTTTTCAGCAAAAAAGTTCTAAAAACTCCTGTACAATGCCTGGCTAGCACCGAATGGCAGACAAACAAAGTTAGCGACAAGTTGGTGAACATAGTGAGACATTTAGCAGCTAAAGAGCCAGGTATTTCCCTAAGGACTCCGTGGACAGCAAATCAACCCTTAAAAAAAGAGGGTGCATATTGGACTTATATTCACAAAGTAGCCTGAAACGTGACCCCCAATGAATACTAATGTTGCTCTGTGATTTTAAACAGGCAACTCTTTGACAGCTTCACCATATCAAAATCACAAGGTTATAAGTCAGTGTTGAATAATTTGTTTGTTGCAGCGCCTCAATAAGCAATCTAAGAAATTTTTAATTTAATTGCAAGTTTTTCTTGTTTTTAATGGATTTTTTGACAAGAGTAGCCACCTCCTTCAACAAATGTCATGACTGTCTGATATCCTGATATTCAAACCACAAAGTTGGCATCCCATTCCCGCTAATTAAACCCTGGAGATTCACCTAATTTGCCACAATAACCCTTCAGGCATGGAAACTCATCAGAGCTGTTAGAATAACGTTGTCTCCAGCCAGAGGAAGCAACAAATTGAAATTGATGTACAGGCTGTGTCCTAAACAGCAGCGAGCCAAACAGAAAGCTAAACTCATGTTACAACTTCTGCCTTTGTCTCTTGTTCGGTAACCTTTGCTGTAAAGCGTCACAGACTGGTGTTCAACATTAGCGTGCTGTGTTCAGTTCACTGACATCACGGTACATGACTACTAGGTGTTGATGTTTTGGCTGTCCACTTGTGCATGTTTAATATAGGGCCACATTCAGGTCACCGTCTGCGATCTGACACGTCCGTCAGCGGCTCTTACTGTATGTTTACCAACTGTGATGATGATTTGTGCAGAAGTGTGAGCTGTTTCTTGGGAGCCGCTCTGCTGTGACATTAGACAATTAACATGCAGGGCTGGACTGCTTGACCTTTTCTGGATGGCTCTGTCTGTCCCCTCTCATTTAAACAAGGCTCAGTGAGATGAGTGGAGGTACAGCCACACTCACTCCTGGCATAATAAATCAAGCACAGGAAGCATGTTTGCCTTGTCGCTGCGACACATTTCCTGAGCCGGGACAGCCGCTGACATTTATTGGTGGCTGAGAGGTTTATTCACAGCACTGGTTCCAGCAGTCTGAAGTAAAGTCACATTCCCAGTGATGAGCTTTGGCTGTGTGTGCATGTGTATATGTGTGTGTGTTAGCGGTACGACTCCAATTCATTGTTGTTTGCCATGGTAGCAGCAAGGAAAGGCTTAATGAGCCCTACAGGATTCAATTCCAGCAAATACCACCACCAAATTGATAACTTAATGATTCATATAATGAAAACAGGATATAAACTGAGGACCAGTTGAGTACAGCTTGTAGTATTAATTTCAAATGGAACTGAATTACTTTAAACATTGCATACATTAAATCTGATTTAAAGAATGGATGATTTGCCATTAACATTCTGCAGGAAATTTGTCTGACACATTGACAAATTGACACATTGTATAAAACAATTTTGGAAAAACACTCTATCTGTAAATGATCTTCATTTAAACTCAATTTTGTTAGAGTTGTCTGACTTTATGTTGCATTAAAAGTCTGTCTGACTCGACAGTTGCAAAAAATCTATTAATGGGCAGGAGCTTGTCTTAGTTGCACTCATCACATATGGTATTCAGTCACTACTTGCAGTATGGGCAAGTGTAATGGGCCCCTGGGCACCGATATGCAAAAGGCCTTGCCACCTCTCCCACATAAGTGCAAGACACTCAAACTTTGTGGTGGTTTTGCCTGTTTGACACTTTAGGCTCCTGGGCCTGTGCCCACTAAGCCCGTTCAAGAATCCACCCATGTATATAGAGCAGGTAATACAATCACCTGGGTGATGAAAAGACAGAGAGCAGAGAAAAAGAGTGTAACTCAGGTTAGAAAGTGTTTCCCTGATGGTTGTTTTTAAAAGTTATCTGTCAGTGATTCAGAGGAAAATCATAGCATAATATTGCCAGAGCAGAATTTTAAACTAAGTGCGTGTGACAGTGTTAAGAGTAGGTTAAGGGTGGAGGAGTCAAAAAACACAAACCAATTTACCATCATGCTGCTTCCAATAAATGTGTGAGAGGTGGATAACCTCCATATTGCTGACATGCCGCTGCACAGATTATTTCCACAATGCACAGGTCTACTGCCAAAATGTTTCCCACTTACAGTGGAGAGTTTATACTGTGGCACAGCGTTCGGATGTTATGCCAGGATGAGGAGTATCATTTTACTTTTGGCTGCCATGTTTTTGAATATTTAATGAACTTCAAAATAATGGGGTGAGCCAGTTTACCCGTTAGGTAACTTCACCAGTCTGCTTATGATCGATCAAAGCGATCGATTTTAGACCTCTTTCCATACCAGCGTCTCAGACAAGTCCATAAATCCTCTGTTAGAAGATTGTGGTCTGTGGTTTGTGTAGTAGAGACCAGACCTTTGTGAACACAACAACAAAACACAACTGATGGGCGTTCTGAGGCTGATCTCTGGATCAGAAACAGAGAATCCTGCAGCTTATTTAAAATACAGCTGTACTGTTAGTTAGTGAGTACATAGGAGGGAGTATGTGGAAGGATATAAGTCAGGCTTTGCAGCATGTAAGTGAATTCTAAGGCAGTTTATATAATCAAAAGCATGTTCAATACCTCCCTACCATTTATCCTTAACACAGCGGCTTCCATCACCTCCCATGTCGCCAAAGGAATTCATGGTGCTCCTCGTGCAGTCTACTATGCATTCATTTTAAAATTCATAGCATGATGGATAGTTATTTATCCTCAGCTATGTTTCACTGCTAGTCCTTTAAAATGTATTCCCTGCTCCATAACTCTCCTCCCATGGATGCAGTCCAATGTTTTATTTGCTAGGATCAGAGGGAGGCCCATAACTTTTCTCCTTCCCAGCAAAGCCCAGTAATTATTACACTCTAATAGCTTTTATCATATTGTAGCTGCAGGGAAGGCCTGTGATGAAGGAGACTAGTTGCACAGGTTCAAAACTTCAACACTGCAAAGACAGCCAAACTGCAAATGTCTTAGGACCTTCAAAGAGGCACAATGCAGCTTTTAAGAGTGACTGATCCAAATGGGAATGCAGTAAAGTTGAACCTCATTATTTCTAAATGATCTTACCTGACATTAGTACTAAATGCTAACAGCGGGCTCATTTGTAGCCGATCCCCTGCTGAGATGCTTCATACCAAAGAGATTGAAGAGGAAAGGTCTAACTTTGATGAGTCCAGCTCTCTCTGGATGGAGTGCTGACTGCCTTTTTTGTTTTATTTTTGCTTTTCTTTTGATTTATAACTTACTCTGAGTGTTAGAGGTCATCCCGGTGTTGTACTCAAGACCACCTAAACCGAGACCAAGTCCTGATCAAGACCAAAGTGAATTGAGAGCAAGACAAGACCAAGGCAGGGCAAGTCCCACACTGCATGACCCAGTTATGATACAAATGTGGAAGGAGTGAAAAATGCACACCATCAGCAAATCTGAAAGATCCACATTACTGTATAATTACCCACAGAAAACAAGAAAGATTCCTCTTCATTCACCTCATTTTACTGCCATTCATATATATATATATATATATATATATATATAATATATGTGTGTGTGTGTGTGTGTTTACCATGAGAAATGTCTTTATAAAATATTCAAAAGGCATTGCAGAGGTGAATTTTATGTGTGGGCATTTTACTTTGGTTTCTATGAGCAAACAAATACAAACACTAAGGACCTGAAATCAATTTAACCATTTATTCATTTACACTATTTTTTTGCAGGCAATAAAGTAATGTCCCCATAGTTGTGGTCTTGAAATAAAATCACGAGTCCTCATTGTCTGAGACTGAGACAAGACAGAGATAAAATGTGGTCCAGTACGAGACGAGACTGAGACCAGTCTCAACAAGTGGTCTTGTTGAGACTGGTCTCGAGAGCAAGATCAACCTTGGGTACTACAACACCCAACACCAGGTTAACATTCAGACAGAAATAAACCTACATAATCTCGGTTCATATATGAAAGTTTCTAAAACATACAGTAGAGGAAAGTATTTCTAACTTAACAAACAGTAGGGCCACCAGCGACAGACACATTCATCTACATCTACAGGCAGCATGTCTTTGAACAGTGGGAGAAAAAACAGGAAAACATGCCATGTCCACACAGAAATCCTGCAGCCAGCTGCCCAGCAGTTTCAAATCTACTACCTACATGCAATCACAGTGCAAACTACTGAGCTCCCTGCTGCCCATGTGTTTATGTTAAACATGAAAGTACCATTAAAATAAAAAAATCAGCACATCCACAGACAGACAGAAACACAGAGAGAGTTCCCATGAGTGGTTTCTTTAATTTGGTGTCAAATGCTAACGCCTGATTTGCTTCACGGGTCACTGCCTCTAAATTCACCCTCTCTCCCTGCAGCAGCCGCCGCCATATGTTAAGACCTTCAACTAGAAAAAGACTCCTGACAATCCCTTCACTCACTGTGTCTCCTCAGTCACACAGACAGGGGATTAGACTGCCATTTTTCTACTTTCACTGGCTGATTTATGTGGCGAGCCACAGTCAGAAGCTAGGTGTGGATGCTGTTCAGAGCCGGTGTGCCACAAGCGTCCTTATTAATCTCTCCCTCAGAAAGTGGAACGCTCAGCAGTAACCCAGAGGAGAAGCTCAAACAGCCATCTATCCTCCAACAAAACACAGACAGCAATTTGTGCAACTGGCTGTTTATCCGGAAACTTTTTTTTTTCCAGTGATGACAGCCAAACTTGTCTGTGAGAGCAGAGGAGGAGAGATGTTGTAATCCATCTGGAATAAAGACATCAGCAGTAGAATGCATTAGATACTCTTACCGTACAGCAACCTGTATGGTAACCTTGAAGAGACTGTCTCAATTGGGATAATCAAACAAATGCTGCTTTTCTGGATTTTGTTAGATTTGATACAGCATACGAGTTAAAAACACACCTGAGCTGCCAAAGATTAAAACAATTTTCAACAAAAATACATAAGCCCTTGGTAGATCTTGTACCTCGCTCATCATTTTGGTGTCCTTTTTATAAAGCAGTGATGGGTCGCCCGACAAAGCAACATCATGTATTCTCTCACTTTTCTGAGCTGTCATCATGTAGGCTACATAAAGCTGCCAGTTACCATCAGTATTGGTTTCAGTAGTGGGGTTACTAATTAATAAGTACAGTAAAGGTTTACGATTTGAAATTCAGTAATCACAGTGTTGTTACTAATCCCAGCAATGCTCTATTTCAGCAACATTTGGGGGTTCGGCTTGTTTGCTGTCTTACTGTATTTACCCAATTCACCTTATTTTTCACGGAGACACGGAGGTAAAACAGAAGGCAACCAGCTTCCGTTTTTTTGTGCGACACTTCCGGTCCAGCACTCTTGACCACTGTGTAAATGTCCCACGGTATTTGCTACAGTGACATTACTGCGTGCATGGAAATGTTTACATTACTGAAAGCAATTTTAAGGACTAACTTTAAATATTTGAAGTTAATCGTTAAAGAATAAATCACCTGGAAAGCTGGCGCTGCTCTACATAATTTAAAAGGTAACTTAGCCTGCACAGAGTGGTGGAAATGTCCGTGCAGCTGCAGACGGGTGCGGCTGGATGATTGATTCATTCGGGTGCTATCAGTTTGGAGTTGGAGTGTATGTTGCTGACAGAAAGAAAGAAAGAACAAAAAGACAGAAAAGCAGCGTACACCTCACATATTTATTTCTCACAGTTGCGCACATGTTTGGCTGGCATGCAGAAGCACCGTCTGTGTGTCTGTGTGTCGAGGGTGGGAGCCGCAGCTTCAGCTGCTCAGGTAGAGAGGCTGTGTAGCCCGGTGTGATTTTTCGCTGATTCGGTTCTGCAGGTTCTCTGCTGGTACACTGGAGACGGGGATCAAGCAGTTTGTCTCACTTGGGATAGATTGTGCTTTTTTGGTTCATAGTTTTTGATTGACATGCGATTTATTCGCGTTTAGAGGGAATAAATTTCTGTTATAATGGAAACGTGGGCACAGTTATCTATATAAAATACACAGACTAACTAACTAACTAACTAACTAACTGACTGACTGACTAACATAAATAATTGAAAATTGAAAAAAATTAGCTTGCACCGTTAGGGTGAGGTAAGGGAAAGCGGCTGACCGGAAGTCACGCACAAAAACACGGAAGTTGTTCACTATTTTGTTTGTTTGTGTTTGAAAACAAGGTGAATACGTTGACCTCCACAACAGGCATCCAATGGGATTGTGGCATTGATGGGAGGTAAATGGTGTGGTCACGCCTATCCGCACAAGCTAGGTAGAGCTCTTGATCTAAAAAAACACCATTAGCTTGACACAGGGGATGGAGTTAAGGTCACGTAACAAGCCCTTACCAAAAAAAACAAAAAACAAAAAAAAATAGAAGTCCCAGAAGCCTACATTCAGTTTGTCTCACTCGGGATAGATTGTGCTTTTTTGGTTCATAGTTTTTGATTGACGTGCGATTTATTCGCGTTTAGAGGGAATTATTTTTACTGGCAGTTACCGGATAACGGAAACGTGGGCAAAGTTATCAAGTCCCAGTAGCCTACATTCAGGAATCACTTGGTTTTGCTCAAAATTGGAAAAGTCGACTCAATCACAGGGCATTTTACCTTAGTAGTGTAGTGCAGTATGTCCTTACTGGACCTTCTTGACCATTCCCAATGAGGTTTTTCTTCTCCGGCTTCTCGTTTGTGTTTACTGGCAGACCACCAACCAACCCGCGTAAAAGAAGACCAAGAAGAAGATCCACAAAGTTGAGTAGCGCTAGCAGTTAACGTTAGCATGGGTGTGTGTGTTAGTCTAATTTGATGGAGTAGGCCTATCTTAAGGACAAATTGGCGACATGTTAGTGCCATAAGAGAGTGGCTGATGTCACAGAGCCCACGCAAGAGGACACAACTCCAGTTCATGAACCAAAAGTAAAAAGACAGTTTTTTTTAGTAATAGATAAAAGTGATAATATCAATGTATATATATATATTTTTGTGTGTGTGTGTATATATATGTGTGTGTGTGTGTGTGTGTGTGTGTGTGAGGGAGATAAATAAAAATTGATTAGCATTAAATAAGGTATTAAACTGACTTTTTATGAGAACAATGTACATTGGTTGGTTTTTTTTGGACAGACAAATGTAACACCAAATTTAGTTACACACAAATTTATGAAAACAAAATGGTGGCTGGTTCCAGTGACTGGAAGAAAAAACTTAATTTCTAACACTAAACCCTACAGGACGAGGCCGCTGGAGTGCTAATTGCAGTTAGCGGAGGTAATGTTAAACTAGATAAAAAAGAATGTCAAGTTGTTGTCATACTATGTTAAATTCTTTGGACAGGGGCACCATCTTGTGAAGATTGCACTGTGTTATGTGTGCCTGCTATGGTGGTGCAACATTTTTGAACAAACTTATTACGATAAATATTATCTGGTCCGATGTGGAAAAGAAGCATTGAAATCTCAGTTTTTTTGCATTTTCACAAATGATAAAATTGTTTTTAAGTTTGAAGGTAGGTTTCAAACAGCAATTAGGCTTTACCGAAAATGTTCAGCATGCTTTTCTAACAGTAAGAGTTGCAAAAAATAGCACTATTGGTCACTCAGCACTGTAAGTTAAGTTTTTGTTAACTTTCCCCTTAAATGCTGAATTGGAGGCTCCTGAGCAGAGGCCAACTTCAGAGTCATCAAATTTATTTTGCTATTGAGCAATTAGAAAATTATTGTAAAAACTGTTTTAATGCATAATGACTATGTAATGAGTATTTGATTGCATTTTTTAAGCAACTTTCCCACACTGGTTACCATCATCACATGCTCTTTTAGCTAAAATTGTAAAGGGGAAAAAAAAAAAAAAGAAGAAGAAAATAAAACTCATTTTTCACTGCCGTCCTGAAATCAAGACTCAAGGCAAGTTAGACCAAAACCATCTTGGAAACACATTTGCTACACTCCATGGTTAATGTACTCATACTGTCATTTGGGTGTAATTTAAAGGAAGATTTTCTTTAATCTGCTGTCTTTCAGTGGAGCTGAAATTCAACTTGGACCAGTATGTGAACAAACGCTACCCAGGCTTGGTAAAGATTGTGAGGAACAGCAAGCGGGAAGGTCTGATCCGAGCCAGAATACACGGCTGGAACGCCGCCACGGCTCCTGTCGTCGGTTTCTTTGATGCCCACGTCGAGTTCAACACTGGCTGGTAAGAAAAGGTCATGTTTAACACGAGAAGGTCTGAGCTGTCTCTCTGTCCTTTCTCACCTTTGCCTTTGTGGTTTGCTTTTCATGTTTTCAGAACAGAAGGATGTCATGTAAGATTATTATCATTGAAATATGCAGTTTAGTGTGCCCTAAGCATTTTGATATAGCACCAGGTCAATTCTAACTGAGACAGCACTTTTCAGCAGAATGACTCTTATTATTACTGAGGGTTTATCGTTAATAAGCTTTCCTCTCTTGCATCTCCTTTGAAAATGTGAGTAATGGGCTTTGCTTAGAGCTGAATAAAAAGACTGTCCAATTTAAATGACACTACCTGTCTGGCAAATACACACTGATGACAAGAGAGCGAGCCAAACAGTGTGAAAAGTGAGACTGAGTGTAATTAAAGAGGGAGCACAAATGTTGAGCATTTTGACATAATTTCACCTGCAGGCTCTGGGCTTATTTTGAGATATGAAATTACTTCTGGGGGTCTCAGTCCAATGTCTGCCTGCTGCTTAAGTTTACCAGCAAACAAGTCACTCAAATAGATGTAATTGGCACCTAATTTGAGCCTGTCATGCTGTCAGTGTTTGAAGATGAAGTGTAGCTTTTGTTCCCTGGGAGGCAGGCGGGGGACACGGAGGGATGAAGAGGAGGAATGGAGGAGGATAGCAGAGAGATATATTTCAGTTATAAATTGTTTACAGTGTCCCTGGATGCTGTTCAGCTGTTTTGGCTAACTAGATACCCACCATGTAAACAAATATTATCACTTTTTTTTATATGAAGAGATAATCTGCTCTAAATACGTATGAAAAGCATAAGCAAGCAGAATTTATTTTAGCTCCCACTGCTGTCACATGGTATGTTCCAAATGTTACACTACTTCTTCTCAGTCACAACCCAGAAAGGTTGAAACATACAGAAATCCCACACACTGCAACAATATTGTGGTGACAGGAAGGCGCTCCTCCAAGCAGCAGCAGTTGTAGTAATCCAGCTGGTTGTTTACTGTGTTCAAATGGAACTTGTGAGCTAGTGTTTATGACATAGGGAGTGATGTAGACAAAGTCATGAACTCGGAGCTCTCAGGAAATTTCCACTTGCAAGGTCATGAATACCACAAGGGGGGCCTTCATGTGGACTCTTCACGTGAACACAGTAAACACAACCCTATCAGAACACAACAGTAGCCTGTGCAGTGCAAACAGGAACTGCTAGTAGCCAAAGCAGAATGATGTTCCATGATGCAGATTTGCCAAAAACATTAACAAAAGAGCTACAGGTTGAAACCATGGAAGTGCATTATCAGTTTACATCAGATTTATTGTTCAGTGCAGGGTAAAGCTTGACAGACGTTGCACAGGTGTTATTCTTACCTTGTGATCCGATATGGAAGCCTGGCTCTTTGTGTGACTTGACAGTAGACAGAAACTGAGGGGGTGAAGTTATAGGAACCATCTCAAATATGCATGTCTGTTTCATAGATTTTATTCAGTAGCTATTCATGGGAACAGTGTCGTTGCAATATTTTTTGCAATATGCATGGAGAATAAAAACTGTGCACCAATGTGTATGTACATACTCAAATTTGTGAATCTGTACAAGAATCTCTAAATGTTGCGCATTTTTTGATAACGTATTTTTAGATTCTTCTACACATGTACATATCATAGTTTTGCGCATATATTTACAAATTTGAGTATGCACATTTGGATTGAGATATAGTATCGCAACTTTGCATCTCACATTCACAAATAATATGACTACCATAGAATTTTCCTGTACTATTTTTAATTAATAGACAACTTTACCTGCCTCTGGACCTCCTGCTTTTGCGTGCATTAAAAATACAATAAGACCAAATGACTTATTACAGCCCATGTGTTATGACTCCATTGTGTACACAACCTACAGTGTTGAGAGGAAAATCATACAGTATGGCTCAGTACAGTTGTGACTTGTTTTTTCTCCTGTTAAAAACATTCTGTTGTATTTCCTCTTTTCATTTCCACCTCAGCCATAAACAGCTTTTTTGGGGGAATAAATTTAGAGATTTTCAAATACAAATAATGATTCATTATTTGATAAATTAAAAGGCTATTATGTATATTTTTGTGGTGAGCAGCTTAATAAACGCATACATATAAATGGCAATAGAAAACTAGACTAGACTAGACTAGACTAGACTAGAATAGAATAGAATAGAATAGAATAGAAAGGACTTCATTCATCCCTGAAGGGAAATCAGCTGTCGAACATCTCACGAAAGACAAAAAACAACAACCACACTTCCCTCTTCAACACCAAACAAAGGTTAAAATAAGTGCACAAATAGAAATTGAATTTAAGTTAAAATAAAATTGTCCATTCCACAGTCCAGTCCAGTTGTGGCTAATGTAATGTGTGTAAGTGTCTGTGTGTGTGTGTGTGTGACTAGATTCAGAAGGTGTTAAACAGTCTTGTTGCCATGGGGACAAAGGATCTCGCGAAACGCTCTGTTCTGCAACGCAGTGAGATGAGGCGACTGCTGCAGCTGCTCCTCTGTCGCTCCAGGAGGCCGTGGAGAGGGTGTCAAAATAAAGCAGTCTAGATGATTTCTAACGTCTAGTGTCGGCTTTGCTCACTTACAAATACAATATGGTTGCAGATATTTATGTGAGAATTAACAGATAGTAGCACTGTGTTACATTCTACCAAATATTGTCATGCTCATGTATGATGCCTCGTGAAAACAGCGTACTGACATGCCAGTTAAAGCAAGCTTTTTCTCCATTATTAACTGGTATAATACTGATCAAGGTCTCTTTGTTAAGAGACATGAATGCACTAATGGTGAGGGTGAGCATGACCCTGTTTATGAAATGAGTAAAGCAGATGCATACCGCCTACCATGTATTAGTCAGCCATTTACCAGCAGACGCATTGACCTTGTAACCCTTGCTGTGATCTGATGTACCTTGATGATTGCCTCTCGGTACTCTGTTTTGTAGCACAAATGTGAACTTAAGGCCTGGAGGCTGTGTAAGGCGAGCCTCCCAGCCAACAAACGGCACTCAGTGAGAAAGTTGCATCATTGCCCATATAGGTGCAATACTGATGATAATTGATACCCTGGTGGATCCCTCATCTGTTTCCCCCATCTGTTCTTGCCCAAAAATAGACATGCCTTTCATGGCCCCACTTCACCCATTCACCTCCGCATAGGTTTCCTCCTCCTGAGTTCTCGTGCTATGCCATCACCGCCCCCCTGTTCTATATGCCGAGGCTACGTCTCCTTTGAGTTAGTTCACCTGCTGCCATCGTGTGAATTTCACATACCTCTCTCTTTTGTTTCCCCCTCCACACACCCTCACCCACGTACCCGTCTCCATCTTCCTTTGATAACCTCAGCCTATTTTTTTTTTCATTGTTTTGCTGCTTCAGATTTGCTTTTGCGAGAGGTTTTATTTACAGGAGTCAATGAAAAGTAGAGCAGAATCCCTGTGATTTTTCTACAAGTAGACGCTGGGAGAAAGGGATATAGCAATCGAGGAGGTGACAGACATCTTCAAGAAGTTCCACTGTGCGGCTCAGATGTCGTGTGTGTGTGCGCGCGCATTTATTATCTACTGTATGTCTACAAACATTCTGTGGTGCTCCTGTATTCAGATAAATTCACTCGTGCTATCTACACTATCTATTTGTTACAATGGAAGAAGCCCCCTATTTATCATAATATGATTATTCACCATTGCACACACAGTGATAAGTGAGATGGATGGGTCCCGTAGATGTTGTGGAGAGTCTCCCTCAATGACCTTGCACATGCTGCCTGTGCATACTGAGCCAGAGACAATGCTGCCAGCTCTCAGCTGCAGTGCTGTGATTTATTGGCATGGCATTCCACCTGGGGTGCTGTACATTTGCAGCTGAAATGTAATGCTGGTTCACATTACTGTTAAAGCGGACATAATTGTACCGTACTGTATAGTGCACTTGACAGCTGTTTCCCATTCCCTCACACCATGTTGGTTTATGAGGAGTTAAGAGGCGAGCGGTTTCCACCAGACGAGTGATGGAATCAGATTTTCACAGCGTTGCTCTGCTTTAATATGAGGATATGAAATTGTTGCCTATCATTAAGGCAGTATTGCATCAGCTAAATGTTCATAATCCATCTCCTCTAACTCTTTATATCCATCCATCCTTGAGACAACGCTTGTCCATTCTGCTCCAAACAGGACCCGTTTCGCTCTGCCTGCTCTGTAAATAAACAGGATTAATAGCAGGAAATGGGAGCGTGTTGTAATTAGGACCTACTGTATGCTACCATGCAGCTGCTGAGGGGAAGCGCAGGGAAATTGATATTTATTTGGTTTTTGAAGTCCCTGCACAGTTGCAATCTCAGGTTATTAACGATTAATGATTAGAAGTATAGCAGCCGCTCCCTGCTGAGTGTATGCTGGAGATAAGATTGCTATTGCAGGGAGGTTGTAATGAAATACATGCTTCAGAAAGCAACACTTTGATGAATTTTGAATGCTCCGCTGCTATGTGACCTGGCGAATTTATCTAAGAATGAGACAAAGTGGTGGAATTCATAAAAATAAGAAAAGGATAAAACCAACCTCCACCTCCTGTAATTATGAAATATGTAATATTTGTCACATCCATTTTTGATAACATTTCCTTTGTTAATATGGAGCCCTGCCTGCTTATTATGCCACACAGGTGCATTGGTAATATATTAAACTCGATGGTATACAGATTTCAGGATTCTTGAAGGCTGAGGAAATATTTTCTTAGCAAAAGTAAATCATGTCTTTGCCCTCGCTCACTGTGTCTGGCGGTGGCTCAGTGTTTATATCTGTCTGGAGACGTGAAAGAAGGCTGCAGCCATACTTAGTGCTTCACAGAGCACAGGCCAGACAGACCTCCAAAAGCACAGACAAGATGGGGATTTATACCACCTTTACGTTTGTATCATATCAACCACATCCTGAGCAAATGCATTTAGAAGTAGCATGGAATCTAACACTCCATCGTAGGAACCTTTATTAGTTCATGCTTCTGCATCCCACTATCTACTTCAAAAAGCCCTGACGCCATAATGAATAGACATTCTGCACGGATACCTTTTACTTTTTTTAGATTCTGCATTTTTTATGGGAGACAGTAATATGTGCTCTACATGTACATGTCTGGGCTGCTCTGTGAAACAGCCAGGCAGGAAACTGTGGACAACCTCACATTTACAAAGATTTAATGCACTTAAAAAATGGCCAGAGGCACTGCAGGCTTAAATTCTTCTCAAAGACACACACACACGCACATATGCACATGCATCACACGTACACTGCAAACTAATTAACACCATCAGAGTTCATTTTAACACTTTAAAATTTTCAATTTCCACAGTGCTATATTAACTCTTGTGTTGATATTTTAACAGCAATTATTGACTCTTTGTGTGGTTAAAATTTAACACTCTTTAGCGCTATTGAGTGTTCTCAACAGTGGTGTGCATTTGGAAATGAACTCCCACACAGTGTCATTGTTAACCATACATGTGTTACCTCTATATTAACACTGCAGTGTGTATAAATATGGTTACATGAATCACATATAATACAATAAACAGTGACATTCAGGAAACTGTCAAAAATTAGGTTTGAATCATACACCACAAAAATCAACCTGGTCTCACTCTGAAGTTGTCAAAATCAAGCGTTTGGTCAGACACCAACAAAAAAGGCTGTCCTTTTCACGTCGGCATGACACACGGCCAGTTACTGTTATTGTTTAATGGCACACCCGGTGGCATCAGGGGGAAATGCAACAGGACAACAATGAAAGTTCAGGTGGCAGAAGTCCAATTAGGGCGTGCGGGAGGGGTGGTCGATGGGTCCAACAACCACCCTCTTTTACCTGGGAGGCCGGTGTTCGCTTCCCATAGGATTGTAAAGCTAAACCATGTTGTTTCTTCCTAAATCCAACATATGCTGGCAAAACATAACCATGTATGTTTGTTGTTGAAGGAAAAAAATGTCAATTTGTGGTGTTGTACCAACGTATTGTGTTTATTCTGAAAGAGGCTGTATGCAAACTATACATTTCCTGTAAAAACAAAGGTGTATCTCGATGTGGAAAGTCCATGACCAAATGTCAGTTTGTGACGAGGTCGGAGAGAGAATTCGTGCAAAGATCAGTGCGACAGTGTTTATCATGGCATACAAATTCAGCGTTAATGTTAAGCCTTTTTCATAAGAAAAAATAAATAAATTAAAGAAGTAAATAAAAAACATGCTCACACAGTATACACACCTGTATAAGCATTGGGGCTGGGTATCATTAAAAATTACAATACCAATACTTTTTAAGTGATACCAATACCAGTGGAGTACTTAATTCAATACCCATAATGTGAACGTAGTGGTGTGTAGTGTAGCCATGCTTTCAAATGTTTTGGTGGCATCCTGGCACACTGAGGCTGCAGTCGTAAAGTCTTTTTTGCTTAGGAAGGTTCCTAGCTGAGTGAAATGACCCGGAAGTATTTTAGCGGCCGCCATGATAACAGTTGTCTGAATTCCCTAAACACTAAGGAGAGGAGGTTCAATGCTTCCTTTCAGATCTCCTTTAGCATAGGATACATCTGACCTTCCTAAGCGATAGGAAAGGAGATAATTCCATCCCACAAGTCATTGCGGTGGCAATATTTACGCACCATTCACAAACTCAAATGATTAGGAAAGAAAAAGCTCAACATGACCGAGAAAGGAAGGAGATCACCATCTAAGTTACCGCTGTTTATGAAGCATTATACATCTCATGCCATAACTTGTTCATATATATATTTTTCAACTTTCAACATTATGTTAAACTTAGATGCGAACTATGAACGTTTCGCTACTATTGGTGTACCCTCCGTCCACAGCTTTGTTTAACTTGTTTTGTAACAGGATAAACAAAAATGCAAATATACAGTACATCATTTTAATTTTCCGATTTTCGTGTGAATGAGAAATATTATCTGCCCCTACTGCATCTCAAAACATTGGCATCGGCTATGCTTATGGCCTAGATAGATAGATAGATAGATAGATAGATAGATAGATAGATAGATAGATAGATAGATAGATAGATAGATAGATAGATAGATTCAAGAGTATTATCTAGACCTGCTCTATATGTAAAGTGCCCTGAGATGACTTTTGTTGTGATTTGGCACTATATAAATAAAACTGAATCTAAAAAATAGATAATCAATGAAGTAACGTTGCTGTGCCTCGTGCGTAAATGCGCATATACTTGGCGTATCTGGAGATTTAAATAATCAATGAAGTTACTGCGTCCCACTTTTTATTCCCCTGTACAGTGTTTCCCTGCAGAGCTACAGTGGAAGGATCATAACAAAAAATACAACAGACTGTAACGTTAAAAGATATCTGCCTGAGGTTATTAAATACCTGCAGCGAGCACTCCACCCCCCACCCCGCAGCAGAAACAATAAGCGCGTTTCCCCATAAAGAGAGACGCTATGCGCATTTACGTACGAGGCACAGCAGCATCCCTTTTATTATTAATATCATTATTATTATTTGTTATTTATCTGTCTATCTATGCAGTAGAAGCACATAATATTGATTTAACAATAAAGGCCAAACACAAGTTAATTACTGGTTGTGGTCTAATTTCTACTGCAATTGCCCATTTGAAGAAGAAAATGGAAAAAGCATGTGGATTTCCATTCTTTTTTTATTCACACGGACAAACAAAATAATGCATTTAATATTTGTTTATCCTGTTATAAAACAAACAAGTTGAACACAGCTGTGGACGGAGGGGACACACACCGTAACATATGCTCAGTTTGCATCAGTCATTTATTCATTTGAGCGTTGTTGTATTGCCAGCCTTTAGTAATATCATTAATTCATTTTACTACTTGGGATTCAGATGGGTGAGTGTGAGCAAACATTCTCAATGTAACAATTTCATTTCAGTTTGTGGCTGGCAGCCTATATTCCTTTTTTTAATTCAATTCCGACCTTAGTAATTAAACAATATCTTTCACCGTGTTGTCCACGTTTATATATCCTGCATGAAACAACACGATGAGAACGTACGCCCCATATGTTCTCATCATGTGCATTTTGTAGTCCATCTTCAGAACATTGTAGTTTCACCACAGCAGACCCACGTCAATAACATCCGCCGTCGCATGATGACGTAGCCCAGCGTAAGTGCGGTCGGATTTTCTCAGCTCCGTGGTTCTCTTTTCCTAAGTCCTTATGAATTCTCCTACTCATCTTTCCTTGACCTCGTGATGTTTCCCACCGAGGTCAAGGAATAGTGATTAGGAACAGACGATAGGAGGGACTTTCCAACCGCAGCCTGACTTTGTCAAATACAACACGCTTATACAGGCAAAAAAATAATTGTATGCAGAGATGTTTCGATAATTCTGGTCCTGGGTTATTTCAATCAGTACCTTTAAAGATATTGAATACCGATACCCTGCCCTAGTGAGCATAATCATTCTAGATGTTAATGTTGTTAATATGTTAATATAAATTCAGCCATCTACACTAAACAGTATAGATTAATTTATCCATTGCTTCCATGATTTCACTTTACATAGGTCAGCCATTGCCTTTGTGATTAAAAGGTAATTTTAGTTTAGTGACGTCAATGTTTCCCTTAAGTGTAAGAAAAATTCCTCTAACTAATGTGCTGAATTGAAGCTCTGTGGAGCATCATCCCTCCAACTGCCGCCTTAACTGGCAAACCTCAAAATATCTGTTTTTACTTGATAATAAATTCAGAAGGTGTAAAGAACTGATTGTTATAGACAAAGCCCTTAACACTAAACAAGCAAAAAAAAAGGGACACCCGTTAAGATAACCTGAGGATATAACAGGTAATGGCTAATGGCTTAATCTCACCAAGCAAGATAAAGATAAGTATCTGCATAAGTGCATGTGAATGTTTCCCTGGGGATCAATGAGGTCTAGCCTTTTCTAAGAATTATAGTTAACACTCAGAGGACGTATTGGTGGTGTCACAGCCAGGTTAGGAGTTAAAAATTAAATTCAGAGAAAACAACCTTGACACCAGCTTTTTGTTGACAGACAAATGAAGTCAAACCAAAGTTAAATTAACTTTTCATGAAGTGAGATTTGTGAAGGCTCTCCTTAACACCAGAAATGTGACTCTCCTCAATTTGCCATGCTATTCTTGTCCATGCTCTCACATCAAGTTTTTGGGTCATCCATGAGAGCTACAGTACTCCGAAATTACATTTCCCCCCTGCATGAGTAGCTCACATGTTCTGCTGCATTAAGTCCAATGCAGAATAAAAGGAGATCTTATTTTAGGCACTGAGGGCCTGCTGCTCTTTGGGGCATAATTCTGAGTGCAGTTAGATTTCATTATCTGATAATTCCCTGCTCCAGAATCATTAACTATTTGAGATCTGTTGATCTGGAAATTCTAAATAAAGACTGTAATCTCTAAGGGGGGAGAGCTGCAGGGTTTTTACTTCAGCACTGGACAAAGGAAGGTAACTGAGGTTGAGTAAATCAGATATAAACTGTGATTGTACAGTAATATTTATCCTGGTTTGTAACACGTCGTTCTGTTTGTTTAAATCTTCCAAATGTGTGCACACCCTGATGCGAAGCTCCACAAAGGTACCGGCTATTATGAAAGACAAACAGTCAGCCATGTAGAGTTAATAAATCAAAGGGGCTCCTCCTTCAGTATGAACCGCTACAAGAAATGTCATGGTGGAGCAGACGGCAGTGGAGGATGTCAACATGTATTCATAATATTGGATGAGTCATCGCCGGAAAGGGGAAAAATCCTATTGTAGTATTGAACAGAGTATGATTTGGGCCAATGTGGATGAATAACCCTCTCAGTCTTATGCAGATGAAATGGCAGATACAGTAAGAGGGATGACACAGGCTTGTCTGTCAAAACCAGATGTGTCCTCATTTCCAGAGCGTCTCTATCTTTTCAGCCTCGTGGATCCCTGAGGTGCAGGAGCTGCTGGCTGGCTCTGGGGTGTTTTAGGGGGTTCTCAAGGACGCAGGGAGATGAATGGAAGGTGCTGGGATGGCAGAGAAAGCTCCAGGAGGTTAGGAAGTGTAGAAAGAGTTTCAGTAGCAGCAACGCCTCAGCTAACCACAACAAACCAACCACATCAGAATCTACATTAAACAAAAGTTGTCTAAAGGTTAACAGCAAAGTCTTTCGTTTAGCACGTTCTCGCATGCTGTACATGATATGTTGGCCTTCAGTCAGCAATGTTTGCTCATACTGTCTTTTTCAAACAACTGAATGGCTCAACTGTTTATCGGATGGCTTTGAAACATCAAAGGTTTCAAAGAGAATTCACCGTGTTGCAACCCGCAGCAATAGACAGAAAAGACAGAGAAAAATTATTCAGGCAATTTATCTTCAGAAAGTAATTTCTAAAGTCTAACTGTCAGAGCTATCTGATTGTTTTCCATAAAAGAGAATATTTGGCAGACATCAACACATACATCCTCTATATGGTGATGTGTAAATATGGCTTGTCATTGTTTCTCATTTGTTTTGTTTATTTCATGTAGGCTAATCTGTCGGCTGATTTATGTATTAGGCTCTGTAGCGACACTGGCATAACTGTAGAAGTCAAACTGAGTGCACAGCGAGAGCGTGGATGTTTGGCTTCATCACAGTCTGCAGTCTCCCCTCTGACAGATGAAGGTAGTCTGTGTGTATGTGAAAGCTATTCATTCTTAAAACACTAGTGTGAAATCTGTTATGACACAGGCTTTGGGGAAAAAAAAGAACCTGAAAGTGCTGTGTAACCATAGATGTATTATGAGGGCTGGATGCAGTGTCGCTACTCAGCTTTGCTGTAATGTGTTACGACACCAGTTAACAGTGCTTGGCTTGCATGCAAAGGATGACAGGTCTTCTTGACTAGTATGATTAACGTAAAATGCAAACATGCAATCAGAGCTGTAAAAAATGAAATAAAATCAACAGGGATCTGGACAATTATTTTAATTTAATAACATACCTAACATACAATTGATATGTAATTGCCTGTTTGGCCTGACAATTGGGCCATTTTAGGTGGTTGAAGGAACAGTTTAATCCATATAAAAGAAGGTCCCTTTTATCCCATTGCCTTGTGCATTTAAGATCAGAGCTGCCACATAGTCAGACAACACACAGACACAGCCTCTGGCAGG
Source organism: Epinephelus lanceolatus (assembly GCF_041903045.1). NCBI lineage: Eukaryota > Metazoa > Chordata > Actinopteri > Perciformes > Serranidae > Epinephelus > Epinephelus lanceolatus. The sequence continues at coordinate 36,675,285 of NC_135742.1, forward strand.
TCAGAAGCATAGCCTCCAACTGGCTTACAGTCTAAACCCTAAGGCATCATGAATGGCTAGAGGATGGATTTGATTAATATCTGAAACACAATAAATTGCAATAGTGGAATTTGACCTAGGAAACATGTAGTTGGTACCCAGGCTAGCTAGCAAAAGATCAGAAGCACATTGCAGGCATGATTTTGGTCTTTCGCCATCCATGGTTGGTGCGTTGTTCCTGCAGCTGCACAGAATGTAAATGTGAGAACTTATTGGAGATTAATTAAAGTAAAAAAAATGTGGTGAGCAGAGATGTGTTGAGCTAGTCTAGCATAAATACTGGAAACAGGAGGAAATAGGTAGAAAAGATCCGTCCAAAGGTAAAAACAAAAATCTATATAAAGCTCACATTATGTGTTTGTTTAATCTGTACAAAAGTCCAAAACATCCCAAAATGTCTAGCATTTTGTTTGAACCTGAGATGCCTCTGCAGTAATGGTGACATGCAATGATTAGCTCTGCCTTCAACACAGATTTTTCAGTTGATTTGTATTGGTTGTTTGCCTTACCATGATCACTGACAGGAAGTTATAGTTACCCACAACACGGGCAATCAAATTAAAGAAGAAAACTCTAAAATGTGTCTAGTTAATACAGCTTTGGAGTAAAGACAGAGAGAGCTGTCTGCCACCCTCTCAGAAGGGCGGCTGTGATACTTTTAGCGACCACTCTCTCGCTATTAAATGATGGCTTTTTCTAAGTACTGCTTCATATTTTACTGACATCCCATATTGTTCAATTTGGATCCATTCCCTCCGTACTTTCTGTCCCCTACCTTCATGTCATAAGTAGTAATTTTGCTTTAAAAAGATAAATGGGTTTCACTTCTTGAAGAGAAGTAGATGGGGGGAGAGAGAGGGGAAGGATCAGGGTGAAGATGGAATGTAAGAAAGTCAGTGGGTGGGGGGAGAGAGAGAAAGTTGGATTGTGGGAATTTTCTGGAGAGATACAATTATCATTTTATAATTGGCCCCTCCTTTTATAAATTTAGAAGTATATCATGTGAAGAATTGAGCCTATGAAGAGTTGCTTTGAAGATATACTGGAGATCATCTCTCAGCATGAGAAGATTATACAAATGCAGCCAGTTCCAGCAGCGTTTCGGCATCATTCTGTACCATATGGATCTCAAGACTATGTTGCCTTTGGCTAAGGCTTTAAATAGCACAGGGAGCTTACTGTGTATGGCAGTGATGAAAAGCATTCCAGTGACCAAGACACAGAAAAAAATCAGGAGTATTTTTCTTCGCAGTGGAAGTCCTCCTAAATGGCACTAAAGTTCCTACAGTAGCAAAGTGTTGCCTCTTAAGATCTGTTAACAAAGCTGCTGAGGGCAGCTTTTACTGTGAGGAATGGAGAGAACTTTAAAAGTAAAGGTGGGTTGATTCTTTGGATGGTGTCATCTAATGATTGCTTGAAGGGTTTAGTCTGTGTTCATAAATAATAAAATATTGTACCAATTTATTGGTGACACACACTGTTCCCGAACAAGATACTCTGAGCTAAACAAACATAACAAAACTATAATGAGCATTTTGTTGATCCATTGGTAAGACAGAAACATCATCTCAACTGGTATCACTCCCCCCTCGCTTATGTTAGCATAAGAGCAGAAGGTGGGGGAAACTGCAAGCCTCACTCTGCCTGAAGATAAAAAATCTGCTTGAAGTGTTACGTCATGTTAAATCTGAACACAAACAAGAATGTTAAAATTACAAATTGTGGTTTTACATGGAGTTACAGTGTAACAGCATCTCTGTGACGTCCTGGGGCCAGCTTGGTATTTAAGGTACAGACATGAGAGTGATATCAATCTTCTTATCTAATTCCTGGCAAGAAATTAAAGAGGATATTACTAACATGTTGAACTTGTACTTCCAAAGAATTCAGTGTTGAAGAGACTGGACGTTAATTGCCACAGTGTTGACCTTTGTTAGGTGCTGTAAATCTGTAGGAAATTAACTGTAGCACTGTGGCATCTAAAGAGGGCATGTAGGGTATGATGTAAAGTACAATTCTGTCTGATGGCTAGAGCGCTGCGCGCTGTAGCTCCACTCTTATTAACAATGTCAAGTACATTTGAAACACTCATTTTTAAAAGGTGAATGTCTTCAATCTGTCAAAACTATTGGCCTATTCACTAGATGGACTGCAGGCAGTGACCACTGTCAGGACTGTTTGTGACTTGTTCTTTGTGACTAATTAGTCCTCTTGACTACCCCTAACCTTCCATAGGCTCAGGGGCTTGTGTTAAAAAGCTCAGTGAAATAAGACAGAAACCTTCATTGTGGGGCCACCATAACATTTTCTAACCGGTTTGATAATAAACCAAACACCAGACCAGACCGGTATACCAAATTTTACCACTAGGTGTTGCACTTGACCCAGCAACCGCTCCCGAATGCAACATAATGAATGAGAGTGACTCCAGTCCACTTGGTGGTGGTAATGCTAAGTTGGTTTGCCAAACACCAATAAACACTAAATAAGAAGAAGCAGAAGCAGAGTGAAGCAGAACCACAAACAGGACAATGACATGTTGCTGGGTATTGCTACTATAACCCACTACCAGATAGTATAAAAAGTCCCCAGTCAAACGATATCTGCATTAAATCCTTTTTGAGCGGGGGTCTAATCCCAAACTGTCTTGACCAGAGTTGGGTATAACGCTTTACAAAGTAACATGTTAGAGTACTTTGATTACTTTTTGCAGTAACGGGTAACCTAACGCGTTAGTTTGTGTTTGAGTAATCAAATACTTGAGTACATCTTCAAACAAGCCATCAGTTACTTCCGTTACTTTTAGAATGCTGGTCCTTCAGCTCCGAAACAGCAACAACTGTCTTTTGGTTCTAATAACGGAGATAACGTTAAACCCATCAGTCTGAAAGAAGCCATGAAGCTTGTGGCTAGCTACGTGGTAGAAGAAATGCTGCCATTGTCTATGGTGCAGTCTAAAAAAATGTGGAGGAGGACTCGCTGACAGATAGGTCAGACTAAGGACTTGCATTATGCCTGGTACACACTAGTACTACACGACTTTTCTGCCCATTCTGAAAGTCACTATATCACATTACATGATTGTGGAGTCATAAAATCGTGCCGTGACTTGGCCGACAGACATGACACACTATACGATGGTACTCACCAATTATCCCCGGTCGTCTTTCACAACGTGTGTGATGTCATCGAGTTATTCTTGTCCTATTTTTATTACTTTTTACTATTATTTGAGTCATTGTGTCTGTTCATGTGCCAGTAGACATGTTGTTGTAGTCACCTAAAAAGCGCCAGCAGGTGGCAGGAGCTACATCTGAAGTACCGTACGTAAACATTCAAGCTAGTGTATCCTCCACAACCAAGTTCCTACAAATGTTTCACAATAAAAGCCTATTTAGAAAATGGAGGGATTCTCTCAGCCGAGGTTATAAGGGGCTTTGAATTTGAAACAAATTCAGGAAGTGTTGAGTTTGAGATGATGGCGCGCTGCATTAACTTTATCAAGGCAACGGTAGCGGATAAAAAGTAAAAATATAAAAACACAGAGGGATTAATAAATAGCAGCCCTTTTATAATGTAGTCTGTTTCAAATGAAGCTGGGAGCCTCTGCAGTTGTGGTGAGTAAAAGCCCCGCCACTATTTGTTAATGTTATTACTTTATGTCAGTCTCCATTATGAGGACGTAACATTGTTTGCTAGCTTGATGCTAATGGCAGTACTCACAAAGTGCCTCTGCTGTTTTACGCCATCATTTCCCCCTTTTACTCTGTGTGGTAACATCCCTAGAGGAAATATTAAAAATGCTGGGGTGTTGTTGTCATAATGTACAGTTGTCTATGGCAGCAGATCGTTCTGTGTTTCTACTGGTAGTAACGGCTGTGATGGGAGAATTGGATCTCAGTGAAGGGCAAGTGGTCCATAACTTTAATTTTTGAGACAAAACAATGTAGGCTAAGCACCCTGTGGTCCATTGCCCAATAAGAATGTAGAATACTCAAAAGTACTTTAAAAGTACTTGAGTTACTTTTCTCAGGGAGTCACGTTAGAAGTAATTTAAAAGTACCTGAGTTGCTTTACTCAGGGAGTAATGCAGTAAAGTAATTTGATTACTTTTAAAGTAACCCTTACCCAACTCTGGTCTCGACCCCCGCTTGATCAGTAAACTTTCTGTTGCTGTGGTCCCCAGAGCTGCTCTCCTCGGCGAATGATCAGTTGGGTTAGCACAAACTAAAACAGCAGCAGAGGCTAGCATCCAACACAAACTCTCATCAACACCAAACAGCTCTATTGTTAAATCCATTTATAACTATTAACTAATGTCAGCTGTGTGGTGCTTGCAGTTAGCCATGTCTCTGTGTATGCAGCAAGGCGGACTCTCACTCACAGCAGCAGGTACAACCCATACAGTCTGTAGTGTGGTGAAGTCAAGCTCAATATATCTGACGCAGTTAAGCAAGACGATTCACCACCATAAGATTCAAAAGTATGGCTATACTTCATGCCTCTCTATTAACATTATGGGTATCGAATGAAGTACTCTACACTAAGGATAGACCGATACATCGGCAGGCCGATATATCGGGCCGATATTTGAGTTTTTTACTTGTATCGGCATCGGCCGATACGAGCGTGGGTTCGCGGATTTATTTTTCCCTGGCACTTTTTTTCATTTGAAAGTATGTGGTTAAGTTGAACAAAGCTGTTGAATCCTACTGTGTACAGTAGTTGTTGTTTTATTTATGCTTCAGCTTAAATATTTGTTTATTTTATAAAGACATTACTGGAAGATTTAAGAGCACTGAACTCTTTTTTTTATTTGAATGTGTAATAATAATAATAATAATAATAATATTCTACCTGTTCTACCTCAACTTTCCATCTTGTTTTAGTATTTTTTACTGTTCAATAAATGTTTCTCATTTTAAACTTGAGACCTGTAATATTTGTTATCATTGTGTCATTTTTTTTAATGTAAATTGAGGGAGCAAAAGCAGTATCGGCCCCAAATATTGGCTCAAGAAAATCGGCAGTCCATAATCGGTCATCGGCTAAGGGTGAATATTTTAGCTGAAGCATAAATAAAACAACAACTACTGTACACAGTAGGATTCAACAGCTTTGTTCAACTTAACCACATACTTTCAAATGAAAAAAAGTGCCAGGGAAAAATAAATCTGCGAACCCACGTGCGTATCGGCCAATGCCGATACAAGTAAAAAACTCAAATATCGGCCCGATATATCGGCCGGGCCGATGTATCGGTCTATCCTTAATTTCTAGGCGCAGTTTTAGTATTGGGGATGTCCCGATCACATTTTTTTTGCATCCGATCCGATACCGAGTCCTTTATTTTGAAACCGAGTCCGATACCGAGTCCAATCCGATACTTTGCAAAGCATTAAGAAAGAAAAAAAAAGAATGCATCCAAGTTGTCCCATAAGGTTGTTTTTTATTTAAATAGTATCCAAAAAGTTTATCGGTGGTTCAGCAGCACAAATTCAATATCTTCTTCTTGTCTTCAACAAACAAAATAGGCCTATATCTTTTGTAGCGGTTTGACACATGAAACAATATTTTTCTTTTACTCAGTCAAACCCCACAAAGAAACCATAAAACCCATAAAACAGGTCCCTTAACACCAAAATTAAATTGTTTTTACCTGGTGTCTGTAGAACAAAAGAATTATACTCAGTTTTCAAAAATTCAAATACAGCTGTAATCAGTTTCAAGAAAGTATATTTTTATCACCAAAGAAAATAAATGTTATGTTCCGTTCAGTCAGTTCAATCCAGTTCAAACAAAAAACTCCACTCCGGGATTTCCAAATAACATATCACCGTTCAATTCAGTTCAATCCACACAGTTCGCTAAACAAAAGAAAACTCCACCCCAGGTTTTCCCGGAAACAAGGAGGTAAAGAAGAAAATCCACTGTTTGCCCTGACTCAGTTCAGCTTCAAAACAACAAATCAACCCGGCCCAAAGGTTCCACATAAGGAATAATGAAACGAAAAGTAACCCCCAGCTTTTGCCAACTCACGGGAGCGTGGGTGAATGCCATAACGCTCCGGCGTTGTTTTGGGTGTGAAGGCTCCATAGGATCCCTTGATGTCCGTGGCGGGGAATCTGAGGTGAGGCCAGTGGCCGGATGGATGATATTCCACAGGGAAGCGCACCTATTCCTCGGACTTTGAGCGGTGTAAAATGCCGAGGTAGGCCGAATACGCAGAGGACTTGTTTCTCACTCGCCGGCGTCTCCCGCCATACTGCCAGGAGCGGCATGTAGGTACCGGTCTACCTGGGCTCAGCTGATCGAGCCGTCCCACTGGCCGATCGCACCGGTGGGTGTGTCTGGAGGTCAGCAAGCCATCAGCTGATAACCACTGTCTTATAAAAAAAATATATATATATTTATTAAATATATAGGATCGCCACACTTTATACATTGGAAAGCGGAGGCAACAATGAACAACATAGATGAAAAACCTGGCCATTTTTGTTGTTTTGATTCCTCCGATCTTTTATTACTTATTCCGATTTTGTAGAAAAATAACATGATCAGCGCCGATACCCGATCCGGGTATTCATCCAGACTAACTCTGCCATATCCTATCTCCTCCCAACAAAGAAAACACATGCAGGCTACGTTGTAGTAAACAACACAACATATGCCGCTCTTCCCCCCTTCCACGACCACTGAAATTTGATCCCCTTCATGATGCCGGCCTTGGTTCGGTAATACATGGGGCACTGCCTGTTAGAAACTAGTGGCTCCATGAGTCTGTTTTTCAACAAACATAATATTATGTAAATCACATTGTCACATTGCTTTTTACTAATGCAATACTACGCTGTGTTGCTGTGACAGCACAGGTTGCTGATGCAGGCTTTTTTCTTTTTTTTTCCCAGAATGTGTGGTAATGACAAATATCGGTTCAGCTGGTTTGCACAAAATCGAGTTCATACACTGAACCAGCAAAACCTGAAATTGTCCCAACTCTAGTATAACGGACTGACAAGCCCGTCACTTTGAGATGTTTCTCCCAAATTGTTCTGTTAAGAGCTACTCGTAGCCTTAAGATGTTTTGTGAATACAGCCCATGCTCTCCACTTGATGTTTTCTAAAAGAAAGTGTGCCAGCCAAAGCTGCCTCGGAGCAAAAGCCATGAGATGAAGAGCCTGGCGAGGGCTTGGAGCAAGGCCTTTTTCAGAAACTAACTTGCAACCCTTCACATAGAGGGGAAAAAAGAGAGAGAGGATAATTTTCCCAGGAGCAGACTAAGCCTCTCTTTTCACCTGATGTCTTTTGCTTTATCAGGTTTTACCTCTTATCAAGTCTCTCACCGGGATAAGTGTCACATTTTGACATTTCGTTTTCATGAGCAGGAGATATAAAATATGATATGATATTATTTGTTGTTCCGCAGAAAATTCATTTTGCGAGACCTTCACATCATAAACAGTGGAGGGAAACGGATCCTGGCAATCGTTTTGAATGTTGAATAGATGCTGACTCGACAGACTGCATCGTCGCGGAAAACCCATGTAAATGTAGCGCTGGAGTGAAAGTTGAGATGACATCTGCAGTCATCCATAGCTGTTACTGGCATTGTTTCATTGAATTAGAATCTAGAGTAAATACCTGTCTGTTCAATATGTTTAATCCTACACATAGTTTCTGTGAAACCACATTCACAGCTTTCACTTCACATTTACACACAGTTACATTATCCATCTGGCCATTGTTGACCAGATTTATTCATTCTACCACTGCTGCAATATTAATACTTCAAACCTCTGCAGGGCAGAATGAAAATATGCATGGCTTTATTATTTGCCCTGTAGCACACTTTTCTCCTCACACTGTCTCTCTTCACCTTTTGCAACTGTGTGTTGAAGCTTCTGCATACTTAACTCAGAACGTCCACTTTTAACTTCTGTCTCTTTTTTCATTTTAAGGGCTGAACCCATTCTGACCCGGATGAAGGAGGATCACACCCGCATCATCTTGCCTGCCATAGACAACATCAAGTACAACACGTTTGAGGTGCAGCAATACGCCAACGCCGCCCATGGCTACAACTGGGGGTTGTGGTGTATGTACATCATCCCTCCACAGGAATGGCTGGACAAGGGTGATGAGACAGCCCCTATCAGGTGAGGGCCTCGGCGGGCAAAGAGCGTCCATTATAGATGAGGATGTTTGATGAAATATGGATAGCCTCAGGATATGACTTATTCATGTGTGGAACCATCAAACTAAGGTGCTCTGTGGTCCAACGTTCCACTCAAACACACAAATAAAGCCTTCCTGTACAAAGCTGTCTAATTACCATGATGAATATCTTCATTTTGATGCAGGATCACAAGGCCACAGCGATGCACTGTCATTAGTGTAATTGTGTGTTGAATATGAGTAGGGCATTCCATTATTCCACCGCTGATTGGAGGACAGCACTGGCTTGTATCATGTTTCTGTATAATCCTAGAATTGATTATATGTGTCCTTGGTAAAATCAAATTGAACTTAAACTGACTGAGAAAGAGTGCAGGAGTATATACAAGTATAGCTATAGATATAGATATAGATATAGAATGGCTCCAGCAAATTCCAGATACAACATCTGAGGTCTCTATCCAGAAGAGTGCAGTCCTAGGAACAGCTTACTGCGCAGAACCTTCAAACTCCCAGGCCTCCGGTAGAGGACCCAAGGTTGCAGAAGACACACACCAGCCCCACTAAGTTGGAATGAGAGGGAGATTTTTTGTATTTATCTGTGTTAGGCCCGGATCACACAGAAAGCGTTTTAGCAGCTGGGGGCAGTTTTTTGTTATTGTATTGAGAATGAAGCTTTTTGCTTGCAGTTTTTGAGTTGCAATGCACCTTGCATTTTTGGCAGAGTGCTCTGAACTCCTCGAGTTAAAACTTCAACTCAGAGTGTAAAAACATGTGCCCCACGTCATCTCTTTTCATCATCTTTTTTCCCATTGTCTAATCAGATGACTTGAGAGTTGGGACCTCTGTGGTGGTCACAACAACAAGTTTACAGTTGCAAAACAATGGAGGAGAAACTAGTGAGTCATCCTAAAATATGCCTGGAAATGCCATCATGGAGGGGAAGCTCCTGGACCAACTGGTGGGACTTCCTGTGATCCACCCTCTTTTTTTAGTGTCTCATGTACCCACACTGATCTGCGTTTCCCCGTGCCCAAAAAACTGTTTGCTGACAGCCTCTTACCTTCAACCAGAACTAGAGCAAGGACCCTCCGCCTGGTCATTTTAGTAGATTAATTACATGGGAAGGTTGGTATAAGAACGGGCAGTGTGGTGTGCCTTGAATTTTGCAACCTGTAAAATGCTTTCTGTATGATTGGGACCTTAGCAAGCATTTCTCCTTTTCCAGGATAATCCATCCACCTGAAGGGGGACCTACTAAGGTTTTGACTAAGCAACATGATTATTACACAGGTGCACCTTGGTATGGTCACGATAAAAAGCCACTCTTAAAGGTGCAGTTTTATCTTGAGGGTAAAAAAAACACTTCTTGCGTTAAGTGTTGCATTTTTGGTCACAGATGCCCCATAGAATCAGTCTGTATCTAGTGTGACCACCACTTATCTCATCCAGTGCAACACATCTACTTCACATAGAGCTGATCAGGTTGTTGAGTGTTGGCCCACTTCTCTTCAGTGGTTGTGTGAAGTTGCTGAATATTGGCAGGAGTTGGAGCACACTGTTGTAAAAGCAGATCCAGAGCATCCCGAACATGCTCAATGGGTGATATATCTAGTGAGTATGCAGGCCAAACAAGAATGGGGATGTTTCCAGCTTCCAGGAATTGTGAACAGATCCTTGCAACATGGAGTCATGCATTATCATGCTGCAACATCAGGTCATGGCAGTGGATAAGTGTAATGACAGTGGGTTTCAGGATCTCTTCACAGTATCTCTTTACATTTAAGCTGCCATCGGTAAAATGCACCTGTGTCGGTTGTCCATAGCTTATGCCAGCCCATACCATAACTTCACCACCATCATGGGACACTCTGTTCACCACCCTCACATTAGCAAAATTATATATTTTAGAGTGGCCTTTCATTGTGACCATCCTGAGGCACACCTGTGTCGTAATGATGCTGTTTCTTCAGCATCGTGTATGCCACACCTTTGAGGTGGATAGGTTATCCTAGAAAAGGAGAAAGGGAGAAAGCATTTCACTTCACCTCTCAGATCTGCTTTGACGTAAAACAACAAATTTGAGTCAGACACTGGAAATGTGGCGTTATCCATTGGTTACAATATCTGCATGAAATAGCGACCGTATTGGTAAAAGGAAGAAATATTTGCCTCTAAGACCTTATGAAAGTTAATAGAATGTATATTTCCACAATACTAACTTCACACACTTAACTTGAAAGTCAACACCTCAACACCTCCTGCAAATATTCGAAATTAAAAGTCTACCAGAAAAGCCAGAGCAGGATTATGGTCTTTTAGCCACTTGAAGGCTTTAAATGGAAAACATCTATGCAGAAAGTTTGAATTTCCTTAAAGGTTACTTAACATTGATTAAAAAACTGCAAAGCTAAACGTACTCAAATAATTAATAAAGCAAAATAGTATTTCTGTTTCAAAAGAGAAACTCATCAGCAGTGGTGAGTATGGCAAGACTCCAAGGTTGTAATTAATGCTGTGGAAGTGTACATTATATTGAATTTACCAGGACAACAGGAAAAAACTGGAACTGCAGTTTGGCTTTCTGGATACTGTATATGCATAAAGTGGGGACCTGGATATGTATATCAATGGAAGTTTAACACCTAAAGCTAAATGAGTCAGATTTCTTATTTAGAGTGTGGAGACCATTACCAGTCACATTTCTGATTCATGATACAATATCAGATCCGCGGGAATGCAGCCCACCAGCATCATCTGCCATAATGATAAGAAAATGTTACATCATTCAACAGAGAAAATTACCATGATTTTGTTGCCACGGCAGCGTGGCTGAGCCTCTATAATCACAAAAGCGCAACAGCAGAAAGACAGGGAGACAGCTGCAACTGGAATGTGTTAAAAACCAGTAAGAGAGGTGTAGCTGCAAAACCGGATGTGGTGTATTTTTCTAGTACAGGGTGATACTATTGAATATCTCTGGCTGGGGTTGATTTTAGAATACATATAAGTGAATAATGGAAATATGAGAGCAAAAAGGACATGACAAAATAGGTGCAGTATGCACATAGCAAATGTGGTCATGCCTGTTGAAATGTGCTTTTTGACTAAACACCATATCTGCCTCCCAAGTGCAGGGTTAACACTACTAGCTGCCCCTGAGCTCTGATCTCCCTGATGAAATAAATAAATGCATGGGTCTGTGAAAAATTCAATGAAACTGTGAAAATGTATGAAATATGATGATTAAATTGTTTTATGATATGGGAATTTATAAACTGTTTAGGGACACACTGAACATTTCATTTTGCTGCTTTACATGGAGGAACAGAAACTACATTTGTCTGTATTAATGTGGTAAAGCCAAAGCTGGTACAGAAGCCAAGAGTGTGAGGTCAAGCCAGAGACAGCATGAAGTAGCTCAGCTATTGTTTCCCATCTTTTTCATATTCATGGCACTGCTGGATTGCAAATGTTGCTGTGGGCTTGGTGCATTGCTACTGCAGTTTTACTGCTATGAAATCCTGAGGTCATATCCGAAGTCAAAGCATATAGGCATATGAAAAGTTTCATACCAGATGGTCTTTCATAGCAAAAGAAATAATATACTGACCTCAAATTTGATACTTGGCCACAGAAGTGTGAGCGATGGCCCTCCACTTGATTTGTCAGGACCTTGAAAATATTCTGCGTTTTTTAGGAACCATGGATAATAACAGCACCTCTGGGCAGAGGAAGCACGTTGTAAACACAAAACTGATATTATCACCTGTTACATTATAGCAAACATGTTAGCTAACAGTTGCTTATTTTTACATCCAGCAGTTATGGAGCAACATTATCATTGGAGTTGTGTTTGTGTCCATCTGTTTTGGCCTCAACCATCTCCTGAGGGATATATCCTGCTCTTTAACTGACAAATGCTTCACTATGTTCCGCAGCTAGTCGCTGAACATGTCTGCTGTTTGGTGCTGAGCTAATTATTCGTACATTCACTACGAGTGACCAGTTTCACATTATGACATTGTTTTCATGTCATTTTATTCATTACGTTATACAATATATAAGAACAGTGGGCCTTATTCACCCTACTCAATTATTCAAGATATTATTGAAATTGCAATATGACCAAGTGCAATAACCATATCGCAGGAGCTGCAATTTATTGATAAAGGTAAAAGGTAAAAGCGTAGTGGATAGTGCCGGGGCCCCATGTACAGAGGCCCTGCCTCGCTGTAGCAGCCATGGGCTCGATTCCAGCTCTAGGCCCCTTGCTGCGTGTCATTCCCCACCCTCTCTCCCCCATCCCACACACTGTCCTGTATATTAAAGGCAAAAAGCCCATAAAGATAATCTTTAAAAAAAAAATTAAAAATTAAAAAATTAAGCCTTGTGGTGCTACATAGATGCCCCAGCCTACAAATGAATATTCCAGACGTAAGGGAACATGCTTGTTTGGCACAGATCCCAGCAAAAATTACATCATCATCATCATTTTATATGTTTTGAGTGAAAAAGAAATGCAAAAATTACCCTTCCCACTAAAAAATTGCTCTTGCAGTATCAGTCAAAATAATCATGATATGATTCTTTTTAAATTTGTATTCATTTATTGCACATTGTGTAGCCCTTCATCAACTGTTCTTGAGAAGAAATTTATTCGTCCAGCCCAGTTTTCAGAAGATTTTGACGATCCCTATTGTTTTCTTATTTGGGATTTGTTCTTTGGTAAGAACAGAATATGCTCACTCAAGGGCACCTGAGTCATGTTAATGTAAAATAACTGGTTATTGTGTTTTCTGTAACCCTAGTTAGTTAACCCAGTTGTATAATACTACAGATTTAAATTATAGTAATATTTTTTTATAATGTATATTATATTTAAGGAAATAATAATTTTTCTCATTATCGAAAAGTATTGTGGTCTTTTAAAATTTACAATAACTAAACTAACACTTAAGTTCACATCAGTTAGGCTAAGTTAATTGGGAACCATGCATACTTAGTGATTGATCATGCTATTTCTCAGACTATCTTTTGTGTTTGGCAATTTTTGGGGGTTGCGTGCCCTTCTCTGGATACAGCTTTAACTGAACAAGCTTCCTATGCATTGTTTTTTTGTTCGGCATTCATGTCCTAAAGTACCTCCACTTGAAAACTATTGGAAATTGTAGTGTCTTGCCCTTTATTGGGATTGGCAGTGCATTTAACTATACTACTAAGGATCAACTGGCATGCACTGTCAATTTACAAGGACAATGGAAATTGACGTTATAAGAAGACAGGTGTGAAAAGTTCTGCGGTTTAAGCATGTCATGACTCTAATGTAGACTTTTCTTAGGACCTTTCTCATGAAAACATTTAAGAAAAAACAAAGGAAGGTATTGCTTTAAAGCCGCTACAAGGAACTTTTAAAAAGTCTCTCATTTCTGCTGATGTCTGTGCATGACCTACAACAGCAAATGAGACCATCGGTGTGAAGATAAGCTATTTCTATATAGTGTATATCCATACCTTTAGGAAACTGTCTCCGGGTCCGCCCCAGGTCGCTTCCAGGATGAAACGATTTATGGCACTCAGACGGCACACGTCATCTTACCTAGCTCTTATAAATAGTCGCTATTCCTCCTCCTCGACCCGACGTCCGCAGGGAGTTAAAATAGCAGCAATCACGGGGTAAAAGTTCTGTGAAAGCACTGGACTCACCAACAGTCAGCCACGTCTTTCAGTCACACAGAGAAAATCCAATCCTAAGGAAGTCAGGAAATCCTTCAGGATAAACGTTTTGTTCACTAGCGATCTAGCATTTACCAGCCCAATCCTGGCAGTGGCCGCGGGGCTGGAACACCTCATCCGGGCCGACGACAGGTACCAGCCAGGCGTCGATAGGGTCCAGCGAGTGCCGAGAAATAAAGAGGCGAGGCACCGCTCCATACTCAGTCCAAGAAGCCGTGGAAGTGCTCGCCAAACAGGCCTTCAGCCTTACCAGCCAACTGCTGCGTTTACCCCGGCGGCGGTGGCGCTTATACCGGAGAGGTGGAGCTGCGGCGCGGCAGAGGTGAGCTGGGATCCCCGATAGGAGCGGGGGCAAAGTTTTCCCGCCTTGTTGTTTCATTCATCCCCAAAACAAACACATGTGCGAGCCAGGTAAGCGTCTTTACGACAATACGCGCTAGAGCTCACGGGAAACATAGGCTTCATTCCAGCAAAACACTACCGCTTCTGTCCACAGGGTCGCCAAAATCAACTCAAAATGAAAGTTCCTTGTAGGGGCTTTAAAGGAAAGACTGTTTGTATCAAGATGTTAATAAAAAGAAGCATTGAGGGATTTTTTTTTTCTTCTGTTTTTTTTTTTAATTTGAGGTAAATAAGATGTGGAACCTGCCAACAAGATCATGGTATCAGCAAGAGGTCCTTTATATGCTGTGATTTCAGCTTATTACTAAGAACAAAAGAATACCACAAGGACAAGGACAAGCATAGAAAGCATAAACAGACAGCAAAATAAAAGTAAAAGCAATCACACAAGTAAATTAGTTATTTTAGCATAAGCTTCTCTGCCAGTTGTTCTGTAGCCAAAAGGCTGAACTTGAGTATCATTAACAGACATTGCAAGGATTTAAGGAGGCTGCCTGAGGTTCTGAGGGAGCACAATGGCTAATGGGGAGTTCAAGGGCCTGCAGTATTTTAAGGGTGCAAGGGTGGACCTTGCCGTGCTTCAAAAGTAATCAGTAAATCTTTCAGTTGATTCTAACCCCAATTACTAGAATTAGAATAAGCTACTTTTTTTTATTATTATTTGTCACTGAAAGCTTTGGCTGCCGCATTTCAACCAAGCTGCATACATGAAACATACTGATGCTTACTGCCAGAATGTCTTCTAATAACCATAATAACTACCAAAGCTAAAGCATTCACACATATTGTCAGATTTTGACCTGGGGCAATAAAACTGAATTCCAAAGTTTCATTACCTTGCTCGGTCCAGCGTAGGCAAAGCAATAATGGTTTCATTTGATACAGTTAGCCTCATACAAACAAACAATGTGATAACAGTTTATACTGTGGACCTAAATATTGGATGTCTTATCAAAGCTCAGTGAAAATCATGTATTATTGAGCATAAAGTGCTAGACTTGAGATAGGAGAAAGATCGCAGAACAGCAACATACGCCACAGAGCTGGTTCGTGTTTCCCCATTGACACTTTGCTGCAAATGGACAGATCGCCTCAAGGGCCAGCTGAAGTGTGTCGGCTGTGTGGATTTCTATTGGAAATCATTCTCCCACTTGTTTCCTTGAGGTTTCTGTCCATCAACAACAGAAGCTTTGTGGCCATTCGGAGCTCAGTCTCAAAGCCTTTTCTGGCTGTTTGGACACATTGAACAACAAAGTGAATAAAGGGGCACATGAAGGCACAAAACTGCCACATTCTGAGAGTAAAGCGGATTGCAACCATTTTTGGAGATTTGACAAAAAGAGGTTTGCTTCGGCAACTACAGTGATTATTGACAGGACAGAATAGGAAGGTACTGGAAAAGTGGTTTGAATGTGTGGACACAAACCTACAAGTTTTCAAAGAAAACCACATGCAGGCTGTTGTTATCCAAGTGGAAAGCTGTCAATTTGTACAGTAGTGATTTATAGGAAGGCCCACGCTAAAAATGTGTAATTTCTTGAGTTTAAATCACTTCTAGACAAAGAATATATGAGAATCAGACGTGAGCAACAGATGCACTTATGGTGCTTTCTGCAATTACTGTTGAAGTGATACTTCATCAAAATACTTCAATCTAAGCAGCTTGCTCACACAGATACTTGAACAAAACTTAAAAGGTGTTAATGCATCTGAGTACACTACAAGAATATGACATAGGAAGATGAATAGGAGTATACATTTTCTCTAAATAAAAGTAAGTTTAATATTAACCAGCAAATTACAGGTTAGAAATCAGCACTTTCAACAGGTGTAACAGTAGATAAAAAAGAATAAAGTGAGCACACAACCACAGGACAATTCACCCCAAAATAAAAGAAAAACAACATATTTTTAATTTTACCTGTAGTGCTATTTGTCAACCTAGATTGTTTTGGTGCGAGTTGCCAAGTGTTGGAGATATCGGCTTAGAGAAATCTCCCGTCTCCCAAATATAATGGATCTAGATGGCACTCAGTTTGTTGTGCTCAAAGCACTAAAAAATACATTTGAAAAACTCACCAGCAATGTCCCTTTCCAGAAATCATGACCCTATTACTCAAGATAATCCACAGACCTTGTTGTGAGCAGTTTCATATCGAAACTATTTTCTGTCTACTAAGCTACACCTGCCAACTGTAGGCGCTAGCCCACTGAGCACCACTGAGATAGCTAACATTGCTGCTCAGCCTAGGACAGGGGTCACCAACCTTTACCATTAAAAGAGTCATAAAATTTGTCTGGAGCTGCAAAACATATTTGAACAAAAGTACCATTGTATAAATCTAAATTAGCCCATCAACATTATGAATAGGTCTAAATGAGCATTCATTAATATGATTTACTGCAAGGTGGCCACTCTGCAGTGGGCTATTATAACTTTGCAGCGTTGGTTGTAAAAGCAAATGAATCTGTACAAACACTATTAAATCCTCTGCTTCAAGACTTTTCCTTTTGTGGATTTGGAATCCATAGCTAATCTTGCTAGAGAGACTCCAGGCCAACCACCGCTACTGACATCTAGCAAAAGGCACCAGGTCGAAGATGTATGACGCACATTTTAGTTGATAAAAACAATTTTTAATTTAATGTATAGACTACACATTTTCACAATTGTAGAATGCAATAATCATTTTAGGCCCACAAAAATGACAAATGGAATTCTGAATGTTGAAAATGAGCTAAAATGGCAACCTGTGGTCTAAAGAGCCACAGGTTGCCTACTTCTGGCCCAGTAGGATGCTATGTAGATCTTGTGCTGTCGTGAGCATGAGCCTAAGCATCTTGTCCATGAGCAGATCAACGTATCATCATAGAACAACTCTTAAGATATCCTACAAAAATGCACAAACAAGAGTTTGTATGATATCCTACAAATAAGCCCCCCATGGAAGGTACGTGGGGGAAAGTCCTGTGTTTTGTGACCTGCCCCCTTAAAAGACTGCTTGGGACAGTTTCCTTGTGTACCCCTGTCAGCACATTGGTGACATAATTGCAGCCTTCCAAAATACCTGTATTATGCACAAATTACTGGCTCATGATTACATGGGATATGTATGGATTTGAGTGAATTACTTTTCATAGGACCCATACAAAGAGCTTATGAGAAGGGGCATTGGTAGTGTAGTGGATAGTGCCGGTGCGCCATGTACAGAGGTGATGCCTCGCTGCAGCGGTCACAGGTTCGAATCCGGCTTGCAACCATTTGCTGCATGTCACCCCCCCGCTCTCTCTCTCACCCCATTTCACTCTGTCCTGTTCATTAAAGGCAAAAGCCCCAAAAAAATAATCTTAAAAAAAAAAAAATTACTTTAAAAAAAAAAAGAAAAAAAAAGCGTTTATGAGAACAGCCTGAGTATGCTTCCTTTTGCACGGTCATGCGGTTGTCAGGTCTAGTAAAGAAAATAATTCCTACATAAAACTGCTCACAAAACGGTTTGCAGGTAATCTTGACTGACCGAGACATAATTTCTGGAAAGAGACATTGCTGTTGAGTTTTCAAGTGTATTTTTTTGGCGCTTTGATAACCACATGCCACGTGCCATCTAGTTCCATTATAATGGAGAGAGGGCCAACATCATGACAGCCGATATCTTTAACACATGGCAAATAACATCACAACAATTTAGACTGATAAATAGCTCTACAGCTATGATTTAGGGGTGAATTGTCCCTTTAAGAAACAATAGAAGGCATAGGTTTTGTACCTTTTAGATTATCTTCCAAAAAGTCCAGTGAAGTAGTTTCATTATATATCAGGCAATAGTGGCTTTAATGGATAAATCTCTTATAAACAGTTTTTAGGATAGTCAATGTGTTATTTTGAAATGACAGATTTTTTAATGAATCTTCCTCTCATACCTTACTTGAAGCATCAGGACTGTCGTACATTTTGAAAAGTGAAGTCGCAGACAGATGTCAGGTTCAAAAATCAGTCTTAATAGCAGTGTCTTCATCTGGGAGAGAAGTGAGCAGTCTGAAATGAAAGTCTTTATCCTGCCAAATTGCATATATGTATCAGATGTTCATACTGCCTACTGCAAGCAAGCAATCTGGGGGCCAAAGTTACGGGGTGTGAGGGGCGGATGAGCCCTGCAGGCCGACCATCTGCACACTAAAAATAACTAAACCTAATGACATTAAATGAGAAACCCATCAGAGGATTCCACCATCAATCTGCACAGCCCAGAAGTTACTTTGTGACAAACTCTTATAATTTCCTCTTGTTTTTCACAAACACTCTTTCATGTTGCTGTTTGAAGTGAGTTCTCTGTGCTGTATACATGTAGCTACAAAGAGCCAGAACAACAGTGCAGGTGAGAAAAATATGTTGACAGAGAGAGAACAATGGCTGGATGTGTCATTCCCACTTACAGAATATTCCAAAAAAGCCACTTGAGACTGTGTTGTATTTCACACACAACTGATGGCAGGGTCACGAAGAGCAGAAATGGTGGTTGCATTGCATCAAAGCCTATTGAACGTTTCAGTCGATGGAGGAGCTGGTACCTCTTGCTCTTCTATGATTGATTTCTCTTTGTTTGATTGTTGAGCGCTGCTGTAAAATTGTGAGTCAGGAATGAAACCGTCGCTGTTTTGATGCTGGAAACCAAAAGTGGACATGCTCAGCCTCTCTATTTTCTGCATTTTTTTGGAGGAACAGCTGGCTCTTATTACTCATTTAATTGGCTGCAGTTAATTGGCTCTGGTGGGGGAATTACTTTTTCATGCCTTAATTTTGCATGTTTGATCACCTTGCACACCAGACAAATGACAGAGGCACCAAACTTTGCTGTATAATTTGTTCCCTTTTCTCCCCCGTGTAAACATTATCAATACATAACCAATTAAAGTTGTGACTGTTTCTTCATCAACATTACCTGGTGTTGAAAAGCATCACAAACATAACGAATATGATCAGCCAGAGGTTTTAGCTACACCGTCACATGCATCCGACTTAAGGTGCTGAGTCTGTACTTTGCCAGGAAGCTTATTCTAAAGAGAGCACTGAAAGAGACCCGCACAAAGTTTGCACTGTGCAGACAAGCAAGGTAGGTCACTTGTCAAGTGAGGAGAAAGGATGAGGTGAACGAGGCTGAGTGTGTGCTGTGTCTGTCGTTTTTATCTGCACACTGAGTGCAAATAATGGCACTTGAAAGCCTCCCTGTCACTGCGTTATAATTCAAACAAAGACTATGAAGCTACATCAGGCAATAAGAGCATATAAGTCAGCATGCATGTTTTTGTTTTTTATTGAAGTTACTTCTCAGTGTGGAACAAAGGTACAGTATTTTAAAAAAGTTAGCCAATGATAGCAAAGACATTCCCAACATTAACGTAAGTATTTATTCTGCACTCATCACTGTATTTCGACAGATGTCACATAAGTAAGGAGGGCGAGAGAGGACTACTACATTTTTATCATAAGGATTCCAAAGTATAATTCTTAATCAGTAGGTGATTTAAGGGGGGATGAGGTGGGACGCTATCCCCCTTGCATCCCTCAAGTTAGACAGCTAGCCGTCTCCATCCTCCCCAGAGGTCATTAAAAGTTGGACTGCGGTTTGGGTCTGGATCTAGATGCTGTCCTGTCTGGATCCTGACCTGTAACTGATATGTTATGGAGAATTAATAAGTTTTGATGGAGCATTTATATTTTGACCAGTGCAGCAATTCTAGAATTTATGGTACTGGTTTAGTAACTCGAGAAGCTCACAATAGAATAATTGCATCATTAGAATAATTGCATCGATTTGTCTTTGTCTCTGGGCAGCACTAAAACATGGCCAATATTAGCTGTCATGAGCAAAAAATTAAAACCTGCCCAGTTGAAAAAAACTCCTGAATACCTCTCACTGTTTTTCTCTCGTAGATGGTGCAGATATCCAAGGTGACTTGTTTTGTTTCCAGTTCCCACCCTCCTCTACTCAATTACTTAAATTATAGCCATGCATTAAACGTAGCCTTTACCACCAACTTCTGGTGAAATTACGCTTTGCAGAACCTAGTTTATTCGTCCCACACTAGTTAATGTGTCACATTTCTTTTCTGCAACATGTCAGCTTAAAATTTGCTTGACAGTTTAATGGAAACATGGCTACTGAGTGAGTTAGCACACATACAGGGAAAAGACCAGATGGTGCATGGCATACTCTATAAAGAAAACAGCTTTTAATCAAGAATGGACAGACTTATATGTATATCATTACTGTGTCTTTAAAATGTCTTGTTTTGAGCAACTTACATCAAGTTGGCACTGCTCATATAAAAATTACTGTGAGTGTCAAGGCACAAAGAATTATGTCAGCAAAAATGATAGGAAAGCTTTTCTTGGAAATATAATGGTCCAGGTACATTTACATCCATTCCTGCATGACAGATTTATTCATCTCCTCATCAAGGGTTTTCAAAATAACACTTGGTGGTGATGGTCCAGACAGTGTTTTATGTGAGGTCTAAACCTAAAAGCACCTTTCTTTTTGGCTCGCACAATGTATGGTTCAGTGCACTCTTTTAATACAGAGTCAATGAATCATAATGCAGCTTTCTCCTTTTAGTACTCTCTACTGCCATGTCTCTCAAACTGAAGTGGCAGACTCACATATGCCTTTTCTGTGTGTGTGTGTGTGTAACAATATATGGTGGACTTACCCCTGGCGTCATTCCAGAAAGAAGAATAAAGCCACTCATGGTCACTTTAGAGAAAAAAATAACGCAGCTCAGTACTCCATATGAATGTCATGCTTTTTGTGAGGCTTTTTCCCAGAGCACTTAAGACCTGACAGATAATAGTAGTGAAAAGCAGCCCTGGGGGGACAGCGGCTAAAGTGGGACTATTCCTTTTAGTAAAGGTGGAAAGTAACCACTTTGTTTTGCGAAAAACACTCTCTATCTCTTGCTCTACCAGCTGAACTTGTGTAGTTTTCAAGTTGTGCTTGTTTTGGAAGTGTTTTTAGATTTTTCTAGTAAAGCATTGGTAATAAATGAAATCTGACAATTACAGTTAAAATGCATTGCTGTATTGTTGCACAGGAGTGGCATTTTACCCTATGTTTTTTTTTCTTCCCTATCTTCTTCAGTACTTTTAATTTCATCTCAGTAATAATAATGGAATACCTTACCGACAAAATGACCATACATATCAATTGTTCACATTGTGTTAAACAAGAATTCATAAAGAGAACCCTGTTTTTCTTGCATGCCTCCAGTGAACGAAGAATCCAAAAACAGCAAACATTGTTGATTGATTGGAGTAAACAAGGACCATGTTTAGCAAAAGCAAAACTACATCAAAACTTCTGTCTACAAACTCAAAACTCCTGCATGTCTCATTTATATAGTTGTACGCTCAGTGCTTCCCAAAGATGTTGCATTACCTTGCCTTCAGCCCTTTCTGAACGGGACTAAAAGTGAAAGCATAGATAAGTTTCACCTTTAGTCCCATTCAGAAAGGGCTGAAGGCAACGCAACGTGTTTTGGAAGCACTGAGCATATGCCTAGATAAATGAGACTTGGATTATACTGCAGAAGTTGTGACTTTTTAAACACATTTTGATATAGTTTTGCAGTTGTTAAACTTAAGCCCTGTTTACTTCGATTGAAGGCCCAGTGTGAAGGATTTAGGAACATCTAGCGGCAGAAATGGATGAATATTCATAGCTATGTTGTCATTAGTTTACAATCACCTAAAATTAAGAATTGTTGTGTTTTTGTACCCTTAGAATAAGCTGTTTATATCAACATACCAAGCGGGTCCTCTTCCATAGAGTCTGCCATATTGTTCTACAGTAGCCCAGAATGGACAAACCAAACACTGGCTCTACATAGGGCCATTGTGTTTTTGCATTTTTCTGTCAGCCACCGTAGTTCTCCTACATTCTTTGCCCATGAGAAGTTTCAGTTCTGCAACGTCCCTGATAGATGCCACTAAATCCTACACACTGGACCCTTAATCAACAGTATTTGCCATTTTTTAAATATTTGGCTCATCAGAGGCATGCAAAAAAAAAAAGCAACATTTGTTTTCATGAATTCAAGTTAACGTTGCATGAATAACTGATATATAAATGATCATTATGTGGATGTAGTATTCCTTTAAAGCTACACTGATCAAGGTTTTAATATTTATGGAGTTCTTTATGATATTCAGAGCATTAGTATCACAGCAAACAAATATTTGCTATGTATAGATTTAGTTTTTGAGTAATGTTGGGCAAGGGCTTCCTGAGCAGAGAATGAAGTCACACCCACTCTGTGTGTGTTTCAAGCTTCTCTGTTCATTGTTGTGGAAGACGGTCTGGGTGCACATGCATGTTAGTGTGTGTGAACCTGTGTGTGTTTCCCATTTGTTAGCTAATTGCTGCAGCTCTGCACTGCACTTAAATAATGGGACGGCATTGTTACAGAAGCAGTCCCTTCCCTATAGTTCCTCCCTGGTTAACACTATTAGCTCTGCCAGCACTGTTGCCGTTGTTAGCACTCTTCAGACTGTTAGCACCTGCCTAGCACCAAACAGCCAACATACAGTAGTGGAGCATTTAGCAGCAGACATTTTTCTTTTGGTAGAGACTAGACCAGAGCTGAAAGAGAGCGAATATTGGTCATTCATTTCTCAGGTGATCAGAAACACAACTCTGAAAGAATGTTTGCCAAGAGATGCTGCACCATATTGTAGCATCCCTAACAAAAGATTGACTGACTTGATAAATGTTGCCTTCCCAATATATTGTGATTGGATGAGAGACTTGTCTGCCTCGATCACAGTGGCTGCATTTATCAACCAGGCTGCACTGGGCTGATGAGAAATTCAAATTGTTTTCATTATTCCAGTTGGCATATTGTCACTCTGTCAGAGACTTCAGAGCCACTCTGGGCAAAAGGAAGGCACAAAAGAACTTCAAAAACCTGAGATGCCTCCTGCCTTGATTGCATTGAATATTTTAGCATTCTCTGTGGGTGTATTAAAGTTTAGTCGCTGGATAATAAAAATTCAAAAGATGCTGTCTCTTTCTGCTCATCCAGAACTCCAGCAATGATTGGCTGCTCCTTTGTGGTCGATCGGGAATACTTTGGTGAGATTGGTCTTCTGGATCCTGGCATGGAGGTCTACGGAGGCGAGAACATCGAGCTCGGCATGCGGGTAAGGAGGGACCACAGATCATCACCCATGCTGTTGTTAAAAGCATTCAAATTGGAAGGAGACTTTGATAAACAATTTGCCTTTTTCTTTTTTAAACTGAATTAAAAGTCAGTGTTTTAAGCAGAAGATGAAATTGCTTGGAGAATTGCTGCAAGAAAACTTGTTTTTTAATGAGGCATTCCTTCAAAGCAGGAGGCTTTCTTGTGTGGAGCCATATACCAGGAAGGCCACACAAAGAGCCATAATTACAAATCCAATATTTGAGGGTGTAATTTTTAGATGTAAAGTCCTGCTCTGAATGATTTGTGAAATCTATATTCAGACTTTGGAACAGCTTATGATGAAGTTTTCTTATGTTTCCCCAGCCAGGGGGAAACAGCTTAAGATACAAAACCCAGGGGCGTCAACAGAAGCCATGATTAAACTTTGCAAAGTTTCTTAGATGGGAGTGGAGGAGAAAAAAAAATCCCGTTAATGCAAATCTTCAACCAACCCAAAGGCTCTAAAGCCTGTATACGGAAAATGTAAATCTCTTTTGCTGCTGCTTTGAGTTGAATTTAACGCTTCATGTGAGCGAAGGGCTTGCTGAAGAATTGGTTAGCGTTTAAATTCAGAAAATGTTTCTCTCCAGCCGAGTGGAACCATTCAGAATCTAAACGCACTCCTTCGGCTTATTGGAATGAGATATGCTTGAAAGATCCCACTCCTTCATTTAACGTCATCCCCACATCCATTTCAAAATCTCAAGATGGCTTCAACGACACCTCTGAAGTGTCGGCCGCCTTTGAAAAAGCACTTGAGCGGGGGACAGAGAATGGATCTTGGTTTACAGATTGCCACTGTGCTTTGTTGAAATCAGAGACGTTCACAGTTGTTGGTGACCAATATAGAGCCTCTCATTATTCCACAGAGTGGCTTTTCCCCCCACATCAATAGCATGTTTTTTTTTTTTGTTTGTTTGTTTTTTTTTTTACTGTCGACAATAATGACAAAATCATTTGGCTTCTTGTGTCTTTGTCTCTGAGTTCTTTTGCCAATATTATAAAGTGATAACTCAGCATTATGTATTATGTGTCAACTGCCATCAGCCTCTCCCAAGGTTACACAGTGTTTTCTCATTCAATAGAGCTGCTTATATGTACCTAACAAACCATGCAACTGAGTTAGATGAAGTTCATGGAGGGAGATCAATTCAGCAACAGCAGCTAAATAAAGTTAGAACAACTCTATTGAACTGTGTGATATAGTGTAACAGTGAGCTTCTGGCTGTCACACACACACACAGGCTCCTCATTGACTCTGTCTGTTCTCACTATGAATATTTACTGTGGGTTTTTGATTCATGAAGTGAAGAGAATATGCCGCTCTGTCTGCAAACACAATGCCATCACCAGTGCAATTACCTCTCCTCCTGTTTGGCCTGTCCATGTGGAAATGAAACACATGCCACAGAAAAGGGGCTATTCAGCACATGTACAAGCTTGAATGGGTCTGCAGTCAACAGCCAGCTTCAACCATTCATATTGCACAGCCGCTAATGGAATGGAGATGGGCTTCTGGTGAGTGGATGGCAATTACTCCTCTAAGGCTACTGCGGCTCAGGCAGCTCATTGTAGTGCTGGCTGAGGAGTTGCCATTTCAGATAGGCTTGATTGACAAGAACATGTTTAACAATTAGCTCGGGCAGCTAACAATAGCTGAGCCTGCCCGGGACCATCTGACTACAGGGGGTTGATGAAAGGCAGGGTTCACACAGAAGGGTTATGGTGTATTTATAATTTACTGTGAGCCCTGGCTTCTGTAGCTTGCTCTGGGTAAAAAGGCTTCCAGGATCCAAAGAACTGGCCTCTTTGTAAGCAGAAAGCAGGCTAGAATGTGCTAGAGCTGATTATACAGTACATACCACTGCACGTGGTGTTGTTTCCGTGAGGAAGAGAAAAGAAGAAAACCAAAGGGAAGAGAAAATAAATCATGGATCTCACTGAAGTTTTCTGTTTGTTCAGATGTGAAATAATTTACAAGGTACGGACCTGTAAAAGAAATGAGATGAACAAAGAGAGGATAAAACTTCCCAGACAAAGAAAATGGATAAGATGCTCCCAGCATGATGTAGTGAAGGATAGTTACACCACCTGCAGCCACACCACTAATACATTCATTCATTGAAGCTGTTATCATTAAGAAAATAACTAGAACCAACTGGATGTATTCTTACCATTACCGGATCAGCTCCTGATGCTGCTCAGCACCAGATCATGTGATAGGCGACATAGGCACCACCCAGGGGAGAAACCAAAATCCCCCCAAGTATTTATTTTTTTTTGTCTTTGCTTTTTTTAGATAACAAAACTGTGAAAAAAATGAAAAAAATGATCCAGACCTATAATGGTAATGACTGATCTGTACAAGAGGTACCACCTCTAGTCACATCAGTGCAGTTCACATACCTGTATTTATCAGTAGGTGATCATTAGAGTCAGAACATGCTTGATGGGCATGGTGGAGAGAACTCTATGTGGAGAGCATTAGATCGAAGCCAGGGGAGCCTTGCCTTGGGTACCGCTGAATGCTTAGTTCTGGCACAGATCCTGCTTCACTCATGTGGGAAACCCCCAAGGCTGAAACATGAAGTCATCACTAAGTGCCAAAACTGCAGTTCTTTGAATGGCCGCTTGAGGCTGGTTCCAGAAGCGAGTCAATCTCTGTATACCCTCCATGTTAAATTGCCCAATTTAACAGCAGAAATACACATGTTTACTGCCTGGTACAAAAAACTGTTTTGGTCTCTGTAGCTAATTTAAACATTCATGATGTTGATTCATATTCATTCATGATCCAATTTTATATAACTCGCCCGAAGTTACACAAATTTAAGAGCAGGGACGCTTGAGTGGCAGGCTGTCTACGAGGTGTCACCACAGTCCATAGTTCAAAATTCCATCAAATACGGTCACTTCTGGCTCCAAAAAAAAAACAAGTTCACGACAGCCAACATGCCGAACTCGAGGCCTCAAAACAGCATTCCACAAACCAATGGGTGACATCACGTTAGCTACATCCATCAGGTATACAGTCTATGTCACAAACTCCTAACACATTTCTTCCTTTTCGCCACATCTATGAGCAACATAGGAATTTGATCTTCACCTTTTAAATAATTGTAAGTGTCTGAACACGACCATCCTGCTTGCCACTAAGCTCCGTTTGCAAACAGAGAAAAATGGTCAGGGACAGAAATGATGAATTCTGCCAGAAGTGTCAATATGAGTTTATCTTGCAATGTGTCTCCCACCCCTCCTGCATTACTGAGTCTTTGCTGATATAGCATCTCAGGAGACCGAGACATTGCCTTTCATTTCAAAGTTCCTGTGGGCACAGATATTATACTGTGGTAAATGTGTCTGCAAATACAATACTACATCAAATCTATAAAGGGTCATCACTGCAGCCACTGCTCCTGCTAGTTCCACTGAAACCTCCCCACATATAGTTAACAGCTTACTGTATATGATTAAGGTAAGGGAATGGATTTAGTGTTACATTTGAATCAATGCACTTGCAAGTAAACTTTATCTACTGGGGTTTGACTTTTTTCCCCAAAGGCACACAGTGGTAGCATTGGTTATTTAGAAGTTGCCAGGTACCTTTGTTTATACTAAAGGCCTGTCTGTATTTAGTATTTATTTCCATCATAAAACAAACAATTTTAGCCTCTTAAACAGCATTTAGACCATTTTAAAACGTATAGGAAACAACAGCACGCATCACATTTAAGTGAACAATTAATCCTCAAAAAATTGTTACAAATTTAAATTAAGACATAGATTGTTGGAAGAAACTAAAACATAATTATTGGGCTTAGACACAGATTTAGGAAACAGCGATCAAAGCATAGAAATAGAATGAGGGTAGAATGGACATTCCTATTCAAATCAATGTAGCAGGATGGTCATGGGCGGCCATTTTTATGTGTACTGTTGTTATTGCAACAGTAGCGGGCTAACTTAGAGAAACAAACCGACTAGCAGCAAGTCAAAACTCGCTGAGAAAAGGTTTTACAGTAGTGACTGAAGAAGCAGCGGTGCATTTTCAAATAAGCAATCCATTTCTTTAAAAAAAAAAACCCTTTACTATTATTTCCCTGTTTTTTTTCTTTTTGTGGCCATTAATTGCATGTTTGTTGAAACATATTGTAGTGTTACTGTAGCTGCCCCCGAAGAACAAGTAAGAATTGCTGCTCAGTAGACAGCTGAGAACATGAGACCATGGGGACAAACAGCAAGCAGATGAGCATATATTTCACATTTAACTCACTGAATTCACTTTTCTTCTTGTTTGTTTGACCAAACCAGAGTTGGTGATTGATGGAGCAGTGGACTAACTAACCACTATATTAGTCTTAGTTCAGTGCAAGACAGAAACTTGGATTGATGTATGGTTGTATATTTTTCAATAAGGAAAACAGGTGTAAGAACAGGCCGAAACAGAGTTTTCAAACTAGTTATTGTGACACACTTGACGGCCCCTCTGACTTGTGTCATCACCCTAACAACTAACAACTGCCATTTTCTTTTGTACTAGTCAAATGACCACAGCTAACATTATATTTCAATGGACCAATGCAATGTCACATGACTGACCTGACTGACATCTTATGCAGGCAAGTTTGAGTGTTATGTTACCTTGGTATGTTCTAGGCATGGGCCTCTAAATTTACTTTTTTAAGAGTGTGATGTGTTGCATAACCTCAAAGGCCACAAGAGTACATTGCTTGCTAAGAGGATGTGCCTGTAGTTTTTAAAAGGAAAGTATGTTTTGCTCCAAAATATTAATTTGGCTGCTGTAATGCTGGTAACATATTACATAATGGAGTTTACTTCAGCAATATTAAATGAAAGAGTGTGCTTTACCCACATAATTGGCAAGACTGCGAAAGAACCTCGGTGCTCCCGCATCAATGAAGTGCCAGTAATGACCTTAAAGCTCACCCTCAAGTGTAATATTGCAATTATACAACAGCTAAAAACAACACAAAAGATAAAATAGTTTTTGCTAGGGTGACTTATTAATGGAAGTCAGATCATTAGACTCCTGTGTAATGAGGCCTAGTTTACTACTCCAGCAAGTAGGCCGACCCTAAGTAACGACTAAGGTTGGAAATTAGCTCCAGCCACCAGCCAAATGCTGGTAAAATATGCAAGCGGCTACTAAATTTGCTTCACTCACCAGCCAAAAAACAATGGTAAACTCTGGAGTGGCTTGTCGATTTTGGAGTCCACCAGCTACAGTGGCAGGTGGACAAAAAAGCAAATTTCCAACCTTGGTAACGAACTAGCAACATAAGCATTTTTTTAGTCCCCTGTTAAGCAAGCAGCAACATCTGGGGCTGAAACATGAAGTCAACACAAAGTGCCAAAAATGGCAGTTCTTTGAACGGCCCCATAGACCCCCATGTCAAAATGCCCAACTTTACATCAGAAATAAACATGTTTACAGCCTGGTACAAAAAGCAGTTTTGTTATCTATAGCTAATTTCCCCATCTATGACCACTGAACAAGGGATGAATTTTCATATAAGTCATCTGTTTACTTTTTATTGAGGCTTAAAGTTATGCATAATTGAGGACAGGCTATTTGTAGCGACTGGCTGTCTGCCGATAGTGTCTCCTTAGTCAGATCCATCCCTGCTCCTCCACAGTGTCAGCCTCCTGCCCAGATATGGTCACGTCTGGCTCTAGGAAGTCACTGTGCTCACAAAATTGTTTGCCTTTTGGCTTGCTGCACACAAGACGGGTACAGACCTGTGTTAAGGGGGCCATCTAGCAGCACCATAAATAATGTTCATTAAAGAAAGTTGATTCAAATTGAAATTGACAACAAAACAATCCATTTAGTATTAAGTGCAACATACGCCGCGTGTCAAAATGGCCGCCTCCATTATATTCAATGAACAAACCCACACCGGCGCCGGCCGACGCACCGCTCTGCTTCAGCCCACTGCCCTATTTCCAGCACGGCCGGCGCTGCAAGAAAAGCCTTTGATGTACGTCTCGGCCGCCGTATGCTTAGGATGCTTAACATTATTAAGTTTTTCAAATTTTTAATAAGACGATTTTGATAAGAAACTCACCCGTGAAATCCAAGTTGTTGTTGCCTCAAAGTTTTTCCTCTTCTTCTTCCGTTGCTAGCAGTTGGCAACCGTTGGCAAATAGTGTAGGTACAGCCACCTAGCGGGCTGGGGTGGGAAATCGATGGTGCCGCTGCGCGCCGCTGCCAATGTGTGTTGGGGGGCGGCCCTGGCAGTTACATTGTTGCCATGGAAATGGCATAGTAATATTTTCAGTGATGAGTTGATTAATCAATGTAAAAACAATAATTAACAGTAGAGGTTTCACTGCATAGGAGGTGTTTATACTATGTTTTTCAGTGGTCTGTTTCATCCTAACACCATGACGTGTATTATTTATTAATAAAAATGTTCAGCCAGCAGCCTCATTCCTGCCAAAAAGGCCAATCTGAGACTAGATGAGTTTACCCCACACAATATGTCGATGTGCTCACTTTGCCATGAGGAAACCATCCAAACTGCTTCATGAAATCTGTCTCATATTCATAACAATCAGTCACTTCCAAATCCAAGAAACTCAAGTGTGATCTCATGGGGTGGCCTTCTTGTCTGAGTGACATTTATTAAACTCACTAGGAACTCCTTTCAGAAGTAATGAACCAAAAAATTATTCTTTTTTTTTTCTTTGAAGTCTCGTCTCCATAACCACCTGGGCTGGGCCTTGAGGCATCTGGTCATAATCTCTCTGTAGTGAGGAGAATGGAGCTAATTAAAGTCTAGCAGTACCAGCAGCTAGACAGGAGTGGGACATAATTACACTTCACTTGGTCCCCTCCACATCCCAAGCAGAGTTATTAAAGTGTGATGACATGTTACAGTACAACAGTTCAATACATTTATTATTGTGAATTAAGATTAGATTTTCCATCAGTTTTATGTGTTAAATATTTAACAGGAAATTTACGGCCACATATTTTTCAAAAATTAATTTCAAGAGTGTCTGCTGAGCAAAGGCTATCAAAGTGTGAGAGTCACCTCCCCAGTGAGGCACAAGAGATAGTGTGGGAGGTGAAAGAGACAGGTGAATGCTGGTGGTGTGAACTGTTCTGTTGTACATCCCAAATGCTGCAATTTGTGTAGAACGTCGTACTTCCTTTAGTGAGTCATAATCCAGTCAACGTGAACAAAAAGACACAATACACATATTTTTAGATTCAATGTGAATTACACTTTCTGGCGATTACCTCAGATGTCCATTGAAAAAGTGTCCATAAATTGATTAGAAATCATAAAAAAAATCATGTTTTTGTTCATATAGATAGGAAGGTCAAAAAAAAAAAAACACCT
This sequence comes from Epinephelus lanceolatus, assembly GCF_041903045.1. Taxonomy (NCBI): domain Eukaryota; kingdom Metazoa; phylum Chordata; class Actinopteri; order Perciformes; family Serranidae; genus Epinephelus; species Epinephelus lanceolatus. Next base: position 36,706,247 of record NC_135742.1, read on the forward strand.
CAAAAACTCAATTTTTCAGTGTATCACCATTATACATGTACTTCTACAAAATCACAAACATATCTGTATTTATGGCTGCAGCTGCATGTGAACAGTATCAATCAAACTCCTCCTCTTCACTAGGGTTACAGAAAAGTTGGGTCCTTAATCAGTCTTGGCAACTGTTGTATAACCAGAGTCCACTTAATTTTGAAAACATCAGTCTTCAGTTGGAGCTTGGCCAATATGCTTTCCATCAAATATACACTCTTCATTCTTTCCCTACATTGTTGGACAGTTGGTGGCTTTACATTTCTCCACATTACTATGATCATTTTTTTTGCAATCAACAGCAACACCCCAAGCAAATATGTCTGGTGTTTGGTGTCTTCTCTGGAGTTGCTCCCAGTATAAAGAGTGCTGCCTCCAGAGGCAGGTCTACCCCCATTGTTTGCATTGCTTCTAATATTTATCCAATTTGGGAAAATCCCAAAAAATATAGGTGTGGTCACCAATTTTTCCATCATCATGTTTTCAAGTTGTACTTTTTTTTTCTTTCCTCACTATTACAGTAGTCCAGTGATAGCTGTCTGTGTTCATGGGTACATTGCAAACAGGATTGCTAATTGTTAAAAGCATATGTTTAACGGTGCCAATGTCCCAAAAATGTAAACAAGCACAGGCTAAATAAATGGTGCTCAAGTTGTAGCCCAAAGGTAACTGCCTGGCTCCATGTCATGTACTTCCTGTTTACCTCCCTCTGACTCCCAGCTCTGTCGATTTTGTCTGAGGAGACCCCACAGATTCTAAAACCCCTGGCTATCATCTATGTGCTCAATACCAAGCATTAACCGACATAGAGAAAGCATTTCCCCTTTGTTTTTGTTGATGACAGATGTGTCACAGAGCCATGGGCCTAGCTATACAGCTTATATTCAGCCTCTATGCAGTTCACTTCAGTTTATTCCAAATCAATTCCGAAATGGAAAAACTTTCCAAATCAGTATTGTGATGTAGTATGCCCGAAAGAACAAATATTGTATATTCTCGTTCAACTGTATCACCCTTTACTGAAAAGATGGATTATCTGTTGACTGGATGCATCAATAACCAGTCAACCACACAATAAACTCGAGAGCCTTGCATACTGTATGCTGCATCTTATGCCACCCACAACTCTCATAATACAGTCCATCTATTTTTCCAGATTCTTACCTTGCTTAATGCAAAAAAACAACAACACATGAATAAATAAACAACCTGTGAAGTGAGGATGCGCCAGTAAGCATTATTTCAGGTGGCACAATAACAGGTGCTGCTTCAAAGCAGTAGGTAGATGCAGTCAGATGTTGCTTTTAGTTTATTCTGAGAACATCTGGCCGACTGATACAGATGAAACCTGGACACTTGAACATGGTTGATTAACCTCACAAGCCACCTGGATGTGTCGATACAAATGGACTCAAAGGGAGTTGGCACACTCCAGATCTGTTGCTTTGTTAAATGTGTGATGATAATATATACAACTATATACAGACAAATCCAAATTTTACTTGAATGTTTCCTGTCGCTCTCACAGTACTGGGGTACAGGTATTATTATGATATTGCAGATAAACATGATGTTTTGAGACTGTGAAAAGGTTTGGGTTAAACAGCTCAATTTGTATTTTGCTTCTACCCACCTTAAAAGTGAAGTGTGTAATTTTTGAAGTGACTTTTATTTGCTGTTTATGTTCATTTTTGTTCTAATGTATGTGTTAAAGCTGAGCAGGGGATTAGAAGATGAACAGCGACTGTGGTTAGGTCAAGTTGGATTAATACCTCTGATGCTATCCCTGCTGTGGCAGTGTGCACTTTATACTGTGACAAGTTGGACCTTCCCACCATCACTTGTATCGCAAGGACGTTGCTGTGGGGCATATAATTAAAGCACAATATGCGTATTACTTCTGATACACCTAAGCTGTGGCAGTCTAGGGCAGGACTCCCATTAACACCTTGTGTCAAGTATGAATCCAGGTTAACAATGAGGATCAGGGGAACTCGTGACTCCCAACACCATCAAATACACAGCAATTCTGCCTTTCACTGATAGTGATTCAAAGGGTACGGTCAAACATGAGCGAAATTAACCTTGGAGAATATTCACGTTCACTTCTATCCAATGCAAGCAAGGAGGTTAATAAAACATTCGCCCCCAGTTGCAAAGCAAATTTGCGTCTTCACAGGGAGTTTAACTTTGGTGAACTTTGACCAGCGAAGTCACAGCTTTAACCAATACCAAAGTAGTATGTGTGAAGGAGACACTGATTGTTGCATTGTTTAACCAGCCGATTTTGTATGATATTGGCTGTGAAAAATACAAACTGCCCCACATGAGAGATACTCCCTGGCTGGCGGTGAGTCAGGAGACTGCCTTGGAGTGTACGAAAATAGAAAATGTACCAAATCATATTTTGTTGTATTTATTAGCAGGTTAGATTTCTGTGTGCATCACATCTGGCATTGCCTACATTTGGCGTGAGTAATGCCTCAGTAGGCGATGGTCACTCACCTGCATCGGCTCATGTGACCATACCCTAAAACTAGGGATTTACTGTACTGCTGTTACTCGTACTACATTTGCTTCATTCAGTCAGCCTATCCCACAAATCACAAGTACAGGACCATGAGACTTAACAAGTTACCTGGTGGGTGGTGTGTTGCTGTCGTAGTTTGCTGTCAACTTTCTGAAAGAATGCAGTGACATAACGGTAATGCAGGGCCTGACACTGATCCTTTACCAGGACTAACAGAGTAAATGTTAATATCATCTGCATGAGTTATCAGGGACTGCTACGATAAGCCCAGAGCAAGGTATTCCTGATAAGCCCGTTTCCTTTTGGGAGCAGCAGAGGTGTGTATGCTTTCTCTGCCTATTCATAACATACCACACCAGGAACTCTCTTGCGCTGGTGTGTGTTTTGTGTGTATGTGTGTTGTCTTTTGTATTACAAACAGGAACATTCAGATCATACAGATCGTTTCTTAAACATTTCTGACATACACCCTATTAGAAGAGCAAACCAAACCTCTGTAGTGCTTGCCTCCGACTCCTACAAGCTGCAGCCGTCCACAGCCAAAGAAGTCACCTTGAAAGGGGCAGGAATGTCGTTATGAGGCGGCATTAAGCCCCGGCCATCTGTGGACACCAGCCATTCTGGCAGCTTCAAAATTACTGCCGTGCTCATGTCCATCAAGCAGCAAATGACAGTGGGCGCAGACCATATGTGAGCCCTTTCCAACAAACTGAGTCATTCCAGAGATGAGAACAAATCTTAGGCCTCTGAGGAATCCTGGTATTACACTTCATCAAATGGAGGAGACAAATTATTGGATACATGCCATAATGAGGAATGCTGTATGAGCCTCTGGACAAAACACCACATACCAAACGATCTGGTAGATGCTTTATAGACCTGCATATATAACTCCTGTGGGAGTTTTATCTGTTACAGGGCTGTGATACTTGAGACTGGTCTCATGTTGTCTCATGTAGATATGTTTTCTATCCTCTGAGAAAGGAACAATTTAATGGCCACTGGTTAAAGACTAGTTGAATTTGGAGAGGTCTCAAGTTTTGACAGTCTTGGTTTTGACTTGGTCCGGGGCTTGTTTGATCCTAGTCTTTCTTTTGTCTCGACTGTGCTTTGTCTTCGACTTGCAGTAGGTAGCCTTGGCTACAACCCTGCTCTGTTTGCTCATCCCATCCCCGTTACATGCCTGATTCATTCTCTCACAACATAGTAGAGCTACGACATGGGAGGAGCCATTTGCTCTCCATCAATACAGCCCACATAAAAGTAACAATAGCATTGGATATTGATTGAGCGTTTGTCTTTTTCAATGCCTGCGTTATTTAGTGGATGAATCAATTGGCTGGGGCTTAATGGACTCAGGTTTACTTACTCCATGGTTCATTAATGTATGTTCCAGTCTGCATCTGTCTCAGGGAGAGGAGACAAGTGAGAATAGATGCAGCTGATAAAAATGTGAATACAAGACTCCAATGAGGCATTGTTTCAGAGGAATTACTGCAGCTATTGAAGGACCGCCATATGGCCAAGTGAAGCAGCTCTGCATATGCTTTATGTTTACCATAGGTTTTGCATTCAATCAGCTGACATTATAAAACATGTTCATGATTTGCATTTATGTGTCTGTGCGTTATGTGCATAGGTAATTCAACACTTGCATTGTCTCGCTTATAATTTAGATCTTGCTGATCCAGGCTATATCTGTAATTTATGCTTCAACAGATTGTGTGTTTGGAATGTATACTTTATGTTCACTGTTTGTTTAACACTGACATGTAGCATACTCCTCAGCCTAAAATGGCTTTGGAAACATGACATGGCTTCCTGAGCATCAGTGTACATCAGAGAGTTGCTGCTTTGGTGTTCAGGGCCAAAGGGATAAGTAATTAGACAGACGTTGTCAGCTTGCCTATTATCCATGTGAATCATAAACTTCATTAAAAACCTCTTTCAAGAGTGACTGCAGATACTCCCACCTTAATTTGAACACATTTTGACAAGGTAATTAAGATCATTTTTAGATGAATTGTGCATTTCACATCCTTCTGCTACTTGGTACAATTGAATTATATAGAGAAGCATCAAAAGCTCTCTCCGTGGACACTATTATCACTAGGAAATAGAGTAACACTTAACAAGCACGGGTTGGCTCATCTCATTCATTATCTGCACATTAGTTAACCCGTTCACGTAATTGTTTCTGTTAGATGTTTCAGACTCAGGCTGAAAACCTGAAATGATCTGACAAGACCAAAGTATTTGAAGAACACTAGCATGCGCTGATTTTGGCCGCACCAGCAAATCGGCAGGCATATCAAAGACGAAGGGCAGCCAGTGGATGGAATTAGTGTTTGACAGGCAAAGTTAAAAGGGCCTCTGTATCTATCAGTCTCTCCATCAGCGTCCTCCATTTTATGGGTGTATGAGGAGAGGCGGGAAAAGAAGGCATGAAATGAAGTGATGGGCCGTGGGGAGGGGCATATCCTGCCTCTCAATGGAGGAGGGAGCCTTCAGTTCCCAACGCTTTGAAACATCACTCATCATTACACCAGACCTGAGAGGAAGGGAATGGGGGAGGCTAGAATGGCAGGGATTTTGTCCAGTGTGAGGTATTAACTAACTGGGTAAAATGTCCACAGAGAGTCAATAGGTGTTGTAAATATGTTTTAATAAAAACACAGAGGGCTCAGTGTACTCTGGCAGGGGTAAGAAATACTCTTATTTGCTCCTTTTCAATGCCACCCTTTTCTGTACAGTTAATATGTTGCTAACCTAAGTAGCCAGGTAGCTCAGCTTAGCATAGCTTAGCATAAACAGCTAAATTCTCATGAGCTTTAGAGAAACCGAAAGGTAGATTTTGTTACCTTTGTATAGAGCCAGGCTAGCTGCTTCACTGTCTGCTGACTGTAGCTTCATATTTAGCATTCAATGACAGAAGTATGTATCCTCCTATCTTTTCTCAACCAACCTGTCTCATCATAGACTTTATAAAATAATGCATGTAGCTATCGTGACATCACCCATTGGTTTGTGGACTGCTGTTTTGAAGCCTCAAGTCTGACATTTGGGCTCCCACCATCTTTGTTTTTTGGACCAGAGGGTGGAGCTTTGGAGCAGCGACGGTGGATCTGAAACACAGGCTGTGGTGACGCCTCATGACAGCCTTTCACTCAGTTGGCCTGCGTGTAATGTGTAACTTCAAGCCTAACTAAAGTGTACACAAGGGAGTTATGTAACATTCACCTCCTATACAGTTGTCATGAATGTTGAAATTAGAGACCAAAACCGTTTTTTGTACCATGCTGTCCCCATTCACATAGGTGGCTATGGACTGACTCTCTTCAGGAGCCAGCCTCAAGTGGCCATTAGAGGAACTGCTGTTTTCAGCACTTTGTGTTAGCTTTATTTTTCACAGTATAAATTTAGTATAATAGTATAGTATAATTTCATAGTATTTCATAGCAATGACATAGTATAAAGGGGGAGAAAGGGTGTGGGGTAGGGATGGGTGGGTCAAACAAACACACTTTCACGCAGGAGACGTTGATTCTTAATTATGTTTCATAGTTAACGTTACATGATACATGTCATGTCACATGAGCAGAAACTGGCAAACTGTCCCTGAGTATCCACAATTGACACTAGAGGGGTATTTAGAGTGTCATAGTTTGAAGCATTGGGACACTGTCCAAGCTGCTGTATGAGTTGGGAATGAGAACAAGTTGTCTCGACAAGAAAGCAAATAAACATATTTCCCAAAATGTCAAACCATTTCTTCACCAGTCATTATTTTAAATGTTACAGTCAAAAAAATGTACCAGGTTGGAGGCCACTGAATGCTCATTCAAGCTGCAACACATCAGTCAAATGTCAAGTGCATTAACTAAGACTTAAGGATCAGGCTCCATGTCACCTTACACACAATGGCTCAGTGACTCAGAGTGTACTTTGCTTGGTGCTCAGATTTCAGCTTTTCACTAGTCATTTACCACCCAACATACACTGCTCAAATATAAGTTATTGCTACACACTGTTACTTTGAATACGTGTTAAATTCATAACTAGATGTTACATTGTTAGAGCTCTGTCCTAATTAATTAGCTTGTTTGTGCTTTTGTAAAAATGTGAATTTATTTATGGTAATTAAAGGCCACTGTAAGCTGTGCCAGAGACCCGTCAATGCTGCATTTCCTCCTTTGCTGATGCAGATCGATAACTCATAAATTACTTATTGCATATTTAACTCTTCAAATGCTAGTGTGAAATGTGCCCAAGAGACTTACAGAGTTATGACAAGATTAAAAAAAAAAATCTAAATTCCTGTTAGAGGAGTGGCATATGCAGAGTGATAGATTTCAGTTAATAAACCAGGCTGTTTGTACTCCTTCACATTATTATGTTACCCTGTATTTCCCTGTTGATATTCTTCTCATTCACACAACAGCTTCAATAAAATGACTTGCTACCATGTGATATTCACAGCTTTCAGGACTGGAAATTAGTGTTAGTGTGAATAAACATTGCATAGATAGTGACACCAAAGCTGATACTAAATAAGGAAAAGGTTAGCCCCATTTCTGTTTTAATATATCTGCCTTCTCTGCGTCTATAACTGCTTTGCCAGCACAAGATGGTTCAACACATCACAGGGAACACGGATTGTGTCCACTGTATCCCATGAAATCCCTTTATGTTTTATTTTATATGATATTTGTCATAATGTCTTAATGCCTTTCTCCCCATAACCTTGAAGAAAGGATGAGAGAAGATATAAACATTCAGTCTGGTTGGCCTGCACCCTCAATAAGCCTTTCCTGGCATTTCTTTGAAACGGGTGAGACTTTTTGGGATATTATCCTGCAAAAAGACATCCCTTGGGTATAGAGATTGCAGAGTGGAGAGCATTTCAATTAAAAACAGGGACGTGTAAAATTCCCCAGATGCAGCCGAGCGCACACAACTCATTATCTCAAGTGGATACAGCAAGTCTGTGGATGGCTTTCTTCCAAGTTAATTGTGAAAATTTCCGTGTGAACTTGAAGGTAGTCCTGTGACACAGCTCTGTGTATGATTCCAACAACTTTAATCAAAACACATATAGCAGTTTTGTTTAGAGTCTATTGGCACTGGAGCCTGGTGCCAACACTGCACGGATTAAAAACTTGTAAATCATTTTTTCTGACTTTACCTCATCCCAAAGCATATAATCAGTATCTTTATACTAAAAATGAATCAAATTTGTAATGTTAGGGGAGTTACAAATACACTAAGATTTTTCACCCAAATCTGCATTTCCCCTCAGCTCTACGGAGCGTTTTAGCATCTTTCAGCTGTTTTTTTTTTTTTGTTTGTTTGTTTGTTTTCTTTTTATTACTGGCCCAGAACTTTGATGTTTTGGTTGAATCTCACTGCCTTCATCAGCTCTTATAAACCTGCTTAACACTACCTGCCCAGCTCCAAACAGCAGACAAAGTTCGCAACTCAGCCCAGTCCAATAAATGTTGGTATTGTAGGTTTCTTCAAACTACGGATATGCTACATTTGTATGTTTTACGAGTATCATATCAATGTTTCTAAAGTCGATGAAGGGGATGGTTGATTGGCATGTCACCCATGTGAGATGGCTGCCGAACTGCAGAACACTGTTCAGGACCCACATGCAACAAAACTGTTTGGTTTTTTGTGACATTAGTGGCATTTCCAGCCCAGACTGTGCCACCCCAAGCAGGTATTTTAAGCCAAAACATGGTCTTTTCGTAACCCTTACCAAGTGGTTTTTGTGTCTAAACATAACCACATGTTAACCACAGCATTGTTTTAAGGGAAGAAAGGATAAGTTTCAACTGAACCGCTACATAATAACATACAAATGTAACATATCTGTGGTTCGCTTAAATGTACAATGCCAACATTTACTCAACTGCTCGGCAACTGGTTTGAGCAAGTAGCCTGTGACAACAGTTTAGCATTTAGCAGCTGTGTTTGTGTAGGCAACTCTTTTGTAATAGGTTAACCATATTAACTTTTTTAGATGAGAATATGTCAGTGTTATATGTACAGCTTGTTCCACTGCCCCAGTGTGGTGAAGCTGAATTAATACAGGTTTAAGGTTTTGTCATCTTTCATTTGCTCATGTTTGTGTCAACAGGACATACAAAATATAATCAATTCCAATGTGTGTTTTTTTGGCAGTATCGATAATGTTGTGGTTCTCAGTCTTAATTCTTAGGTATTGCAGCACATCTGGTTTTCTTGCTGTCACGTCAGGAACTGACTTAACATCTGGGATTTTAGATGAATGTTATTTAGTGGGACAAAAACCAGCTTGGATGTGTACTCAAGTACGAGGACTGAGAGCTGCTGGATTAATGCATCTGCACAATCAATTTTGAATGCAGCAGTCACACTGCAGGGAGATCATCCGTTCAGGTTTTGAAATGACACTTGCCTGCAAACTGAGCCTGTTGAATATCTACAAAATAAAAAGGAATAGATACTTAGATTTCTTTATTTATAGCGACATTATTTATAATGTTTTTGAGTAGACAGAAACTGAGAGCACAAAGTTGTCTGACGTTTCCATAATCGCAAGTCACCGCAGCAGCTGAGAGGAATACTAAATAAATGAAGCTGTTTGAAAGTAAAGAGATGAGTTATATAAAGTTAATTCCCAGTGTTCTGCCAACAGTGCAGTAATGACACAGTAGTAATTATCTTCTGCTCCATACGGAGAGGAACAAATGGCAGCAGGAATTAATGCATTTTTATGATGTTTTGTGAAGAAACTTGAAGAAGGCAGGTAGATTGGCAGTCAATTAATGCCCCCCAGTGAACCAGAGCTGCTACAACATTTCACTCTGCAATATGACACCTATAATAAAGAGCCTTGTTCCTTTGTTAAATTGTGAATAGTTCCTAAAGTTTTTTTTTTTTTTTTTTACCAGAATAAGTAAAGTTTAGTTCAGTATGTACTTTCGTTTTAATAGCAAGCATCTCTGGCCACTGTAACTGGAATAAGAGAGTCAGGAATGCAGCTGTTACTGTTGGACAAGGTGAAATTTTGACCTATCAGAGGTTAAATAAATGAACTGATGCAGAAATATACTTCCATAGATTTATATCCATGGCAAAGACACAAGCATTGATGTCTCCATTTAGCGAAGGCTTTGAGTTTTAGAGCAGTATGGCAGAATGCAGTGTCTTCTTCTTTTTGAAAAGATCAATACACTCAGTGAATCAGTCTTCCAAATAATATTTCTTTCAGTAATGCTCAAATGAAATACCCGCACAGCTTCAAACCAATTGGCATGTATATGTGGCCGAGCAGTTTAAGTCACGCAAGCAAAATAGCTGCGCAGAGTGGAGACAAACTCTGGGTGACCCCAGGCTACTGCTACACTCATCTGGGCAAACATGGGGTCTCTGTTTGTTGCTGCAGGGTAATTTTCCTCGCTGTCCGTCAAACATGTCAGCTGTCTGAAAAGATGAGGCATTATATTAAGTCTGACTGACCTCGGCACTCCCTTTCATCATCTCAATCTGGGTTCTTAGCTGCTCACTGGCTCCGTCTCCTCTGCCCTATTTTCCATTTTGACCACTGAGTGAGGAAAAAGCCTAATTGGTAATATCACCCTCGCAGTTTCAGTAAAGGTTGCGCTGGTGGATCTGAAAATCAGGGGCCATTTTCAAGTGGCCTATATGTACTGCTATGGAAGTGCTTGTCAGACAGTGAAATGGGGGAGGTGAGAGGCAGAGCTGTGTCTGATAACTTCTGTAAACCAAAACCAACAACCCGACTTTCACACACACTTAATTCCCTGATTGGCCAGGTGTGCAGAGGTTAGAGAAGAAGCTCAACATTTTTCCTCGTCTACACAACCATTTCTGGCACTTCAGGTGTTTACAATTGAGTGCAACACAATGAATGCCTCCCAGGAGAGACAATCTTAAAATGTGTGCCATTATCCCCTTACTCAAATAATTAGCGGGTCTCGCTTCACTCTGTGATGGCTAGCGTTGTATTCAAGTCTGGGAACCATCAATTTGATTCACCTTAACCTGAGCACAAGCTAACCATACCCCCAGCCAGTCCTTTTCCACAACCTGGTCTCAATTAGAAGTCATCAAATGCTGGGCAGTGACGTCTGGCGTCAGACACCAACGAAATGAACCGTCTTTACACGTTGGCATGATAAGCGGCTGGTTGCCATTATTGTGTAAGGGTGCCCAGCGGCGTCAGGGGGAAACACGGCTGGACAACAACTTAAGTTAAGGGGGAAGATATGAGTAGGGTGTGCTAAAGGGATGGTGGATGGATTCATCAGCCATCACCACCACTTTCACATGGGAGGCCAATGTTCGCTTCCCATATGATTGTAAAGGCAAATCTTGTTTCTTTTTTCTAAACCAAACCTCAAGCTTTTGTTGCCTGAACCCAATCACGTGTTTGTTGGCTAAACGTAACCACATGGTTCTGTTGTTGAAGGGAAAGAATGTCAATTTGCGGTGTTGTACCAATGTGGTGCATTTTGAAAGAGACTGTATGCACTTTACATCTCTCAGCATCTCCTACGCTATGAAACTCAAAATACAAAATAGGGGTTGCTCGTTCCTCGTCCAATTGATTGGCACATCTGAGTGCTGTGATAGCATGCTGGATGGGTTTCAATTCACAGACCCTACAACTGTAGAGCAATGCCAGCACACCGTCCTCATCTTATACACAACTCTCTGTTACTGTTGTAACTGACTGGGAACCTGCAAACAGACCCTGACTGTTTAAAAGTTGATTCAGTTCCTTGCAAAGTATTCCAATCGGACACACTGATGATGCCCCCTGTTTTTATTGTTTTAAATGGTATCCAAGTACAGTCGAAAGTGTCCATGGTCCGTGTGTAAATGCTGTTTCATTGGATTTTTTTTGTCCACGTGTGAATTTTTTTTTTTTTGGTATAAAAAATAGCCAACATCTTAAATCCAAAGCCCGTCTAAATGCCCGTCATAAGCTTCTGCGTGCTGCATTTTCCCAGTTTATTGATTGTATTGTGTAATGGCGCTGATGGAAACCTGTTTACTGCTGTTAATAGCTTTTATGCTTTTTATGGCTGATGTTTTCTGTAGCCCCATGGAGCTTATCACGCAAATGGTCCAGCTGCAATTAACTAACTGCATGTACAGAGACAATTAAATTAAATTAGCAATTACATTATCACTACATCAAAGTGCTCTGTGTTAAGTGCCTCCTCTTAATGATGCAGGCTGCAATTTTATGAAGGGTCAGTGCCAAATGAACTTGTGCAAAATGCAGTCCTGAGGACCCATGTGTGGGATGTCTTGAGGGGTAAAAGATTAAAACAATCTGATTTGGTATTTAGATTTTATTATTTTTCCATAACATTAGAATACTTAAAGACACAATCTGTAACTGCAGCATGTCGTCTCCCATTTGTACCTCTGGTATAATGGTGTGTTTTTTCATGTATGTATTCCATGTGTTTGGGGGATTTTATTGTATGTAAGTATTCCAGTTTTTTTTTTAGTAAGTGCAGTAGCAGATAACCGTTTGGCTTAGTTAGTGTGAATCATGATTATATTGAATGATTTGCAAAACAACAACACAGAGTGAGACCATGTCATTAGCAGAGGTGCTCTCAGCATGTCGTTAGTATGTTTTCCAATGTGAATGCAAAAGCACAAGCTTCTTATTATGTGTTTACGTCAAAAGAAAACATTCAGACATTTGGTCTGATTTGTTTTGCTAATGCTTTGAAGCTTCAGTTATGAAGATGCAGGCGGCAGGATAGAGTTATGAGCACTCCTGGAATGTAACTCACACTGTTGGAGCCAGCAATCTGCTGTTCTGTTTTTCCTCCAAATCCTCAGATCGGTGATTCTCTCACACGTTGAAAAAGATCACATCAGCACTGATGATCCTTAAAGGCAGAGTTGACTCCCTGCAGATGTCTTGCAGCAGGTTGTTTGCTGTTAAATCAAGGAAGAAATGTACTTCATCCCCCTTTCTTCCACTTTATTGTGTAGTTGGTGGTTTGCGATTAGCTTTTTTCACATCACCGATTGTCTTTTAACTCAGAGATTAAAGGTTACAATGTGTACAGATGTTCTCTATTGCACAGAAGTGGTCTTTCCACTCCGTTACACATTTCACATGTAGAGGGAAACTGTACAATACACTGTGGTGAGGTGGTGCAGTCCAGTAAATAGTGTACAGAGCAACAGCCAAGTCTACAACAATGAATTATGTACAAATATACACAACTGGCATGTCAAGCAGCTGAGATGCTATGCCAGGTCCTGAGACCTGCACACAGACATGAAGTAGAGGTAGAGGAAATATTCAGATCCTCTACTCCAGATAAAGTGCTAACAATGTAACATGAAAATGTAGTTGTATATTAGGTAGTTTAATTTATAAGGAAACACCATATTGTATAAACTCTTTGGATGTTGTGAAGGTACTAATCTTCATTTCTGTTGGTCCAGTGGGGGTCTTGATGCAGAGCCTCTGGCAAGTAAAAATGGAGCATTATTTAGAAAAAAGTACTTTTTTACTAATTTTTCTTAAGTACTTTGTCAAAGCATTTTAAAGGAAGAGTGTGTAAGATATAGGGGATTTAGTGATATCTAGCAGTGAGGATTGCAGATTGCAGCCAGATGAAACTTATCCAGGTTAGAATTCCATGTTCATTGTTCAGGTGGTTTTTACCAGGAGCAGAATCGTCTGCAGAGGTCTCTTCCACTCCAAAAGTAACGAACCCCTTATTTAAACTGGTAAGAGCACTGAATAAAGCAGTTTCACCATAAAGAAATAAATGCTTTTCCAAACATCTTGTCATGGAAGGGCTGCTAACTACTTTGGCCGACACATAAAATGCAAAATCGTGACTGACCCTATTTGGAGCCAGTATTTGGTTTTTCTGTACCAGGCTACTATGGAAGCATAGCAGTGCAACATGGCGATCTCGGTAGTTGAGAACCTGCTTCCTATGCAGATATGAATGTCTAATTCTGAGGTAACAAAAACACAATTCTTATTTTCTGGTAATTATACACTAAAGAAAACATGATTATTATATTAAATTGTATTTCTGCCCATATATCCCCCTAAGTCCTACACACTGGAGCTTTAAACAGCTGTGCAGTGCTATGGTCTCTGATAAGCCTTCACAATCATGAATGTATTACAGAACTCCCTGGATCACATTTCACATTTAATCGTCTGACTGGTACATGAAGCGACACTCCCATCCCAATACAGCCCCTTGTCTTTTAAGGGTCATTTTTTTGGTTTAGTTTTTGGTTTGAGTTTAGCTCAAATACTTGTCTGAATGTCCTGACCACCAAGTCTCCAAAGGAGGTGCTAGCTGGTGTGGAAACCTATTGAGAGAAGAAGGAAATAACTTTAAATTAACACGGTTGCTGTGCAGATGCCATGCTTGTGTTCACTTGTCACATATCAACAAAGCCAAACACTGCAGTGCTCCGATGTTAATCTCAGTGACCTTTAGAAAGAAATCACAACCTTCATAGACTGTAAAATGCTGTCAACATGCTGATGTGGTGTCCAGCGAGTTATAATGTGAGGTCCAAAAAGGCGTCCTGTTTATCCGCTTCTTCTAATATAAAGTGATTTTAGCTTTGGAAATGTTTTGGTCACTATCATGCATGCTTGCACATTGTACAAACACACATCATTCACTCTAATTATACTGAGAGATAGTGACAAACAAGGTAAGCCACATAGATAAAACACATACTGCTGTCTTAAACACAGTCTCTCCCCTGCTCCCGGAGGTGAACAGAGCTTAGTATGTATGAAAGAAGCTACAGCAGCTCAATTTATTCAGCAATGCTATCTTTTTTTCAGCACTGGAACACTCTTGGAATAGCTCCTCTTTTCCTGCCCTAAAAGTATCTGAATCTCCGAACACCTACAGCCACCAAAATTGGCAGATAATATAGCATTTTTCTCTGTTGGATGCCACATTAAATAGTTCCTTGCAATTTACTTAGTATGTGATTTGTAGCACACCATGTTGTGATATATAATTAAAAGAAATTATGCTTATTGAGATGATTACAGCCACACAGTATTATTATCAGCTGTCTGGGGGTACATTGGTAACGACATGCAGTGAACTGCTGCAATACGATCCCTCATTAGTGAGACAAAAACTTTGTGTTGGTTCTTTAGATTGACACCACGTGAAGCCTAATGTGATGCAAAGAAACTAAAGCCTGTTTCACAAGCCTAGTTAGCTATTAAGGTTTGTGACCTTCTGGAAATGGTGGTTGAGAAAATATCGATCTTCAATTTACTTTTAGTGCTGGGCAAACTGCTAACTGCAATTACACATATACACATTTTCAATTATCCATGAGTGCTCCTAGCACATATCCACAAGCACTTAACACACATAAATACTTTCACACACACACTATTGATTTTAAGCCGGAAACATGGATAAAGAAACCAAAGAAAGATGGTAAAACACAAAGCTTACTATAATACAAAGGGTGATGGGTGGAATCTGCAAGGACTAAAGACTTGGCATTAAATTGGAATTGCACTTACACCCACACTACCGCACCAACCATGAAGGCTATTGTGGAAAAGCAGCACTTGTCATGGGCAGCAGCAAAGAAAGTAAAGCCTACTCCACAGTACTAATGGATTTTTTAGGCCAGGGTCACTGCGGATCATCAGTAGTGAAGATGAGGGGTCAGCCAGTCAATGGAGGTGTTTAAGCTAAGGTCAGCCCTGGCGAGCTACTCTACTACAGATACAGCCCGGGCAATTATGGGTTTGAGAGTAAGAGAGAATAACAGAGGATTGTTGCCTGTATTAACGTACAATTAAACATAGACTTTTCATACACCCTTGAGCATTACAGAAACATGTAAATTATGGTAAGTGGGACTTGGGTAAATGTTTGATAGTCTCTCATTTCCATGAATGCTGCACACTCAGCCATATGGCTCAAGGCTTACTGATTCAGACATCTTGCCTGCCTACAGGAGCTTACTCTGGTGATTTGACTGGGCTTTTTGCTATCTTAACAAATGCTCAGCTTGTTTCAGCACTGCGTGGTCACAGAGCTGGATGAGGATTTTAATGTTACAGTATTTTGTCATAATTTTGGTCGCATCCAGTAACCCTTTACTACCCGACTCAGATTTATGCCAGTTGCATTGGATTTGGCTATTCAATACAATTGTTCAACTGTTCGTTCCTTTTTCTCTATACAGAATTTGAGAGTTTAAATGTTCCGCGGGACATTTAGGGTGACAGTGATGTAACTAAGACTCACCTTGGGTCTGGGTCTGCAGCTGCATGTACCGGAGAGCAATATGAAACAGAGTAGTGCTCAGTCTGCAGTTACATCTGGGGGCCAAAATGTCTCCATAAATGCACTGAAAACTGACAGATAAAAAATAAAACAATAAGACTATTTGACTTTCAGCAGGCAACCCTACACTTTACAATAAATAGCAAAACATACACAGTAGGAAACAAGGAAGGAAAGAGTAAGAAACAAATTACAAATGACCATATAATTGGAGAATACTATTATTCTGAATTACCCTGAATCAAGGACACTGTTTCCCCAGGTAACATGTTCCTTCACTGTTATGAACATGGGCACTGTGGTTTATTTTGAGGTAATCCCACATACACCATCCTGCTGCCAAAACGCTCACTACTGTAACAACTATGTATTAATCCACAGCTAAAAATAGTCCCCAGCTAACTTAATATTTACTCATACTTGAATAACATTTGCTAAAATCTACAGTGCCTAGCTGTTTAAGGGAGTTATTTAGGTGTTTTTTCCTTTTAAGTGTATATTTCTGACCTGTTTCTAAAGATTACATCTTCACATTACTTTCTTAACTAGTCCATACCCATTGAGTACAGCATACCATACCATGACTTAGTCATACCAAAAATTAGAAAAAAACCCCAAAAACATTCAGCCACAGGCGGCACAGTGGTGTGGTGGCTAGCACTGTCACCTCACAGCAAGAGGGTTGCCGGTTCGATCCCGGGTGTGGGAGCCCTTCTGTGTGGAGTTTGCATGTTCTCCCCGTGTCAGCGTGGGTTCTCTCCGGGCACTCCGGCTTCCTCCCACAGTCCAAAGACATGCAGATTGGGGACTAGGTTAATTGATAACTCTAAATTGTCCATAGGTGTGAATGTGAGTGTGAATGGTTGTTTGTCTCTATGTGTCAGCCCTGCGATAGTCTGGTGGCCTGTCCAGGGTGTACCCTGCCTCTCGCCTGATGTCAGCTGGGATAGGCTCCAGCCCCCCCACGACCCTCAAGAGGATGAAGCGGTTAGAAGATGAATGCATGAATGAACATTCGGCCACAGGGGGAGCCACAGCGATTGGTCATATTTTAGCCATTTTTAAGCATGTTTCTGTTGTTATAGCGCCACCCAGTTGCCAATTACAGTTAAATTTCTTCATTCACCTTGAGGCGCCCTGTTCTACATATCTACCAAGTTTAGCAAAAATCGATATGGCGGTTAGGCCTAGATAAGAAATTAGGTCTCTAGCGCCCCCATTTTGTTTGATCGGGTCAATAATGGAGGGGTCCCCTCAGACTATGTGTGGTCATATGCCTACAAAGTTGTGTGGTGATCGGTGAAACCCTTGAGATGTTATACACCTTTATGTGATGAGCCACACCCTCCACAATATTCATTGCCTTATAGAAGCTCAGTTTTAGGAAGTTTTCCAACATTTGCCAAGAGGGAACTTTAGATATTGGTCCCTAGATTATGTTCACCCAGTTTCATGCAGATCGGTCAAACTTCCTAGGAAACGATTGATTTTAAGTGTTTTTCAAAAAATTCAAAATGGCGGAAAATCTATATAACCAGAAGTTATGGGTTCTTGAGGCAAATTTGTTCCTCATGAGGAGAGGCATCTCTGTGCAAAGTTTCATGTCTCTTTGACGTAGGGGTCATGAGATATGCCCATTCAAAGTTTGCAATTTCAATCGGTTGCTATAGCGGCCCCTTTGGCCAGTTGATGTAATATTGCTTCATTTGCATCCTCCCATGACCCTCTACCACTGTGCCAAATTTCACATGGATTGACCAAGTCAGTGAGGAGAAAAACATGGAACAGGCACACAGACAGACAGACAGACAGCGTTTTCGTCATTATATAGTAAGATAAACCAAAAAGGGCAAAATATATATATATATACACACACATATATATATATATATATATATATATATATATATATATATATATATATATATATATATATATATATATATATATATATATGAGACTATAGAAGGGAAAGTACACAGTTTTAATAAAGCACAACAAGCATGATTATTGTGAAGATGCCCTAAAGCAGAAGAAGCTGTATTTACTTAAATAAACATGGTCAGTTTAACAGTCTTAACCTCTGCTCTGGACGTGATTCAGGAAATAGTTTTGCAGCAGTAGTCTCCTTTAACACCATGCAGGGGGTATCGTTTTGGGTTCAGAGAGAAGTTAATGGATCAGAACATCTGTTACGCATTGTGGTGATCATCATTAAGAGGCCGTGGGTGGTGGTGGCTCTGCAGTTTGTACGTCTGGAAGGGCATTACCATATGCTGTGGCATTCTGATGGCATTGCGTGAGTGTGTAACTGCCGGGCCACTTTCCCACAGCATGGCACAGATTTGCAGATTTGCATACTGTATATCAATGGAGGGTGTTATTTTGGGGAGAGTTTTAAAATTCAAATCTTTTGCTGCGCTCTAAGAAATGGTTGTTTTACTACCATGTGCCTGACATTATTCTCTTACCTTGAGTATGTCAGACAAGTGTCAAAACATTCCCAAGTCTGCAATCAATCAGCACTTCCTGCTTTGATAGATGCTGTTCAAGATGACAGATATTTACTGGGTTTATATATCACTCCATACACTCCTTACCATACACAGAGCACTCATGGGCTTCTGTATTTATGGGCCATAGACTCACAGAGCTATTTATTACACACTCTTTCACTTGCTTCAGCAGAACATAACGGACAGTAACACCTAATTGCAGCATCAGGCACATGTGTGTCAAGTTAAAGAAAGACCAGCTAGCTCAAAGGAAAAGCTGGTGAGATGAAATAGTGTAAAGGTTGCTGTGATGTACAATCTTTTGGGCTTCAATAGCAATCAATAGAGAATATTTGAAGCTAGTCAAATATTTGCTAACCCAGTGTTCGAAGGAGAGGTAGCATAAATACTCATAATAATAGGCTCCAGTGGTGTAGTGGTATTTGATGAGGTGGGTGCACCACTAGGTAGATGTGGGTTAATTCTCCTATATATCCCAATGGCTTTTTGGCTGAAGGGTATGTATACTGTAAACAGCCAGGAAAAGGAAAAAGTTTATATACCTGCATAAACTCTCCACCACACTCATTTGAGATTAACATTCATAGGATTAGGTGTTTCTACAGTCCTGAAGGTCTATTCCTAGAGCCTCTCTCTTTCTAGCAAATGTCAGTTCAACATCTGCCTGGTTAGCCAGAGTTAACATAGTAGCAGCAGTTAACATCTGACACTGAGCCATTAGACAGTCTCAACAAATTTAAACCGACACCGAAACAGCTCAACGACGTCATTAACCTTGTTAATGACCATTAGCTAATTACGGAACCATTAGCTGTGTGATGCTAATTGTTAGCCCTATCACTGTGTGTGCCAACAGGCTATCATCAGCTGTTCCCGGCAGCAATTTTTTTTTCTAGGATGGCGCAGGCATGACCCACCCTTTTCTCCCTCTGATTGGCTAGTACTGGTTTTGATTGGTTCGGGTTAGGTTTTGGTTAAAACGCAGCACTCCAATGAGTGCTGAAAGAAAATCAATATGTGGCAGTGAATGTTGATATTGTGGTGGGCAGCCACTAGTATAAACATTTCTTAGGCAAAACAGAAAAAGAATGTCAAAATTCCAAAACTGACAACTGGAAACTAAAACAATATCTGAGTTGTCATGAATTCAGATCCAGCCCTAATTTTCCAAGTTTTGGTCATTGTGCATGCTGCAGTCTGCTCCCATGTTTGTTTATCGAATGGACTTTGCATTCTGAACTGTAGATTTGGCTTGACTCCTTTGTGAACTGGAATATTTAGTAACAGATTTCTGTGTGCCCATGCATACATCTTATATGTTAATCAGTGGGCTGCATCAGAAAGCAGATGACTACAGCAAATCCAGTAATGAACGTGATGCTACTGACACATTAATCAAGACACATGTTTGACCCGTACCCCTGCATTTAAATTTGCTCTCAATAGCAGCAAGATATGAATGTGCGTGAGTTTTCCTTCTTAAACTCTTGGGCTTCAGTGTCTGAGACACAGTGATGAGCGATCAAAATGTCAAGTTTATTCACTTTTTCATTATTTTTCAGTGTATGATTTTATGGCTTGAATTTCTGTACATGCCATGTACGATGTACTGCAAATGCAACCTTGATTTGTTCAGAATCAGTGTCAATCATTTTGCATAGAATGATAGACTGTGACTGTTTGAACAAACACAGCATGCAGATATGCAGAATAGGCAGAATGGAGTTGTGCTGTGGAAAGGCTTAAATTGTCTATATTTTGGGAGTTTGGGCCATTCTTCCCATTGGTAATAATTAGATAGCACTTACTGAGTTAATTTTTAAGATTTTGACTTGTGTTGAGGTTGCTAAAAAAGGCTGCAAACATCTATCACTGTTTACAAATTAAGCTCTAGAGTCAATATTAACTTTCAGTACTTGCCATATTTGTGACAGCACACACCCTGTGCAAGGCTATGACTTCTTTCAGTATGACCTCAAAATACAGGGTGAGAGATAATCTGGCTAAACTGTTGGCTTGTTGACAATTTATCAGATTTTCTGACAGCTCTTTCTTTCTTGTCATGACTAACTTTGTTGTATCACTCTTGCTGTGTTCCAAGATCTCGACAATTACTTTGTAATCCGCTTCCAGTAAATGCCTCATGAGCGTGGAAAAGGAGGTATTTTAGTGTCTTTTTATCATATTTCTAATCATATTTTGAGTCTAAAAGCTAGAGACTAAATCATGGATGGGCAGAGAGCACAGGCCCAGGGGCCCAAAGTGTCAAGGGACCCCTGACCTTCACCTGCAAAATGTCACTCAAAGAGACTCAAAATGGCCACAAAGAGATCCAAATCGACTACAAAGAAATGCAAAACAGCTGAAAAGAGACTCACAAAGACTATGAAAAGGGGCAAAGCAACCACAAGCGGACACAAAATGACCACAAAGAGACACATAACAACTACAAAAAGATTCATTTTTTTTAGTGATGTTGAGGGCAATTCCACATTTCTGGTAAGCAGTAGCAGTGAAGGAGTTTAATTTCCCCTGCACGAAACAGAGAATATGAAGCATCCTCTCTCACTCCTGGTATGTTTAGGTATATTTAAAAAGTAAAGCTATTCCTGTGTGAATCCACGTTTGATTGAACCATGGACTCTCTTTCCTGTTGCTGTCTAGGTGTGGCAGTGTGGAGGGAGTATGGAGGTTCTGCCATGTGCCAGAGTGGCTCACATCGAGCGCACCAAGAAGCCCTACAACAATGACATAGATTACTACGCTAAGCGCAATGCCCTGCGGGCCGCTGAGGTGTGGATGGATGAATACAAATCCCACGTCTACATGGCCTGGAACATTCCCATGAACGTAAGTTTTTCCTCCCTCTTGAAATCACTCCCTCCCTCAAACCCTGAGCTCCCTCTGCTCCCTCTCTTCCCCTCTTGCTTGCTCATTCAGACATGCAGCCCGGGTCCCCAGAGACACAAGTCAATAGAAAAATCAAAATTCAGATTTCATCCCATTTGACCTTCACACTGGCAGCAGAGCAAAGGCAGAGCGAGGAGGCAGCAGAGTCTCACTCCAAACAGATGAGAGAGAGACGGGCACCAAGTGATGAGCCTCATGTCTAATCAGTCTATTTTTACACACATCAGTTCAGTTTAATTGCTTTCAAGGGTCTTTGAGATGGGCTGCAAAATAATAAACAGCTACTTTCATTAATAAAGAGTTTAATATTGAATCCTAATTGCCTCTTCAGCCATGCAGAATGAGATGACTGTCAGTGAAGGACGTCAGTGAAGGCCTCTGAACGCTGCCCAAAACAACAAACTGCTGTTCATAACAAAACAATGACCAGCTGTGTAGCAGTCACATACAGGTCTGACATGCTGCTGACGCCTGCATGTCATCTACAAATTTGGCACAAACATCATTACATGAGAACTCACTAAGTGCAGGTAGGAAGCACCAGCTGGGGAAATGTTGTAACTATTGTGTGAGTGCAGCACGGAGGACGTGTTGAGGAGGAGGAGGAGGGGCGGGATGGGAGGGGGGCAACTTTGACAAACTAGCCAATCAGGCCACATCCCTTCTCCAGTGTAATTACAAACACAGTGGCATGGCACGTTATTACCCCAGCTGTCCTGTGGCGCAGAGTTATTTTGTGTACAGTACAAAGACCTAACGCTACGATTATTCCATCTACCTCCCTCCCTCCTCCTCCTCCTCCTCCCCCCTCCCCCCTCCCTCCCTACCCGCCCATGCACACAATCACTGATTCTTGTTATTGTCTGAGGTACCCGCTGAGAGCACAATTACTTTGGTGGGGGAAGGCTTTATGATTCACAACAGTGGCCGGCCCCTAGTCCAAATACCAAACAACATCTCACTGAAATTAAATGCATTTGTTTGTGTCACTTTAAGGTACAAAAAAGTAGACGTTTCCAACTAGAATTCATTATTAACAGATGTTGAAAGCAAGTTCAGCAGCTGGTTTTAGACTCCAGCAGAGAGGAGAAACTGATGAGAAGGATTTGCCTGGAAACGCTGTCTGGTAATGACAAAACTGTTTGTGTGGGTGTGTCTTTACAGCAATTTCCATGGGAAGGCCATTGTCCTTTCATTTGCATGTGTATGTTTTCTATGGCTATACAGAAAGCACATTTATTTGCATATTCATGCGGATTTAAGCAGTGCACTGTATATGCACATACTGATATGGGCTCTCTCTTGCCCCCCCCCCCCCTCTCTCTCCCATGTGTGTGTGTGTGTGTGTGTGTGTGTGTGTGTGTGTGTGTGTTTGTGTGTCAGGATCAGGCCTCTGTGCCAGGCAGTACAGCTATTAGGCATTCCCCTAATCAATCTGGGAAGCCACCTCCATAAGGCAGGCAGGGCCGTGAGGGCTCATAATTAAGCAGCTGATTAGAATTTGCTCAGCACAGATCATGTCTAATGAAAGAACAATAAAGGTCCCACATGACAGGCGCATCTATCCATCTCTTAACTAAATGCTTGTTGCGTCCTCTCTGCACCTCAACACTCTCGCGTCTTCCATTCCTCCAGCAGCTTGTATTCTCACTTGGTTCTTAAGTAAAGTGCCCGCCGGCTAAGAGCTTAATTTCATCTTTGTTTTGCACCGTTTGTTGACAGAACCCTGGGGTTGATTTCGGGGATGTCTCGGAGCGCTTGGCCTTAAGGAAGAAGCTGCAGTGTCGGAGTTTCCGCTGGTACCTTGAACACGTCTACCCAGAGATGCGGATCTACAACAACACCATCACATACGGCGAGGTGAGACACTAACAGGATTATTGGAAATAGTCTGCATATTGATTTTGCTATATCATCATCTGTAATTCTATTACAGAGCCATGGTTTAAAGAGGATGCATACAAAGAGACAGCTAATTTGATTCTACAGAATATAGATACAGAAAATGAGTTCGTGAGAATTTTTTAATTTGTGAGCTGTGCATTATCAGGATCATTTCTGTGACATCTGTGTCTTTTTTGAGAGATATTCCCCTGAAACGCAGATGCAAGCAGAGAGTTGACATCTGTTATAGTTTGTACAAAACCCTTTGCAAGTAAGCAGTGGTCAAACACAAGCTGATGTGAGAAGATAAGTAACAGTTTCCAGCCTTACACTTCAAAGCAAATAAATATGAATTCACTGTAGCCAATCTCAAGTTAAAGTATCTCGTTGCTATAGCAATGCAGCATCACCACACAGGATTAGATGCAAATTCCTCAGAATGAGTTTTAATTAAACACTTATTAGTTTTCCATTTCAACTTGATTGTTCTGGGCTTGGCTGCACACTCAGCACACTGGGGGAAGAAAACAGGATTATGACAGGTTGAAGAATTGAACACACCTCAGAGTCAGACACTATTTGGAGGCTTGCTGAAGAGCACCATTTTTCGTCTTATCAATTTCAACAGTGAAAAACAGTGTTAAAATCTATATGCTCTGCAAATGTAATGTCAGAATACACCTAAAAATTAACCTTTAGATTCATCAAAGTTGTGTAAATTTACCACCCCCTTTGTTTCCCCTGCCGCCTGCTTTGGCTCTGGCACCCAGCTAATGGATTCCTCAGAGCGGCAGCCACTTAAGTGGCACTATTTCAGATCTGTCGACAAGCCTTGTGTTGCCACACAGCCGCCGCCGCAGAAGTGAGTCTCATCTGTCACTGAGCATCAGCACCGCGCTCGGCCGTGTTGACCAGACCAGCCAAGTGGAACCTTCCCTGACAACAGCACATGATAGATATGTCACAACCTGGAAATGAAGCCGTATGCATTCAAATCACACAGAGCCAGAGCTCATGCTCAATGCACACCACCATCTGGAGGCCCGGAGGAGAGGAAGAGACAGAAGTGGGACTGGTCACTGCATGATGATATTCTGTCACGTCCAGGTCATCACTTTGAGAGAGGACTCTGCCATGTGAACAAGCCACAGTGGATCTGATAGACAGGAAGCAGCGTAACATGCATGAAATAATGGGTCGGATTAAAGGGAAATAAACAATTGGCAAATGATTTGCTTTCAGATCCAATTTTGTGGCAAATGTAACCATAGCAGCCAGTAGGGAGGAAGTACTTTTTGAGCAATGGTAGCAAAATCCTTTTTTATCTCCAGCACTGTGTAAGTGTGCACTTGGGTTTGACTAATACAGGCATCCACACTAATATCTATAATGTCTACCTATAGTCCTACCTTACATGTCATGCTAATGAAATAGCTTTTTGTGGATGAGGCAGATTTTTAATTAGCCGACACCCCTGAAGCGGATGAGAGAAATGAGTTCCACCTCCATCATAATTTGCGCAACAATTATTGTCCATTTTATAATTAATGCCAGAGTGCAGCATTTTTGTAACTGTGCTTAATATGCTTACTTGCTTAGAGTTAGATGAGAATATTGATACTGCTATCTTGTTTGTATGCTAAATCTAAAGATACAGCCAGGACACAGTTCTCTTAACAAAAAAACATGAACAAGGGAACACAGGTAGATTGGCTCTATCCAAAGGTAGCAAAATCTACCTACCAGCACCTCTGAAGCTCACTAACAATAATATTATTATCTATTATATCACCAAAACCTAAGTGAAAAAACAACAAGGTAAGGGTTTTTCAGGGGGCTTCTTAATAACGACTGATAAGAATATTTTCACACGTCAAATTATTTTCATATTTTTTAAAGTAAAAAACAACCTTTAATTTGATGCTAATACAGTGGTATCCACCATACAAAAATCTTCTCTCTTGTCTCTTCCTAACTCCTGCCATAACTTCTTTAAAAATCCAAACATTCATAAAGAACCTGTACCTCCTGTGTTGTCTTTCAGGTGAGAAACAGCAAAGCTAGCGGCTACTGCCTGGACCAGGGCTCTGAGGACGATGACAAAGCCATCCTCTACCCATGCCACGGCATGTCCTCCCAGGTCAGACCAGACTCATGAGCTGTCTGCGTGTTCATGTTCACAGCTGTTTTCAGGGGCGTAAATATAGACAGTGCAGGCAGTGTGGTTGCACTGGGGCCCGTAAGACGGGGGGCCCATAGAGAGAGTGGGTCCTCCAACAGTGTGTTGGGTGGAGAATGGGCCCTCATGAGTGACTGCCACCATGATTGATGTTATCCAGTGTTAAGTCTCTGATCATGTGACAAGATGATATGTGCACTATAGCATGCACTAGGGCCTGTCATAGTAGTGTGCACTGGGGTCCATCGTGACTACCTTACGCCACTGGTTGTGTTCATTAATGGCATTATTGCCTGATGAACATGGCTAAAAAGCTTTGAGTCAGTTGTGTAGAGTCTTCCAAAGTAACATCACAAGTGTTATTTTTATATTTGGTTTCCATGTATTGCCCTCCTGGCAAACGTAAATACTCACTCTCAGATTTGTGAATCAACATATTCTGCATTTAAACACTTGAGGACTCTCCTCAGGATGATGTGGTGTAATTACTCTGCTCTTCAAGCCCCACAGAAGTTTAATCAAATGTTTTTTTAATAAGTGGTGCTAGCAACTGCGCCATAGAGACAAATATGTTTGCCTGATTGCTTCTAATTTAACAGAACTATAGACTTTCACACGTCCCTGCTGATGCTTTTAAGTAAACGGCTAGGACACACCCAAGAAACACTGAGGTCAGATTATAAAATGATGCCGCAAATCATTACTGAAGTAGTCACAATGAATTGTAAATACAGTTAATTATAAATCTAGATTCGGGAGCTACTTAAGTGGAAATAAAGTGGTGTGTGGATTCAATCATAAGGTGAATTCTACTTTAACAAGTATTTGGGTCGAATAGTAATAAACTCCCAAAGATGAACGTCTACACTCATGGAAGAAGAACTAGTAAGATGTGGGTTTACTGTCGGTTTTAAAGGATCTGCACACCCACAAGGAGTTCTCAGGTTTGAAGATAAAGTTGGGTTCACCATTCTTCATATCAGTAAAATTATTCTAAAGGTGTAAACAAACATAAAACATGATGTTCAGATAGATAATAATCAAGCAAGGTCTTAACACATCTATTTATAATAAATTCACTAAACCTGTGTGTAGGACCTCTGATAGTTGAATAATTATTGAAAAATAAATAAGAACTAAGAATCAAATAAAGAAATACATATGAAGTGATAGTGCAACATAAATAACACCACATACGAGAACACAAACATTTATACAGTATAACACAGTCCGGAGCACAGTGTGAAACACGAGGTGAACTTGTGGATGGCTTGCTGCCTTTACGTTATCTGAAAATATGCATGAACCACTATTGCATTGAGATTTAATAATCAAGGAGATATTTATTTATTGCCATTAGCTAAGAGGTCCCACTGTCTGTTAACCCATATCACTGCTGAAGTTCTTAAAACCTTGATCTTTTTATGCGGCTGAATCTTCTTACTACATCCTTGGGAATGGTTCGTCATTTATTAAATGGTTCATGTACATTATACAGTTTATGTGTAGCAATCCATGTGTAGCAGACACATTAAAGGGCCTCTTTCTTTTTCCCCATTGAGCATGACATGGCTACCTCCTGCCTCCTGACTTGTTTAATTAGCATTTAAACCTACTGCGGAGCCGATAAACATTCACAACAGACTCTGGGTATTACAGTCGGAGAATAAATGAAATGGGACTGGAAATGCACACTAGTGATATGTAAGCACATGCTCAGTATGCATTTATATACAGATTCATGCACAGAGGATCACATAAAGAGGTTTGGATAAATGTAAACAATCTTGATGAATTATTTTCAGTGCTTGAGGCATATTGGGAATAATGAAGTCAGCCACAGCATTTCTTTGAACCATAATCAATAAGAGCTGGAGATGCTGCAAACACACAGATTGTGTCAGTAAAAACCAAATCTATTGGTATAACTGGGAAAGTAAGTTATATTGTGGACAGTGTCTTTGTGCCCTTTTTTATTCTTTAATCTATCCTTACTTCTCATGCATGCTGCAACATTGTGTGGGCCAGAACATTTTCCACAACTCTCTATAAAATAATGCTACTCTAAAAGCACTTTTATAGAATAGCAGCCCACTTAGATCATTGCACCTGATTGTCTCCTTTTTTTCTGGACACATGGAACACAGAGAATGTAAAGCCTGAAATATAAAGTATTTTTTGCTGTATATATCTCACCAGAAAGCTGTATTTGTTTTTCTTTAACAGTTAAATTGTTTAGAATATAAAGCTCCTGGGACAATAAACCAAATCTTTCCACTGCTTCATGATTAGGTAAAATGTGTTTGACTGTACAAAGTACATTGAGCAAGGCATCCCCAACAGCTTTATCTGACCTACTCAGTTGGAAGCAAAACTGGGCCACTCCCAGGTGAGATTACATGTAATTTTATGAATATGCAGGCGGATGCTGCTAGAAACAAGAACATGTGTGCTCAGCATAACCTTTACCTGAATAGATAGCAGGACAAATGGCACTGTGGGTGGGAGGCTGTTGTCCTGCTTTTTATGCTGTGAAACTAAAACTGTTTGTGAATACAAATCATGAAAATGCTATTCATGTATAATATTTCTTAAATTTCCCACCTTTCTTCACTGCTTCTCTTCCTGGTGAGTGACATGTTCATTATCTGTCATGGGAGGGAGTATTATAAGGAGGTCAGCCGCTCACCGGCCTCTCCTCTCTCTGTCTACAGAGAGCTCAGCGGGGTCCAGTAATGTAAAGCTTCACTGACTCTTTTAATCCTGATCCCCAGGGGAAATAAACAAATGGAGATGAATTTTGTGTCTTTGTATCATTAGATTACAGTGATGACCGACATTACTGTGAGTGGGTCCAAGATTCAATTTCAAGGGCCACTGTTATTTTGCATTCTTTTTTAAACCATTGCTCCGTTTACTTATGAAAAAATATAATTGGCCAGAATAATTCTTCGCTATGCTTCTGAGGAATGAGTCTCTCTCTGCCGGCTCTCCCACTGGAAATCTAAATCATGGATAATGCCTCACCTTTGTCCAATAGTTTAATGCAGTGAAAGCATGTTGGATGAGCTACAGAGCCTGCATCATTGTTCTACACACTCAAACACACACACGCAAACCAAGCAGTAGTCTGTTAAAGTGATGCATCTTTTTCCATAGATTTTCTTAAGATGAGATTTGAGATGAGCTCTTGAGTCTGTTTTTTCAGCCATTTGGCTCTTAATGTTCAATATAACTACTTTTATTAAATAATATCATATTGTATTATTGTTATTAATATTTTAATACTAGAGTTATCCCGATACTAGTTTTGGAAATGCCTCCAATACTGCATGAACTGCTGGATTGGGTATTAACGAGTATGTGAATCTTTACACAACAATCCAATACCAAATAATTTATCAATAAACTTACAGGTAGTTTCACAATAGCAAAAAATATCAGTTTTCCCGCAAATCAATTCTTCGTCGCTGCTCTAAAACAGCAGCTTACACAAGTTGCTGTGCAGCTTCTGGAAACTACTGTCAAAGAGCAACAAAGAAGAACTGATTTCTGGTAAATAGTGTAATGTTAGCAGTTAGCAAAATGTTAGCAATTTGGCAATGTTTTACACTAGAAAGTCCCACCAGATTAGGTTTCAACGTGAGCCATGCCAACAACGATAATAGTAATTTCACATTCATACAGTGCATAAAATGCACAAATCGGTACATCAAAATTCACCAGAAATCAGGAAATTAAGTTGTTGATGCTAAAAGAATTCGGGCAAAGGATCCCTAAACCCCCCGTTTCATATGTGTCCCCCTCAAAGTTAAAATAAAACCTACGCCCTTGCTCTTAGCCAGTCTCATCCCTAGTTCTCACAGCTCTGAAACAACTGTGCCAGCTGTAGGATGTGAACACACAGCACCACATAGTATTTGCAACCGAGGCCGACAATAAAAATAAATGCTAAAAAACTGTCTGGTCAATCCAAAGCTATTTCAGTCATAATTCTAGTGCATCACACATCGTAAATTGTCACATCACATTGTAATTAATGTGACAGCAGAGTCTGCTCCATAAAGGATGTTAACAATAAAACATGAATCAATTCTATTGATAAAGCAAAATTATAAAAGTTTGAAGGAGGCTGTGACGGTACGAATAAGTCCCAGGAATCCAGCATTTCCAGCATACACAGGGAGAATGCCGACCAGTCTGATGTGTCTAGAGGTCTATTTTGTAGCAGTCTGGTGTCATTTAATAAAGGTAAACACAGTGGATGGCCATGCAATATAGTACTGCACTCTGACACAGCACTTCTCAAATCAGAGGACGATAGAATCAAGCATATTAATAGCAAATAGCAAATTGCTGCCGCAAGGAATCCCAACTATGTGTCGTGCACTTGGACGTGCATGGTGCTGATGGACACCCACTGCACCACTTAGGCTCTGGGGCCACTTAAGTCTCTCCTATAGAGGTTTGCTCACTCAGATCCCCATGCTAGACTGTAGCCCCATATGGAAAGGAAATGTGCCAGGTCCAGAGCTGAGGCCCCAAGCTCTTCTTAAGACATTTGTTATAATCCGTCGCATAAACTTACCCATAACTTCCTGGTGGAGCAAGGTACAGGAAAGGTAGAAATGTGGAGATTACAGCCCAATGCAATGTACAAACACTCCATCTTATATTGACATTGTCACAGCGTTGCACCATTAATGAGCTAATTAAGAAACTTGTGATTAGCTTGACCTCCAGAAAGCAGCTGCAGAACTTTTACGATGGCAGGAAGGCAATGGAGCGTCTAATGTTGCTGCGCGAGGCACAGGTTAATTGGCTTGGCAGAATCATTTCCTTGCGTTAATTATTTGTTATGGTCCCATTTTAAATGTATTAGCGTATAAAAGGCTGCCAGACTGAGCTGTAAACAGGTATTAGTAAGGATTATATGGGGTTTTCCTTGTGCCCAGTCATAGTTTACACCATGGATAAACCTGCTTAGAGCGTTACAACCCTGAAAGACCCAAGACAGAAATCTAAAATTCCATGAAGAATTCTCAATCACACTGCCTGTAATATTGACCTTTAGGCTGCCACCGGGAGAAAAGCAGCACAAGTTCACAACATTACGTGTCTTGCAGTAGACTGAGACTTTGAAATTTGTTTATGTAAATGTCGGATATTCTTCCGTCCAGAGAATTATCCTTATCAGCATCATGATTAACAACCCAACCAGCTCCAGTGAACTTGAAGTGACACATAAATTGGTGCTTCTTTTTTTCCCATTTGTTCCAAGTGGCTCTTTAAGGGCAGAACATTGGATTAAAAACCACCTGTACGCTCTCTTCTCAGAAGGAGCAACACCCACACAGGCCACTTACTGCAGCTCTACTTTCTCCATCCACACTCCAAAAATCCTCCACTCAGACAAAGTTATATCAGTTTAAAGGGAGTTTTACATTCTGAAATCGACTGACAAATGAACTTGAACAGAATATAGCGACAATAATAGGTTTTCATACAAGTACATTTTAAACTTCAACAGATATGTTCACTTGTATGTCTTATATATAATCTAATTTTCTTAGTCAAGCCCTCAGAAAAAATAGCCTGTATAGACTTTCTGGGGCAAAAAAATGGGACAATAAAGGTATAGTATATTTCTGCATCAATAAAGCATTGGAAAACACAGATGTTGTTTTTGTCAACTTTTCAGAGGCTGTTATATTGATCCTTCCAGGACTGTGAATAACATAACTACCTACCCTGTGCTTTAGTAGAAGACTGTGTGTGTGTGTGTGTGTGTGTGTGTGTGTGTGTGTGTGTGTGTGTGTATGTATGTGTGTGATTCAGTCATGTATGCGTGTTACCATCAAAGCAGGGCTGCTGTCGTGCTGAAGACCTCTCTATCTTTGGCATCTCATTTTTCAGAGAGGATCACTCCCATAAATAATAAATGCTATCTCTACTGTATCCTTATGTAATAGATACGTATCATCACAGAGCCTTTCATGTGCAGGATTAAACAGTCAGGGATCAAGTTTTGGTTTGGGGAAATATTGTGGCATTAATAAGCTGTACACTGTGGTTTGCGTGCAATGCTCTGCACCCAAATATTCTACACAACCAGAAGTAACAAGGAAAAACAGTCCTGCTTTTTAGAATCTGTCTAAAAATAAAAGGTTAACACAAAACATGTATCTAAACTACATATTTAATCAAGATTGAGTTAAGACCTAAATCTGACTTTGACATTTTTTACCATATAAACATATTGCACCACAGAAATGCATGATTCTGTGAAAACAGACTTTTTAGATTGCACTGTGAACAAAGAGCCAACCAACTAGAGAGCTACAGCAGGGAAGCTTTATTAAGTGAAAGCTAGTTGGTGAGACAGCCACAGCTAGTCTTAGCTAAAGCTAAAAATACTTTTACTTATCAGGTTTTCCCTACTTATAATGATAGCTGCCAGGGACATAATTTACAGGAGTGGAGGGGGTGGGGACATCTTCAGATGGCAGTACTGGACCTCTCTACTTTTTTCTTCAAGGTGTAGTAGTCAGAATGGTCTTTGTGTCTTTAAAAAAAATTAAATTCTTTAGAAAATCTTGAAAAGTGATAACAGCATCTGTTGAAGAGTAAATTGGATTGCTGGTTGAAACACTTGTAAGAGGATATACATTTTGAATTCTTTAGCTCCATAGGGATAAATAAATAGATAGATAAAAATTTTATTTTTGATGTATCTTCTATGGCAGTGGTTTTCAAACTTTTTGTGTCCAAGGCACGCCAAAGAGCAAGTCTAAATCTCAAGGTACACCTGTATTTTATCTGTGCACAACAGCTTCTTTAACATGTGTTATCACTCTTAACACGACATAAGAAAAATAAGACAGGTAGCTTACATGATACTGTCTCCTGACTTTCATCTTTTTTCTTTCCATGGTAGGTTGTCATCGCTGGTGCTTTGTTGTAATTTACTCGGTACAGTAAAGCAATCCATCGTCCCACTCTTGTTTTTCTCGGTTTAATTGTATCATCCCCCACACTGGCTGCAAATCTGGGCTTTTGATGTGTCACACACTTATAATTCCCATGTGCAAACAGCGACCAACAGGTTCCTCGTGAAGGGTTTTTTAATTTAATTAAATTACATTCTTTAGCTAGACTTTGCCTCTTTATTGGGAAATGGGTGTGCACAACATATCGATACAATCAATTAAAAATTAATTCATAACTTTTTGTATAGGCCCAGTTGAATATTGCAGTCATAATGGTTATCACAACACTGTTCTAAAGTAAAGAGATTTTTAAAAAGCAGTTTAGTATTCATACTTTGTCACGTTACCATGCAAAAATACATTTTACTCCTGAATTGTACCAACATACCACATGAATGACCTTAAATGAAAATAACTTTTATGGTGTCTATGAAATTTCTGCACACAACAGCTTTGTATTCAAAAGCCTCTAGGCTCTAGGTTTATAACAAAACACATTTTGATATTCCTATTGCTTTGAGGTGAAGGGCAGGTACCAAGGCAAATTTGAACTAAATTCCCCTAATAGGGGGAAAATTCTATGAGGTTTAGTAACATCTCTGGAGTGGTTTTATTCTGCACTTATTCAGTTATGCAGTGAGTCAATATAAGGATCAATTTCATCACTTTGTGCTGTATAAAATGTTTTTGTTATGTCCATCCCTTTCATAATGGGGACATATTCAATTTATGAAAAAACATGGTGGTGTTTTGTTCTTCCTAAGGACGGTTTATCTGACAAGCTAATTCCTTTTTAGGCCTGTGCTGTTTATACTCTTCTTTTCTTGAACAAACTGATGAAATAGCCGAGGAAGCTAAAAGACCTTTTTTATTGTTCATTTTAAGGATGATATAAAGGCAGAGTGCAGTATCTGCAGTTTCTATGTGTTATGTGGGTTCTATGCCAGTTACTTTATGTGTAAAATAATCAGCTTGAAAAGGTGTAAAATGAAAGCATTACAACCTTTCTATCTGTCACACAGTCTGCCAACCAGCCTAAAAACTTTAAAGCCTCTGTGGTTACTGCTGTCTGTCTCATCGAAGCCCATTTACAGCTTGTGCTTTCCACTGATGTTGAGGTGCTCTCCAAACAGTCGAGTGTTTGTTTTTTGAAGCTGTGATTGCTGCCACAGTACCTGAGTCCAGCAGTGTAGCACATCGGTTTTCTCTGTGTTGCAGCTTGCCCGCTACTCCACTGAGGGGCTTCTCCAGCTGGGACCCCTGGGGTCGACCACCTTCCTGCCTGACACGAAATGCCTTGTTGATGACGGCAGAGGACGAACACCCAGACTGAAAAAATGTGATGCGGTTTCAAGGATTTCCCAGAGGCTGTGGGACTTTACACAGGTAAAGAGGAAACAAATGATTTTTGTCCTAATGAAGCCTGAAATAAGACAGGGACACATGTTACTGAATGCTTAATTACAGTCATTGTTACAATAACAACACGCATTAGAGTGTTGGAGTTATTCTATGAATGAGGCTATTGTACAAATGTGATCATATCCTCATGTGTTTAAATTTCAGAATGGTCCAATCATCAGCAGGGACACCGGTCGATGTTTGGAGGTAGAAATGTCCAAAGATGCCAACTTTGGCCTTCGCCTGGTGGTCCAGAGATGTTCCGGTCAGAAGTGGATGATACGAAACTGGATTAAGCATCCCAGGCATTGAAGCCAGAGAGCAACCTCTGAGACAGTTTGGGCAGCGTGTCAAGTCGCAGTTGGATCTCAAACTGTGGACAGTTGAGAGAGGAGCAGGGACTGGTATTGCCAGTGTGTGGTATTTCACACTATAGACTGCACTGCACACTGAGCATTCCTCAGGCCACAGAGCTTTCCAACACCAAGTCTTAAAGAAGAATCTGATAAATTCATGTGTTTCACTGAGCGGCGCGTTCACAGAGAACTTATGGCAAGCTGCACTCTTTGAAATGGCCCTCATTTTTGACACTCAGCTACATGTATAAAACAGAGTAAAAAGACACCTGAGTGCAGCCCCTGAAGGTGGCTCAAGATCCTAGTAAAACTTTTGTTTCTACTGTAAAGGTATCAGAGCTTTGGAGATGAGAAAGAGTGAGCGTGTGAGTGTTTTTTTCTGAGTGCATCTGAGCAAATCAAAAGATATGATTGCTGTCAATTGCCACATTGAAGTGATTATTTTGGGCTGTGATTTGGAAAATTGCTTTGGACATATTGTGCTACACTGGCAAGACATGTAATAGGCTTCAAAGGGGCTGCCCACCATCTGATCGGGACGCATTTCACCTGCACTCACACAAAACACTACAGTTCTTTGTTTCTTTGGACTGTATTGCTCGCTGGGGACAGGAGCAATCATGTGCCTTTTTTTCTTCATTTTCTGCTTAATCTGACCAGGGAATGTCAGTCCCAAAAGCATGTACAAAATTATTTGAAAATTATTAATATATGAAACAATGTATAAAACACTCTAATGATAGTAATATATTGTAAAAAGTCAAGAATTGATATCCGTCCTCTGATAACAATTAGGATAATAAAATCATTTTTATGATGAGCCGCCTCTCCGTCTTTCTCTTTCAGAGCATTCGTATCACTTCTGTCGGCTATTCAA
Organism: Epinephelus lanceolatus; assembly: GCF_041903045.1. Lineage (NCBI taxonomy): Eukaryota > Metazoa > Chordata > Actinopteri > Perciformes > Serranidae > Epinephelus > Epinephelus lanceolatus. The sequence goes on from NC_135742.1 coordinate 36,741,283, forward strand.
AGAATTCAGTGTCAACTTTTGCTCCATGAGTGAACTTGGCTGTGTGTTACATAAAAACTAAGCATTTTCTTTTGTTCTCTTGAAAAGGCAGTTGCTAACAGCGGCAGCACAATTGCCTGTCTTTTGTTCCGCATGCACTCACAACCACCTCAAACCTCCATCAGGTTCCTGGCCCTGTAACTATGATTGTTCCAACCCGCCCACTGGCTTAAACTGAAAGCTTTCCAATTATTATAGTCAGAGAAAAACTTCTTAACTTGCTCAGTTTTTCTCATGCCCAGACAAAAATATGGCAGTTTAGAAAGAATGACTTGAAAGTGTCTTTTGAAATGCTTTTAATATCAAAACCTGTTCAAGAGACGCCCACATTCTTTTCTTAGTTATGTAACACACTACCTTTAGTGTCACGCAAAATAAATTTACTACCACATTAACATTGGCAGGTTCTGTACTGGTCTCTCTTCCCAGAACAGTGACTGCCCAATCAGTTCTTAGTAACAACTAAATTTACTTTGCATGTTATGAGAGTATATTTGGTTTCCAAAATAAAATCAGGTCCTGGATGCCATGTAAGCTGAGTATCCTAACAGTGTTATGTTAGAATGATAATCTGATCTTACATTTTTCCTTATCATACCTCTATCTAGACTAACTAGCTCATGAACAATTGTGGACCAGTAACATGAGGATGCTGACCAACTTTATGCCTAAGATATGAAACTTTATTAACCTCAGTCTAAGCCCGGTATCATGTATGAAGCCATTAGGGCTGCTCCCAACTAAGAATTTTCCTAGTCCACCAATAAACATCCTTTAGGGCCATTAGTTGACTAGTTGCCTGCATGTTTACGATATTAATTTCAATATTGAATTACATATTTTGAGCGGGGCAACACAATGGTTTGAGTTGAAGGTGTGAGAAAGAATAGTGTCAGTAACATTGTTACACTGTGCTACGTTACAGAGAAATACAAAACCGTACTAATGAACCTTCATTAATATAGGCCTATATTTTATATACAAGTGCATGTCACACACTGAGCGAGCTGCCTGTTAATGACGCTGTCGGCAAAGCAGTAATGATTCATGATTGTGCTAAGTGACTAATGGGCATGTAGCTACTTACATGTTTCAGATGATCTGTCATGTTTGTAGTCGATGAATGATAGGCAAATGTTTGGCTGCAGAGTCTACATATCACCTTGGGTTCGTCCTTCACCTTCTCAAAATGATCCCACACTTTGGATTTCCTGTCCGACATGTTATTAACTAGCCCACAGGTAAATTAACGTGACTCTTGTCTGGCTACTGAGCGTGGCCACTTCCTGTGTCTGTCCTTTAAAATTAAATTGTCACATAGTCCACTCATATAGGTTTAGATTTTTTTTGACAAGGTGCAGCTCGTAATAGAGTTTCATGTTTGTTTGTTTTTTTGTTTTTGTTTTATTTTCAGAAAATCTTGTCGACTAATGACCTTTCTGGTCGGCTAACCTCTGGTTGACTATTAGGGGGCAGCCCTAGTAGCCATCAAGTGCATATTTACTGCATCCTCGAGTCAGCTGGAAACGTTAAAAAGTGAACTGACAACAGTGCTTTCAACCAATGCATGGAATTAATGCCAGCTTTATTAGCTAGCTATCTACAGCTTATAATTATTAGTAGGCTATTATAGCTTATATAATTTAACAGCAGCAGTTTTCACTTAATTTGACAAAATTGTTGGTGACTGGATAGAAATTAATAGCCTCTGAATATCTCTGTCTCAAACTGAAGACAAAGAATTTGGAGAGGCTAGTTTTCTGCCATTATTATTGTACTAACAAAATCAATATCACTTTAAGCGTACACTATATTTGGAAAATTTTTACCGCCTTACCTGCTGTCAGACTTTCCAACAGGGAACTGAAGTCGTTATCTCTAAGCTACCAGACTCCATTGAAAAACAGTGATTTAACTTCGCAGGACATGGGAGTTGCTGGTCTGCTGCTGCCTCAATCAGCTAATGTGTGAGGTAAAGCATAAAAATATTCAAAATATAGCGTTCACTCAAACTGACATCATTCTTTTTAGGTGAGTCTTTGTAGGAGGCTAAAATACATTGTTGTCAGCACGTCCCAGTGATTTGTTCTGTGATGATCACATCTGTTTGAGTCAAATTGATCATTATGAGCAGATGATTATAAGTACATTTTTTTTCCCTTTTCTTTATTTCTAATGCAAATTACTATCTAACTTATTTATGACATGAGTATAAAGTAATGAAGAGGGCAAATTCACTATATTCTGAATTGACTGTTTTATTATGTGGCCATTACATGACATGCATTTTCTGTCTCCATCACTAGCAGCAATGACTGTTTCACATTGTTTTTTACTGAGAGATAATGACTTTATTTTTTACCAACAATCATTTCAATATGCACATGGCACCAGTCTCAGGTAGCCAACTGAGAGCAGATGGGTAATCACAAGGTGAAATATCATGGGAGAGAAATTAAAATAAAATGAAATAAAATTACCATAGTTTGTTGTTATGTATGAGAGACCTAAAATGAACACTGTAAGTAGGCTACTTGATCTACTTAATTACTAGAAGCAAACCATTTAACCAGCATATGTATAGGGATGAGTCTGTCCCAAGCTTTTTGATCCATAGAAGTGGTTCATCACTGTAACCATGACCACTACAAATGGTTTTCACTGTGTTGTAAGTATTAATCATCATGCTGACTTTTGTTTTAAAACAGGGCTCTTCGTGCATTTTTCAGCATGCAGCTGACTCAGGTGCCAGATCTTTTTATTCTTTATTTGGAGTAAGAACAAGATGTGAAAACTTGACTTCCTTTCCCTTTAACACAGACATCATATGCAGCAGGATGTATGCTAAAAAAAAGTGCTGTCTATCCTGAAAGCACATTTGTTGCGTTCACAAGAGGCTGCCTCGTGTGTCCAATCTCTTTCTCCACTCTTCTCAAGCCCAGATATACTGAGCATTTTAGGACGCAATGGAAAGTGAAAAGTCCTTTTTACTGGGGTTAGCCATGCTATCCAGCCTACATGTTCCAAAGGCCTATTTTAATTTGGTTTCCAGCTGGTTTACCCTGAGAGATTGCCTGCACTTGCCACCACGTCATGCTTCTTTGCCTCTAATCATTTCATATAAGCGATGCATCATCTGTGTGTCCTCTAAACGAAGACCGTTCCAGCCCTCCCAAGGTAATATCTCATTCTGGTCTCAGACAAGGTTTACAAACACACCGCCAGCGCAATGTCTCACGGCCCCAAGTGAGGGAATAGCCTGAACCGGGGAATTATTATTCTAGCAATATGGGTTTCCTTGGACTTAACACCTGCAGAATAATATTGCCCCACCTGATGGAAAGAATGGATTCAGTGGGTTACCGCTCTGTCTGTGCCACAGAACCTTGCCTGCAGAGTCGATTTACAGCAGGCTGCAAGACAGTGTGGTACAGATGACAGACAGCAGAGACTGTGAGCCACAGTACTGTTTGGGTTAGCTATATATCTACTTTAAGTGTACATGTGTGTATGACCATAAGAACAAATGTTCTCACATAATTATTTGGATTAATGGTTAAAATTACTGATGGGGGGTTGTGGTGGTACTGCATCTAAAATCGACCCTAATGGTGTCAAAAACCTTTGTAGACGTAAAACGTAGTGCTTTGTATGTTAACAGGGCCTAGAGGCTGTGTTCACCTTGGGTACACAAGAGTTACAATGATTCTTTGAATCCTTGCCTCTGTTCTGTGTGAAGAAGCAAAGCGTGAGTGACAGTTTTATACTTAAAGAATACATTTTGGGTGGATTACCATTTGAAGTTAGGGTTATGGATTAAATGTAGGGATTAAGTTTTTGTGTGTGTAACTAACAGAATTCACAATTGCGGGTACACAGCTTGTGCATTAGCGCTGCACGCTTGAGCATCAGACAATAGCTACTGAGCTTGTTGCAGCAGGTGAAAGGGAAGGTTAGTCTGCATCAAAGGTTTCATTTTCCCTCAGATTGGATGACAGTGACAGTGAGTGATGGGCTGGTGGAGGGTGAGGTGTGTGTGTGACAGGGAGCTGGAGGGGGAAAGTGGTGCTGCATGTGGTGGGGGTTGGATGGACAAGGACACCACATTCGTCTCATGAGCAAGGGACCCTCGTTCTTCCTCGTTGTGATACTGACAATACTCCTATTACGCCTGGGCTGCAGCCAAGAGGGAGAGGTGACTTCATTATTCAGACAGCTGCAGGCTGGGGGTTGGTGGAGGGATACAGGGGTTGGTGGGTTTGCTTTCAACTGTGTCTGATAGAAGTGTTGCAAAAGGCAGCACTTCCATTGTGAGACCAAACCGATGCTAATTTCCTGGACCGCCAGGACTGGATACTGTTTGCACATATATTCATAACTCTGAGAGAGCCAGGAGAGCAATCTGAGGTTTATTTATCTGCAGAGAAACTGACAGCAATTACTGGTGTGTTTGGAAAGCACGCAGACCTGGACAGATAGCCAGCTCAATAAGCGAAAAAGTGCAAAAGTTTTAATGAGCAAAGTTTGAGATGCAAACCCACAAACCTGTAATTGTAGATGATCTGAGATATAAATGTAGATCCGTCTCATAGAAACTGTAGGCACACTGCAAATACAATGTCTGAAGGTACAGATACAACTATATTCAACAAAAGTTCTTTCAATTTGTTAGGAAAATAAAAATAAAACACCCCTTATTTGTTACAGAATAGAATGAAAATGACCTTTTGGCTCTGTCTACTCAAATCCATCAGTGGGGATTATAAAAAAAAAAACGCTCACATATTTTCCTGTGGTCTGAATAACAGCCAGGCTTTATGAGGACAGTGAGTGGGTCATTCCCACACAGATTAATGTCATACAGTTTATGAGCCCTTCTTGGGATAAAATGATCGTTCCTCTATTCAGTATTTCACCTCTTTAATAGTACCCATCCAGGACTGTCTGATTTAACAGGAAACATCGCTCCTTGTCATATTTTTTGCCTGTTTAATAGTGTGCCGTTTACACTAACACAAAATGGGAATATAAAGGAATACTCAAATAAACTTAATATATAAGGTAGCAGATATAAAAACACCATCCTGTGGCTTTGTCTAGGAAGGGTACCAACATTCAAGAGAGAACTGTTCGGTGTTAAAGTCATGCAACACTTGTCTCAGGTTGGAGCCACATCCATCTCCTTTAGCAAGATACTGAACCCTCATTTGTTGCCTCTGCTGAAATCTTTAAATCTTTAAGCAATGACAACGAAAAGGCAATAAAAGATTCATTCATTAGTAGTGTTACTTTTGTGTTTGTTTGTTTCTAAATATACTTAATTTTCTTTGTTCTGAAGTTGAAAACACAGCGGCAATGCTGCGGTGCGTCATGTGATGTGTCGCATCACGTCCCTAGCACACACTGGACGCATCGCGCTGCAGCTCATCAACAGACGACCACACGTTATTACTACTTTTACTGAAGGATCTGTACTTCGCCCACCTATGCCATCCATCCATCTTCTAACCACTTCATCCTCCTGAGGGTCGCGGGGGGGGTGTGAGCCTATCCCAGCTGACATTGGGCGAGAGGCGGGGTACACCCTGGACAGGTCGCCAGACTATCGCAGGGCTGACACATAGAGACAGACAACCATTCACACTCACATTCACACCTACAGACAATTTAGAGTCACCAATTAACCTGCATGTCTTTGGACTGTGGGAGGAAGCCGGAGTGCCCAGAGGGAACCCACGCTGACACAGGGAGAGCATGCAAACTCCACACAGAGGGGCTCCCAGACTCGGGATCGAACCAGGAACCCTCTTGCTGTGAGGCGACAGTGCTAACCACCACACTACCATGCCACCCCCCCACCTATGCATTAGCTTAAAATCATGTGTGGACATCCCCTGATTAAATTTGATTTCTCACCTGAAGAACTGATCTCCAGAGCTATGAATCACCAGGAAATATCTTTTTGGAAGGCCTTGTGGGTTATGCACGGGATACTTCTTGGCCTCAAAAACAAGTCTCTCCTCATCCATTTTTCGTCACACACGAGACACAGCAACAGCTGAGTTCTCCTTGCATTGATGGTGAGGAGAGGAATCAAGCTGCCATAGGAGCAGAGAAAAAGAGCTGCTATATGAGCTGATATGTACTAGCAGAGAGTGAGTGGGGGAAGATGCATTTAATTCTGGGGATTGCAAGGCTGGAAATAGGACAGTGACATAAAGTGCTACAGGGCCAGGAGCTCTGATGCATCTTGCCACTGCCGGTGTGGGGTTGTACATTGATAATAATGGGGCTGTATTTTTTTACTTGCAGCGTTTGCCGCTGGTGTGTTTTGACCTTGAGAGAGGAGAGAAGACTGATTCCAATCTCATCTGTGCATTAAGTGCTGTTGGGATTCACTGGACCACAGATGATTTCTTATTTGTTAAAATCTAAACTGGACATGTGAAGGTTCCTTCTCTTGCCATCTGAAATGGTAAGAGACCTCATGTTCTTTGTTCTTCAAAAAAAGGACAGCCAGTTGGCCCTTATCACCATGGGATGCTCCATTCTGTGACCTAAGGGAGAGACTAGTTTTCAAGCCTGATTGGACAGTACTTTACAGTGACATGTGATTCTGTGATGTCACCAGGCAAACTGTTGGAGAAGTTCTGCTCTCTCACTCTCTCTGCTTCTTCCTCCTGAGCTGTTGAACAGCTCAGATGTTCTTCCCTCTGAGCCACCAATCAGCTCAGACCCCTGCAGGTGCTCTCAGCCTCTTGCTCTCTTTCTCCTGTACCACGACCTGCATGCCCACAACAGGAACCTGGAACCAGAGAAGTCAGTGTGCCAACACATCGTTTGCAACTAACTTTCCAGCAACAAGGAGGACCAAGTTGAGTTAGCACCCCAACGTCTTACTCTGCAAGGACCCCCAGTGACCGGCTTCCTCGGCTCTGCAACTTCAGGACAAGGACACAACAAAGACTGCACCTGGAACCACAGCTCTTTTCATCCTTCCTCTGCCAGTGAACAAAAGCAGCACCCACAAAGTGACTCTTTCTTCCATCAATTCAAAGACTGGTAACGTAACAACTGGGCATAGCATTATTACAGTTGTACAGGCTAAGCAAGACTGTTTAACTTGTTGATTGTGATTTAATGCTGTTTACTGAGTTACTGTTGTGATAATTGGTTAGTTGGCTTCGCCAAAGCTAAGTGATGTTTGTTTGCTAATGCTTTTCATAGAGTCTTGCATGCAACTAAACATCCTCTGCACTAATCCAGACTTTATATGCAACACAAATCACATTCACATAGACTCTCTTACAAATTGGCTACAATTATTTGTAATGGAGCTACAACCAAAGAGGCAACTCAAAGTTCCTGCTTCTTTTCCTTTATCTTTGTCCTGACCACATGGTCAGACAGACCTCCCCCTATCTGTAGCCAGCTTTGATTCGGCCATCTTGTAGTTCTCTGTTGTCAGCCATTTTGTTTTGTTGGCCAAACGGCCCTTTGTTTCACACGCTCGCCTTTGTGTGTGTGTGTGTGTGTGTGTGTGTGGGTGTGTGTGTCTCTCTCTCTCTCTCTCTCTCTCTCTGTCTCTGTCTGTCACACACACACACACACACACACACACACACACACACACACGTCCACTGCTGGAGATGGGAGATGGTTTCCTTAGGTTAACATAAAGACTGGAAGTCGCAGCTAACCTGGGTCTCTCATTGACTCTATAAAAATAATGGACATAGCCACCTTGATGCTACCTATTGGTTTATGGACTACCATTACGAGTCAGAAGTGAGGTGACTATATTTGGATGAGAGGGTGAACTTTTGGAGAACTAATGGTTAGATTTGACTCACAGACTGTAGTGATGCCTCACAGAGAGGCTGTCATTCAAAACAGCCATACCCTTTATTATGTATAACTTTAAACTGCAATAAAACTTCAATGGATTGGTTATATAAAAACTCAAAAACTCCCAGGAGAGTTGTCATGAATGGGGAAAATAGCTACAGAGACCAAAATTGTTTTTTGTACCAGTCTGTAAATATGATCATGTCTGCTCTAAAGTTGGGTATTTTAATACAGGGTCTATGGGAATTAACTCTCTTTTGGAGCCAGCCCCAAGTGACTGTTCAAGGAACTGCAGTTTTTAGCACCTCTGCATTAGCTTCATTTTTCAGCCCCAGAGGCTGCCGCTTGGGCTCTCTCAAGCTTTAACCAGTAAGCTTTAGAGATGCTGGTTGATGTATTTTTTAACTTAAGAGAGAGCCAGGCTTGCTCTTTCCCTCTGCTTCTAATTTTTATGGTAAGCTTGGCTAATTGCATCCCAACTCCAGGTCCATACTAGAGAGTGGTATCGATTTTATTTCACTCTTGGAAAGAGAGAAAATGAGCATATTTCTCAAAACTGTTCCTCTAACAGCTTGCTCTGCATAAAGAAGTATTACGCTACTGGCGTTATTACCTGCATCCTCTTGTTGAATCAGGACCTGAGCACCTTCAGTTCAAAATAGCAGTTTCCAGCTGTTGTAATACTTCTTTTAAAACCTGCAGTATTAGGTTGCCAAGAAGTTTCACCTCCTTTGGTTGATGCTAATTTGTACACAAAAAGCAACTGGTCCACAAATGATGATGATAATAATAATACAAATTGCTGAAGAGTCAAAAACTAACATACTTTAATTTCTGCATTGCCTTTCAGGTATTTAACTTAGGTCACAGGATTAAATACTCGGATTTCAGACAAAACAACAGCTCCAAAGAAACAAAGGTACACAGTTAAAAGATGCGTTTCTGTAGTGTGCATTTCTAGTATCTTATACACACTTGATAATACCTGCATATGATGAATTATTCCATGAAAATGTTGAACAGATGTACCTGTGGATGCGAAAACAAAAAAGGAAAAAAGAATGAAAACAGTCTGAGAGCATAGCACCCAAGTAGGATCGTGAAAAAGTCATGCTTTGGGCCCTTCAACAGCTTTATCTGCTGTCAAATGGACAAAACTTTCTGAAGACTTTGAAACCCACGCTGCTCACGGCTTGGATCAGAGCTACTAACTAGACACTTGCTATTGACAGCTAACGGCAAGATCAAACACCTCACAGAGCAGTTTATCTCTTTGTCTCTGTGTGTCTCTCTTTAGGTGCGCGCTGCAATTTCCTAATCAACAATAATTGTTTTATTCTGTCAATACTGCAAAGGGGCGATGGAGATTTCAGGCAGTTATGATGTACAAGCTGATCGGATGAGAGAGTGAGGAGAGCGGGTACGTGCCTGAACAGCTTGTGGATCTTATAATGAGATCTCCAGAGATGAGCAGCACAGTAGCTCCAAGACACAATTAGGCCCAGCGTTGCTCTGCCTCCAAGATAGAACTGTATGGGCAGCACAGAGGTGCTATGTGTGCATGTGGGGGTAGGTGTGTGTGTGTGTGTGTGTGTGTGTGTGTGTGTGTGCGTGTGTGCGCGCGTGCGCACTTGCGCAGGTCCTGGTATTTTTTAAGATTTAAGCACTACAACAAATAGTAGACAATTTTTCGAGGGCCACCATCCACATTAAACAACCTGTATCCTCTAAATGGACCATGTGGTAGGTGATTTCCTTGTATTATGTTTAATTTCAAACTTGCTTTGGTTTTTGGTATTGGTTTGGTTAGGTTCCACAAGCCAGTCATATATGATTTGGATGGGGACAGTATTTTGTGGAAGTCCGTCATTGCATCACGCTGGCAAAGGGGCTGAAATCAGCATGTCCATTTGGGTGTTGTATTTTAACATATCTTCACAATGGTTCGTATGATATCTTAAGAAAGTGTACAAACAATGGTTTGTATGCTAACTAATGAATAAGCACCCCAAGAATGATGTTACATTGGCTAGTTAAAGGGATAGTGCACCCAAAAATGAAAATTCAGCCATTATCTACTCACCCATATGCCGACGGAGGCCCTGGTGAAGTTTCAGAGTCCTCACATCCCTTGTGGAGATCGGCAGGGGGGAGCAGCTAGCACACCTAATGGCTGACAGCGCCCCAGACTAATGTCCAAGAACACAAAATTGAATCCACAAAGTGTCTCCAACATGCTCATCCGTAGTGATCCAAGTGTCCTGAAGCCCCAACATAAAAAGTTGTTTCGAAAAATGTCATTTGAAGTTGCACAGAGAAGCAGTCAGAGCTACAGGCTACAGTGAGGCTAAAAACAGAATTCATATGACGTTTTTCAAAACTACATTGGTTAGGTTTAGGCAAGTAAAGTAACGGTATTATCGGTTTATCGGTTTAGGAAAAGAAACATGGTTGGGTTTAAGGTTTAGGGAGGTAAAATTATATACTTAACATTAAGTTATGTAGGTTAGGTTTAGGAAAAGAAACAGGGCGACGACATCCATTAAAAAGTTAACTCAAAGTTAACTTGTCCCTCACATTTCACCAACTTCCTGCCTAACATGGACTACTTACTTATATCCTTCCATTAGTGCATTGGTCCCGTGATTGCAACCTTCCCGATTACATGTGTTATTAATGAATGGATTGTGGTGCATTACTTTTAATAGAAAAAAGTACAAACAGTGCATTACTGCTGATTGGAGCTGATCAGAGCTGGAACCGATAAATACCTGTGACGACTGCAGAGTCATTTGTCCTGGAGTGTATGCCGACCGTAAACAGTGGTGTAGAGGAAGGTGTATGCAGGTATACAGGGTATACCCACCTCTTTTTTGTCCATTTACACCATACCCACCTAGGAAAGTATATGCATTTCTCAATAATCTACCCATCTACCAAGTAGTAAACCCACCTCATCAGTCACCATTACATCACAGACAACTCCCGTTTAAATGTTTATTTCAACAGCAGAACATAGTTAGAGTTTGGCGTCTAGACTCCGGCCTCATCACTTCCTGCAGATATGTTTACATTAGATATTGTGAAGTGATGATTAAATCTTTTCCCCCTAGCTGGAGCCTGCAGGTGGATGCCGGGGTGGAGGTGGGGCTGAAAGAGCGAGCGGCAGAATAGACAATGCAAAGGGAGGGCTGGGAATATTTTGCATCTTAAACAGACCGCCAAATTAGGGTGTGTTTGTAGATGACATATGGGGAGTGACGTATGACGTGTGGGTATGAATCAGTGCAGCTAGAGTTGACTGCCTGAAGTAGCTTGCAGGCGTCGCTCCATTTATTGTAACCTTCCCCTACTAAATGCAAAAAGAGGATGTTAGTGATTTTTTTTTCCTTTTTTTTTTTTTGGTCCAGTGGGAAACGGGTTATATTGTATGATGCTTTGAATGTATATATTGATGACTGTACTTTCTGTAGCTAGTCAGATCACATTCTCTCTCCAGACGAAGCTCCAGGCTGGTTTGGAAACCTAAAGAGGAACCAGTCCCTCAACAAGGTCTCTCGCCAATTGGTTTGGACTGCAGTGGTCCCGAATGCTCAAACAAACCTAACTGAGGAAGAAAGTGCCCCAGGGTTCAAAATAACTGCTGTAAACCAATAAAGTCTGAAGATGCCTTCAGGCCCTGATTTGGCAAACGAATAGAAAAACAGGTTTGATCTGTTTAGCTGGCTTACATTTAATATAATAGAGAACAAAAAGTTGTCTGCAGGGACAGTTATCAAACCAACTGGAGGAATCTCTAGCTTTTATAATGATTGTTATTATAATATGAAGTTGTCCCAGCATTTAATTGGATCATAAAGACAGACGCAACAAACCACACTAAATAATCTATGACCTTTACAGGACGAGAAGTTACATCAACACTGATAGAACTTGTCTTTTCCTACACACCTCACTGGCATGCAAGTCTGATGTGCGGGGAGTTTTCATTCCACCATGGGCTTGAGCTGGAAAGCATCTGTCCAAATAAACAAAAAGGCTCTGGTATTGATCAGCAACTCTTCCCTGACTCGAACAACAACACAAACATCCCACAGCTACACATTTATAACCCAGGCAGTCCCAACATAATCCTGGTCACTGTTTTCACTGGGTAGTGTGGAGCAGCAACACATATTAAAAAAAAAGGCTGCATTTACAATAGAATGGTAACCGTGCTTCTAACTCGTTAACTTGTGACTTAAATTATAGAGTAATAAAGAATGAATCTGCTTCTCAAAATGAGTGCTGGATGGTTTAACAAAATATTTTTTATGGGTTGTGCAAATTATTTTTGAACATGGATTGTCTACTTAAAGCTGCACTGATCAACATCAATATTTTTATGTTTACAATAGATCGAATGACTAAGTTCGATGTAAAAAGGGTCATTTATTACGACAAACCTACAGATAATTATCACTTCATTTTGCAGTTCCCCTCAGTTGCACTGAGAAGTTCATGTTTTGGTTTTGTGGCCCAAAACAAAATTCACTGTATGCTCCCTGCTCATCACCAAACTGTAGGCAAACAGACATAGTGACAAGCTTGTGGACGTAGCATAGTATGTAGCTATTTATTTTTCTCAGGAGTCAGGCTGTTTGTACTTATACCTACATCAAGTAATGTACCATAATTCATATAGCTCACATAATCATGAGCCAATCATTTGTGTACAACCCACATAGTTAGGAAGGCTTAATTACGTGACCAATGCACTGATGTGAGTAAAGAAGTAGCATAAAGACCCAAACTCCGCATAATGAGGCAGGTAAAAGTGGCAGATGAGTCAAACATTACAGGACTTTCCCCTGAGACAGGTGTTCAGAGCCATGTGAAACCAAGTGAACATTGAGCTATTTTAAGGTTCTTCAACACTGTTTTTTTTTTCTAAACCCAACCTACATCGCTTAACATGCCTAAACCTAACGACGTCCAACCATGTTACTGTTTCCAAATCTAACCTAACTTAACTTTGCATTAAGTATGTAACTTTACATCAAGTAAGTCATTCGTCATTTGTCAGATATCATATGAACCGTTACATTGCAGGAGTTGGTGGAGCTACGAGAAAATTAATACTGAACTTAAATTTGCTGGGTGAATAAAATCACAAGTTTAAATAAATTCTCATGTCACTTTTCCTGCTAGATGTGTTGATAATATTTAGTCAGTGATATGTTTTTGGCTTTTTCTGCGGCTTTTTCAAGTGGCCAGAAGAATCAATGAATGCAGCTTTAAATACCAAAGTCAACAGTGTGATCTTAGTACAGCTGGAATCCTTTGCCTACAAATATCCCCAAGATATGAAGTGAATGAATCCAACAGCTTTTAAAAGTAAAAAGGTCACAGTCATTATTGGGCTTGTTACTCTAAAAATGTAATGTATTACTCATTACTGGTTACTCTTTTCAAACGTAATTCTATCACTTTACCTATTACTCCCTTCCAACAGTAACACTACTAGTTATATTACCTTTCCATTACACCACATAAAATTGGTTGTTTTGTATCTCCCCAAAATTCAGATGTATGTCTTTATGTGAATGTCAGAGTAATTGCCAGTAAGTCTAGCTAAGGCTAGGTAGCATGCAAATGGTTTATTTTTTTTTTTTTTTTCAACTCGATGTTTTCTGTTGCCTGTGACCAGTATTTTCCCAAAGATCTGCCTGGAAGACAGAAAGTCAGTCATGGAGCAAATTTCATTCACAACATATCCAGCCACAAGCTTCATTAGTTTTTTGTAGCCTGTAGCTGTCAACTAGTAAAATACAGTTTTGGTTGTTTAGCCACTGTGGGGCTACAGCTGAGGTCCGCGGCCAAGGAGGGCTCAACTTTAGTGGGGTGTATTTACTAGAGTTTCACTTTGATGTCCTGTCAGTCGTAGAAGGTGTGTCAGGTTTGAGGACGTGTTTTTCACACTGGAAAGAGTTTTAGTCTGACTACCTGCAGCAACAGTGTTCTTGTCATCTTTCCTCTCGACAAAAATAAAGTAATGGGAATATTTCCAGCTGCTAAGGTAATCGTTTTCATCTTCCAAACTAGCTTACTGCTTTGTGACGTGCATGCGCAGCGCGATGATTACAAAAAAATAAATCCACTGATGTGATGTTGTATAAGTCAGTAGTGACGTGACAACAAAAGTAGCATTGAAAGGAGCTGTTTGGTTTGGGAGGTAACTGTTATATAATTACTGACATTTTATAAGTAATTAGTTACACTACTTGTTACTGAAAAAAGTAATGTTATTACTGTAATGTGTTACCAGTAGTTACTGCCCAACACTGGTTACAGGTAACTTTCAAGAAATCATTTCTAATTTTTAATAAACCCATCCAATCCAAATATTATGTTAATTGTCAAGTTGTTAACATTTACTATAATGCCATTTGTTTGAGCTGTTGTTTTGTCATATCACAGCAACCCTATTAGAATTATCACTTTACATTTCAAAATTGTAGACAAAGTAAGCAGTGAAGACGAGAGCGATAAATAATCCTCTTCTTATTCTATAGGTTTGTACCGTACAAGGTTATAGAAAGCAGCTTGCAGTGCTGACTACATTTCCACACACACGCACCACCACCACCCAGTATGTGGGGCCCAAAGGGCTGCTTTATGCTAATAAGCTCCATCAAGGTCAGCCAGTCTTTTCACTGCTCCCACATCCCTGTGTTCTTTCCACATCGTAGACAGTGATGACTTTAATAGCGCCATTTCCCAAAACAGCACAATGGCTTGAGGGGGAATGCATTACCCATAGCAACATTTGAGGTTATTTGCCACAGCAAGGTTCCCTCAGCCCCCTGAACTTTTTTGCAGCTTCATCCGTCCAGAGATCTCTCATAGTGTGTTTCCTGCTCTGGTTTCTTACAAAACACACTCTACATATTAACACAGTGGCCTTGCAGAAATGGCTCAGTGCATTACGATCCATCTGTCTGTTAATATGAATGAAGTACTGAGGTTCCAATACTGTTTAATCCTATAATCATAAAGTGAGTTAAAGCTTTTTTAAGAGATGAAAGTTGAAATACTGTTTTTGGTTAAGATAAGCTCAAGCTTTTGAGTTGCATACTGTGTGATAAATTCTTGCAGAGTGCAGAATATTTGCTGTGAACTGCACACTGATGTGGGAGGGGAAGCTCAGCGAGAGTCAGTAATGATCAAGAAATACAGTCCAATTTTGGTGTCGAGGATTATTGGGATTGGTGTTTGTGTCACTTGCCTAAAACCCTGTCAGAGGCACATGGTGTGAGGCAGGGTGCTGCTCTGTGCTATTTCTGTGGTTTTACAAAGTAGTGTGCACATGAACAGATCCTATTCAGCGGCTTAGGAACTCCGGCTGTGGATGTTGGCCAATTTCACTTTGACATAACTCCCTCAAGCAGAGAAGAGTGAAAGCCAACATGCCATTCTAACTACAGTGTATACACATTTGATTATGTGTGTGAATGTCTGTCGTCCACAATAGAACCTACAGTCAGTCATGTCCTCTATGGATGTCAGAGACCAGCCAAAGACCCCCTTCTTTCCCAGCCAAACTGTCCCTGCTGCTCACTGTTGACTTGTTTGGCTCTTTGCCTAATATCACTGAGCTGGCTCCTGCGTTGCTATCTCCCCTGCAGGCTAATCTTATACTGCCATATTAATTCATGTTATTTCTACACCTCAAGGACATCCACTTTCATATTGGGTAAGACTTTCATATTCACCCCAGACTTTTTTGTCCGTTGCAGAATTTTCAGAGATCTGTAGTACTGGGAAGGAAAAGAGAAGATTTCACTGGTCTGCATTTGGTCCAGATGTATTCCTCTCAGTCCCATCCTGTTTATCAGATGCATCTGTGTCGCTTAAAATTTACAACAGTCTGTCAAAATGGGCTGTACACTGTAAAAACAATGTAGAGAGAGACAAGACTCAAAAAATGAAGACAGCCAGCCAGTCCTGCAGTCAGGTGGGGTCAGTACAGATGACCAGTGTTGGGCAATAACGCGTTACAGTAACGCCGTTAGTTTTGGCAGTAACGAATACTCTAACACGTTTTTAAATTCAGTAACTCAGTTACCATTACCAAACGGTGCGTTACTCCGTTATTTTTGGCCTGGTTTTAAAACGCGCAGCATGCAGTATTCCTTCACAAACCAAAGTTCCCTTTCACTAAAACATTTTAGCCCCAAACAATAAAAGATAGTCAAGTCAGATAGAGGTATATGCACAATTCTTACCAGAGCATCTTAATGAAACACGTCTCTCACCATCTCTGAAGTCACTGTCGACCTGCTGGCCTCACCACAGTGCTGTAATGTTACATTAAGTGGTAGCGCTTCTGTAGATTTTTAGTCCCAGTAACGTTATATCCAGTGACATGATATCCATTGTTATCCCGAGGAAGCTTTTGTTGTGGACAGACAATGTTCAAATGTTCTCTTAAGCTCATTTTCCATATTTGTATCAAAGTACCGTAGTTGTAACACGTTTAGCTGCCTGACGGTTTCCTCTACCGTTCAACTGTTCTCTCAAGATGTAATCTAACAGTCCCTTGGTTAAACTCCATCCGCTGTGGCTTAGGCGATGTGGCTACGAGCCAATGCAGTTAGGAAATGTTTTGGGCTGCAGGGCTGAGTTTCCCAAAACATGATCCTTCTTAGCAAGGTCTTCTTTGTGGCTTAGAAAAATTACACTGCAAAAAAGAAAAGCACCTAGTGCCCTGTAGCGTCCCCACTCAGTCATCTACAGCCAGGACGTACTCAGAGTATAGATGACACTAGTGCGTGTGCATCAAGGTCATGGCGTGATGGCGAGCCAAGACGAGAGTCCTAAGTCAAGTTTTTTTTTTTGTTTTTTTTGTTTTTTGTTTTTTACTTTTTAATGAAGTAACTAGTAACGGTAGCTAGTTACTTTTTTTCAGTAACTAGCACAACACTGCAGATGACCCCCGCCCAAAGCCCACAGGGCTCATGCAAAGACCTATGGTTGACCCTTAAAGCTATAGTGCGTAACTTCTGTCGCCCCCCAGCAGATAATGCATTAATACAACAAATAAGCCGGCACTTCCATGTACACAGAGTAACACTCGCCACACACCGTGTACACAGAGTAACACTTGCCACACACCATGTACACAGAGTAACACTGGCCAGTCGCCACACACCATGTACACAGAGTAACACTTGCTTCACACCATGTACACAACGCTACACAACGTGACGAACACCAGGCTGCTAACATTACATTACGTTCATAGCACCATTTTCAAGAAAATAATAAAGTACTAGGTCCAGTACATGTAACAGCAACACATACTACTCATAATATAATTATAAACCAAGTCAATTACTTATCCAACAGCAGCAAGGCAACATCCGTGTCTGCCCTCAGGCCAATTTCTTCCTTCAGGGCTCTTCACCGACGAAAAGCGACGCCAATACAAATCCTTGTTTGCCTTCTCCATCGGTCACTTTCCTTCTTTGCTAACAGACCTTCAGCCGAACGTCCAGGCCTTTTCTTTGTGGTAGGATCCACTTCTGAACCGTGTCTCGGCCGCTTCTCCGCCATGTTGCTTTCTCTTTCTACCTGCACTCTATCTCTTGCTATGAGACTCTCTGCTCTTCCTCCCCCTCCCTTCTTGTTGTGAGGAAGCATTTCCTGTACCCCAGCGCGGGAATGTCGCCGGTCAATACGCATACTAAAAATGATATATGTTGAAAAATACTGTGAGATGTTAGAGGAGCCGATCGGCTTAATCAGCATTGTGTCATCTCTTCTAGTAGTGGCTTGGGTGAAACGGACATTTACGGACATGTAGAATTTACGCACTACAGCTTTAAATGGGATCAAGTGCAACAATTTACTTGCTGACTTACATCACTAACAGTAAGTTGAAAACGGTGTGGTTGAAGTTTGACAATAACAATGGGGGGCAGAGGTGCAGATTCAGAACACACCTGTGCCACCAGTCATTAGCAGCTAATGTTAAGATTTAAAGCAAACTGCAGCCTGACTAGCTAAAACAAAATGCCTCACCAAAAGTCAAGAGTTTATAAAGGACAAGCCAGGGTGAGAAGCAAAGAGGCAACGGCCAAATTTCTGGCCAGCAAAAGTGTGAAGAAGCCTCAGGTATGATGGACGAAGCTGAACGTGACAAAGTTGAGGAGCTAGGCAGACTAACAAGGGTCTTCCAAATGGAAATGCCTGCTCAGCCTTTAGCAAAAGCAGACGTGGGTTAGAGCAGTGAGTGCTGAGAATAACTGAAAAGATTTGCTTAGATTTTTTAAAGTAGGCTTTTTAAGACACTTTGCCATAGTATATGTAATATTTTCACTGCTTTATTTTGTCGTAAGAAAACTCTTTCTAATGAGGAACTAAAGCTGTTCAATCATTCTCTTCAAAGCCACTAAACTCATTTGACAAAAAAGTCATTTTATCTAAAAAAATATGGGATTTGCTGATCTACTACTGCCTTGTTAGTCAGTTTTGTTATTGTGATGAGTATGGTTATCAAGCAGCTATCACTTAGGGCTGCGCAATATATCATAGACATATTGCATAGATAATATTATGACCTATAATGCAGCCAACCACCAGGGGGCAATCAAGATGTTTTGGCTTCACTTTTGGGAAGCTCTCGTGACATTCATCTGCAGTTTATGGTTGCAGTCCATCCCCACCACAAAACTTCGAAGTGATCCCATCTCTTCTGCTCATATTTTGATGCTTGGGCAGAAGCATTTTGTGTTGTATCTTCATGCAGAAGGGGTTGGCGGAACCCCATGTGAGTCGACTCGTGACTAAAATCAGCATTGATTGATGATGGAGTGAGGAGTCCCTTGTAGTAATGGAAGCAATTGGCAAATAATCACTTCACTCAGCAGTCCCAGATAATTATTAACATTTTAACATTTCATGGCTTAAATTGATTTCCCATCAATGTGGTAAGTGACAGAGTAAATGTAGATTTCTGTATAAGCATAGATGAGCCGAGGTCAATCAGCTAACCTGAAAAGCGCAGTAAGCTGGTTTACAATATTCAGCAGAAATGAGCTAGTAGCTATTCTTGTAACACACAAATCCAGAAATGAAATTACAGGTTATAAGTGAAGCACTGCAGCTGCAAGATAAATGATTATATTCATTGATGGCACACTAGTCACATTCTGAGAGAAGAGAGGAGAGAGCTGTAATTTGAATGTGCTTTTGTGCATTCTGAAATTGAACCACTGCTGATTTTCTCCAGCTATTACACTGAAAACAATCTCTGAGCTGAAAATAGAAAGAGAAGCTCCCCCACCCATCCCATTAACCTGAAGTTCTCTCAGCCAATCAGCATGTTGGTTGCGTCCACGGCACAACCCAAGGATGCCATCACTTTACTTAGGGTGATCGTCAGCAAAAACTACTGGTGCAGGTCATGTGGAGGTGGTGCAAAGATGGAGGCAGCTAATTGAATTGTCACCATAGCTCTGCTGTGCCATACTGTACTCCCTCTTCATTGGCTGCCCTCCAGGCCTCTAATAACACGGATGAATGGAATCAATCTCGCCATACAGTGAAGTGGTAATGGGACATTCAGACATTCATGCATCTGGGTGCGCAGAGGGCTGAGAGGAGTTAAAAGCCGGCCAATGAAGTGAATGCAACTGACCAGGTGATCTGTTCCTGTGCTATATTCTGAATAAAGGAACTTAAGTTTCTACTTTCTAAACTCTATATTCTCAACTTTAACTTATTTGTTTTTTTCTGTAGAACCCTGGTGAACGTCTCCCTGGACCCTCTTGAGTCAGAATATCAACCCACACAGGTGAAGATGATGCCATCACATACTGTAGATACATAGCGTACCTGTCCACAGGGCTTCCACCCATCTGGAGAGGCGTGGAATCATGGTGAAAATCATGTTAACTGACTTTTCAACTCTCTGCCTGATTCACTTTCTGATGACTCTCCTTTTGTGGGATGCACTGGTGAGTGCAAAGAGGAATGCAGGAGTTTGATGTAGGACTTGGATAGTAGGTGTCTGAAATTTTTAAACCTGAAATATATCTTTACCAAAGGAAGGTGTTCAATAAGCTGTCATGCTTTTCTTTCAGCATGGTATGCCTTCATGTACATATGACACATAGTATGCATATTTTTGGTCCCTATTGTTTTCTTGCAGAATTGTCTGGCTCACATTCTAAGATTGTTGTCTGTACTCTTTCTTCAACTGAATGAGGACAAATCTGAAATTATCATATTTGAGCTTCTTTTTTTTTGCTAATGGGTTAGACCAAACCATTTGAATAACCATCATGCCCTCTGCCAACTCTGCTGCAGTAACCTCAAACATTAATTAAAGGCACTTATCCATATCTCTATATTAATAATAGAAATGATTACTATGCGTAATGTGAAAGAGGTTGCCTGTTGTAGTGAACCCACAGAGAATCGTCCCCCAGCTCTGTTCCTCTTTTCTTATAGCATCATTCAGCTCACTTTGGTTTTTGACCTACAGCTTCCTTGTTTTGGTTCAGTCTCACAGCTTGTTGTTCGTAGATCAAACTGCTGATAAACACCAAACTGCAGACCAATAAATTTAGTGATGAGCTGGTGAACATAGTGGAGCGTTTGGCTCATTTTGAATGGCAGCTGGATTCTTGCAACCAGTGTTGAGGGTAACTTACTTAGCAATAACAAAGTAATATAACGGTTACCAACAGGATTTTGGGTAATATCATTACATTTACAATGTCACTTAACACGTTACCACCCAAAATAGACTGTTTATTGTTTTAATTTTTCATTCATTCACACTGATCCACACTGCTACATCCTCCGAAGGTTCCTGTGTGTTGTCATGTTCATTATACATTACCCTATAGAAGGATGCTGGTTATGCGTTGTCATGTCCAGTGAGTTTCCATTCATATATCTCCACTGTATCCTGTTCTGCTTTTTGCGTCCTAAGACTGCCTGAAAGTAGCGGAGATAAAGAGCTGGCCTCCAATTTGTTTCTTCCTCATCCCAGTCATCAGTCATGTGATCAACATATACGGACAATGTTAGTATATGTTGGATGTTTCCGTTCACATCCCCTACAACTGCAGAGCGATGCTGGCACACAGTCCCATTCTTACACATAACTCTCTATGGTGCTGTTGTAGTGTATTAATGTGTGCTCGTCATAGGGATTTACTCACATGCCATTCCATTTGCTACACTGACCTCAATATTTGTTTATTGTGTTTCATATCATAGGCCCACAAATATTTAGCCATATCTCATAATTATCAGATTTTGATTCTCTGCCTGACCCTCCCTTTGTCCAAGGCTCTTCATTATTTTAAAAGGTCTTGACTATCTAATTGCTCTATATCGCCATTATGATATAAGCTATATTAATACATGCTATTAATAAAGTAAGCAGGGGATTTTAATACAAAGTGGTAACCACTGTATGTCAATGCATGAATGGGTCAGACCTATTTAAAATGCCTGTTAGTTCTTCTCAGGTCATTTTGGGAGGTAACGTAAAAGTAGTGTAATAAGTAACCAATTACTATGAAGGTAACTAGTAACATGTAATATATTACATTTTGAGAGTAACTTGCCTGACACTGCTCTCAAATTTCAAATCTCAAAAAATCATGCAAGGATCACAAAATTATGAGTGTATGAAAAAAAATGTACGTCTTGTCAGGCTTCAAGTAAGATGTTAACCAATCAGCATTCTGTGAGGAGCTATTGGCAGTGGTCGTGGTTTAGGTATGTGAGACAATACTGAGAGGCTACTTTTCATTCAAAACAACAATGATGGCTCCTAATGAGGTTAGGGAAGATGCCACAATAGCGTCAGTTATATCAAAACAGAAGAGTATTGCTCAAGAAAAACAAAGGACAACACTGAAGACATTTCTCATTGGAAAAAATGTTTTGATCTTCTCCCAACTGGTCTGTGATTGATTGTGATAGACGGTGGTTCATCCTGCCAAGTATTTTTTTTTTTAAGTGCTGCCCTTTTCCAAACAGTTTCCAATGACGGCTTCTCAGATGGTTCTGTGTAACAAACCATCTGGTGCGTCAGGTTAACATTTAACAGCCAGATATTTCTTTCAGGAGTTGATCAGGCAAAACAAGAAATAAAAGAAAAGTTCATATTGGACTTTTTCAGGTGTCCAGAAACACAAATCCATATAAATGTTAATAATGCTTTGTGTCTACTGGATGTTGAAATAAGCAAATAAGAAATAAGATTGTAAACACATTAAGTGTAATAGCATAATGAAGTGATTATGTGTCCATGTTGTGTTTTTGGCTTGTTGCACTGCCTCCAACTGGTAAATCAATTAAAGCCATAATTGCTGATTTCTTATAAAAACAAAGGGCTCTAGTTTCCCGGCGCAGCGCGGGGTGGCGCAGGGTGGCGAACCCCGTGCAGAGCTAGTTTCGAGCAGCGCAACCCGAGGCGCGCTCAGTTTGGTAGTTTGGCAGACCGAGGTGCACTGAGATGGGTGTGGCGGCGCAGTAGGGGGAGGTGTCGACAGATCCAACTTGGCGCAGTGACAGTTTCGTGCCAAAAGGCTTCGCCGAAGGTGCACTAAAAGCTCGCCATCTGAAACCAGGTCTACTGTCAGTGCAGGCGAAGCGCAGCCGGTGTAAGCCGAAGTTTGGCTGACCGGCGGACAGTGCGCACACGTCACCAAAACCTCACAGGCAGGTTTCCAGAATATCAGGCACATTAACAATGCAATAAATACCCAAAAAAAACACTATTCAATGCAACTATCTGCAATCAGCACATAAATGTATCTCTGTATCGACTGTCCCGTCACATCTGATGTCAGATCAAAGGGGATTGGCACCGTTTGGCACGTTTGGCACGCGTAATGGAAACCGAACCTGATTTGATTAACACAGCTGCAAACTAATGAGTTCACATCCCTCTCAGCCAACCACAAACAGCCACAGCATCAGATAGGGAGTATATATTCAGCATCTGTCATCTTAGAAAAGTCAAAAGAAAAGAAACAGAGTGAAACTGCGAGAGAGAAAGAGAGAGAGCGCGTGCAAGCACGAGAGAAACGCAACATTGATTTACTAATTGTGGTGACCTCCTCCCAGGCTACCTTTGCATCATCAGCCCATGAAGGTCTGCTCGCAGTTCTGTATATTCGGACACTGCGAGCTTGGACCTCCCGGACTAAAACATAAGTTTCCTCCTGGGAGGAGTTTCACCGTCTGACGCTGCTGCTCTCTTCTGCAATGGCGAATTGAGTAAACTCTCATTACGCCTTCGCGCGGCGCATTTAAGGGCGAGGAGGGGGGCTCATTTGATTGGTGTGATGTGTGTAAAACCCACTCCACGCCTTCTCTCCTCCCTCTTTCCGACTTGCACTGGTAGGAGGGATGGAGGTGGGAAAGAGGAGTAGCTGCGCCAGGGTGCACAGTGTGCCAAACTTACAAAATCCGCCTGGCCACACCCAGTTGGCGAAGCGCAGGTGCGCTGCACCCCCGCCGCACCCAGTCTGCGAAACTAGAGCCCAAAGTCTTATGTCCCTACGGTTTAGGTCCTGCTTTCAAAATATCTTGAAAAGCAGTGGTAACCATGCATGTGCTGGGAGAGAATTAAAACTAAAATACCAAAATACACATGGCTACATCTGCACAGTGTCTGCTAAGTACACATAAACCAGCTTCTCTCAGTTATGTTTTCTTTAACTCTATTTGGTGTGTAATTTTAATTGCCTTGCCTCTGTTTTCATTGTGTTGAAAGTGCTTTATAAATACAATTATTATCATCACGGGAAGCAGTAGAAGTAGTTGTTGCAGTGGTCATAGCTGTACAGCATTGCCACGGTATTAACTGGCATATTCCTACAGCAAAGACACAAGAAGGAAGCATTTGTAAGTCACAAAGGTAGTTAATAATACATAGCAAATACTAAATATTCCACCAGCTGAGACTCCCGGTTGAACTATTAGGCCAAGCACGTGTCAATATGGACATGTATTGGGTCCAGATAGTGAAAGCATCAATAGCACAGAACAAATAACTTAGACATACAGCCTTCCAAACTCTATACAGGAAATTGAAACCTGTTCACTTTTATTACAGGAGTGTTTTCCATTATATGACAAAAAAAAGAGGTGGGGGTGTTGAATTCATCTAGGAATGGTTTATCATTCCAAATATGCAGAGGAGCAAGGAAAAAAAAATAGCAACGCAAATGTCAATCCTCTCCAGGATACTTGAAGCTTTGTCTAAATGCCAATCAGAGATTGGCTGAGGAGGAAATGGAAATGAAAGCTTAGAGAACAATTCTCAACAGACATGACTCATCTCCGAAGTGAATTTAGAAAATTTATTCAAATATTCATGCTACAGGTTTGCTTTTGCATTGTTTTTCCTTTTTAAACTCATAGAGGAGCATACAGTAGGGTAGAGGAGTAGATGAGTGGCTGGGTAGTGTGTGTGTGTGTGTGTGTGTGTGTGCACGTGCACGTGCACATGCACATTCTGCAGCACCTGTACTATGGTCATCCATTGCTGAGGTGGTAAGTGTTATTAAATATATAAACGGCCTTGGTATGCACTTTACAGTATTATCGTAGACACAGTATTGATTTGACCCGTGGGTTGCTTTCATTTGCAAGTATCGGTCCTTCCCGGGCGTGATGTACTTACTTCTCCCTCTTTACTCATCTCTGAATACAAATGAGCCTCCTTTTATCTCTCTAAATAATCAACCATGTCTGTTCAAATGTAGGCACCCGCTGATGCCCTTGATAGAGTTCTCAAAGGGGACATTTGCACAACAAACATAGGTGACAAGGCTAGTCCTTACCTCTGCCGAGAAGGACATTCAGTATACGGTCCTTATGAAAACAAACTGAGTTTCAGACTTTTGAGAGAATTTTCAAAGCGTAGTCTTGCAAATCAAGGGCCTATCTATCCAAGGTTGTTCTCAGAGGAAAGGAGAGCTTTTATCTTACTCCTAGATAACCTTTGCAATCAGTCGGTGAATCATTGTAATCGGGAACAGTGGGGTAAAATACATCACTCGCTAACTGTCTGATGGACAATCGCCAATTAATCACTGTTGCTGTGCTCTGCTACAGATGATTATCATCAATGGGAACTGTATTACCATCTAAACAGAGCCGAGGACTGAGCCGTACCAATTTATTACCTGCGCTCTCTGGAGAAAAAGTATGCCAAGGACACACTGTACCAGGAAAACAAAACAGTTCCAAAAAGGGTCTGCTGGCTAATGAAAAATGAATGACTGTCAGAGCAAATGATTTTTGAGTGCTTTGACCCTAACTCTCATGGAAAATTCTTTTTTTTTTTTGTTTTTTTAACTTTATTATGTAAATACAGTATTTAACATTCATACAGTACATATCCTGTTATTTAAATATCTTGACACAATATTTAAGTTTTTTTTATTATTATTATTATCTTCCACCAGTGTGACACAATCAAACATAACATTTCATTACATAAAATACATATACACAAAAACAACTATAATAACAAAATAGCATAACATTACCTAACATAAAACATATATACCCATAATTACAACAACAACAATAACAAAATAAATGCACACAAAAACGATAAATAGATAAATAACAGTTAGGCTTCATCTCTATACAGAGGTAGTCCTTTTTTGTTGCTTTCTATATATCTAGTTACTTTGATTTAAAACAAGCCCATCTTTTTTCCAACAACTTTTCATTCTTATTAATTCTGTAAGTTACCTTCTCCATCCTATAGATATCCTCTATTTGTTTGAATGCTGTGATTCTGAAAATCCAAAATAAATGTTCTTCTTCCCTTCGAAGGCCATTAGAACCTATTCCCAACCATGAAGTATATTTATTAAATTACCCCAATTTCCCAAACATCTGCTCTATTGTGTGTATGACTTCTGACCAATAAAGTTCTATTTTTTTTTTTTTACATGTAAAGAATATGAGTGTGGTCCACTTTGCCTTCCCCACATTCTCTCCAGCAGCTAGCATTATTCTGTGTATACTTGGCTAAAGTCAGTGGTGTTCTAAAATACTGTATATTCATCCTCCAAGCATATTCTTGCCAGAAGGGCGATGTTATATTGGAGAAATTATCTTTAAAACTCTGATTCCACTCATCGTCTGTAAGAGATGTTTTCAGTTCTGTCTGCCATTTATCTTTGATGTTATTTAAGTCTTCGATTCTATATTCCTGAATTATTTGGTACATTTGTCCAGTTATCTTTTTAAAATTATGGTTTTGATTAGCCTTTATCATATGTCTCAGAAGGGGATGGAGAACTTATGGAAAATTCTTGTACTAATAGAATGATCAAAGTTGCTACTTTGCAGTGGTATTTTTAAGTATGTTTTCTTCACTCTCATGGCAACTGAGCAAACTCCATGTGGTGATGAAGGCCACAAGATGCAGCCTAAAACTCTGAAAGAAAACGGTGACTGGATTTGGAGTTTTTACATTTGTAATGATTGTAAAGATTATATCACCACACAAAAGTTAATGTGATATCCAACTAATTAGCACTACACAAGTGACATTACGTACTTAATGTTGAGTTACACACTTAACATTAAGATACATAGGTGAGTTCTGGCAAAAGAAACATAAAAGCGTATGGTGAAAACATGGTGAGGATATATCTTAAAGGCGCTGTATGTAAGAATGTGGCCAAAACGGTTACTGCACTCAAATTCAAAATATTGCCGCAAGTCGTGTCCGCCCCCCCTCCCCTACAGATTCGAGGTTGCTGGACAGCAGCACGCTGGAGACTGATTTGTTTGCACACAGGCGGCTGCCGTGGCAGGGCTGCGTCGCCGCGTCCTTGATCTTTGGTTTTCTAGCGGACCGTTCGAGCAAGTCCGGCTTCTCTGCTGCTAACGCTGCTGCCGGGATACAGCTGAGGAGGAGCCAGCTGCTAATGCTATGTACCGGAACACTGCTAATGCTGCTTGCCGTGCTGCTGTAGCTCAGTCGTAACTGTAACTGATGCTGAGACTCTACTGACTGCATGACTGGTAGACGGCGGTGGGTGGCGCAACAGGCCAAAACACAAATTCAAAACATAAACATGATTTGCGGACCGTAAAAATTTTTTTTAAATGCAAATATTCTGGCCGTACTATTGTTGTCGGTGAGATCAGTATGTTATATGAACATTATTCCTTAGTCTCTGTGACATACAGTACAGGCCAAAAGTTTGGACACACCTTCTCATTCAATGCGTTTTCTTTATTTTCATGACTATTTACATTGTAGATTCTCACTGAAGGCATCAAAACTATGAATGAACACATGTGGAGTTATGTACTTAACAAAAAAAGGTGAAATAACTGAAAACATGTTTTATATTCTAGTTTCTTCAAAATAGCCACCCTTTGCTCTGATTACTGCTTTGCACACTCTTGGCATTCTCTCCATGAGCTTCAAGAGGTAGTCACCTGAAATGGTTTCCACTTCACAGGTGTGCCTTATCAGGGTTAATTAGTGGAATTTCTTGCTTTATCAATGGGGTTGGGACCATCAGTTGTGTTGTGCAGAAGTCAGGTTAATACACAGCCGACAGCCCTATTGGACAACTGTTAAAATTCATATTATGGCAAGAACCAATCAGCTAACTAAAGAAAAACGAGTGGCCATCATTACTTTAAGAAATGAAGGTCAGTCAGTCCGGAAAATTGCAAAAACTTTAAATGTGTCCCCAAGTGGAGTCGCAAAAACCATCAAGCGCTACAACGAAACTGGCACACATGAGGACCGACCCAGGAAAGGAAGACCAAGAGTCACCTCTGCTTCTGAGGATAAGTTCATCCGAGTCACCAGCCTCAGAAATGGCAAGTTAACAGCAGCTCAGATCAGAGACCAGATGAATGCCACACAGAGTTCTAGCAGCAGACCCATCTCTAGAACAACTGTTAAGAGGAGACTGCGCCAATCAGGCCTTCATGGTCAAATAGCTGCTAGGAAACCACTGCTAAGGAGAGGCAACAAGCAGAAGAGATTTGTTTGGGCCAAGAAACACAAGGAATGGACATTAGACCAGTGGAAATCTGTGCTTTGGTCTGATGAGTCCAAATTTGAGATCTTTGGTTCCAACCGCCGTGTCTTTGTGAGACGCAGAAAAGGTGAACGGATGGATTCCACATGCCTGGTTCCCACTGTGAAGCATGGAGGAGGAGGTGTGATGGTGTGGGGGTGTTTTGCTGGTGACACTGTTGGGGATTTATTCA
Organism: Epinephelus lanceolatus; assembly: GCF_041903045.1. NCBI lineage: Eukaryota > Metazoa > Chordata > Actinopteri > Perciformes > Serranidae > Epinephelus > Epinephelus lanceolatus. The sequence continues at coordinate 36,769,453 of NC_135742.1, forward strand.
AAATTGAAGGCACACTGAACCAGCATGGCTACCACAGCATCCTGCAGCGACATGCCATCCCATCCGGTTTGCGTTTAGTTGGACGATCATTTATTTTTCAACAGGACAATGACCCCAAACACACCTCCAGGCTGTGTAAGGGCTATTTGACCAAGAAGGAGAGTGATGGAGTGCTGCGGCAGATGACCTGGCCTCCACAGTCACCGGACCTGAACCCAATCCAGATGGTTTGGGGTGAGCTGGACCGCAGAGTGAAGGCAAAGGGGCCAACAAGTGCTAAACACCTCTGGGAACTCCTTCAAGACTGTTGGAAAACCATTTCAGGTGACTACCTCTTGAAGCTCATGGAGAGAATGCCAAGAGTGTGCAAAGCAGTAATCAGAGCAAAGGGTGGCTATTTTGAAGAAACTAGAATATAAAACATGTTTTCAGTTATTTCACCTTTTTTTGTTAAGTACATAACTCCACATGTGTTCATTCATAGTTTTGATGCCTTCAGTGAGAATCTACAATGTAAATAGTCATGAAAATAAAGAAAACGCATTGAATGAGAAGGTGTGTCCAAACTTTTGGCCTGTACTGTATTAGGAGGATTTTACGACTATTTGCTTTAGATTTCTTACATATAGCTCCTTTAAACTAACTCAAAGTTCACTTGGTTTCATACGGTTCTGAATGTCAGTCTCTTTCACTCTTTATACTTCTTCCTTCTTTACTTCAGTCAGCAAATCTTTTTTATATACACTATTTACTTATATAACAATACTATAACAACATTATGTACAGATACAACCAAAATAATTTTTACATCAAAGCTGAATTCCAGAGCAACGGACTGTTTCATAAGCCTCATCTCTCGTAGTAACTGATACTACACCTGTCACGCTACACATGCAAATATGCACTTAACGATGACAACAGCCTCTTCAATTTCACACACTTATGAGCAGGCCTCATTTTCAGGCAAAATGACAACTGTTGCTGGCAGATTTTCCTCCCCCTAGTGTCAAAGCAGGTGTCAATGTTTACAACTCTGAGAAGATGAAGTGGAACTATCTGTCTGGTCACAGAAAGAGAGAGAGAGAAAAAAGAGAGTTAATTGCAGAAACAGTAATTAGGTCAACTTTTGTTTTCTCATCAGTTTGATTTCAGCAAGTAACAGTAATGTTAAGTTGATGTGCTGGCTTGAGGTGCGTCTCTCTGTAGTCTGGCTCTGTCTTGCTAACCTAGCTGTGCATCACTTCCAGTCTGCTGCGTCTTGCTTGCTTGCCAGTCACTTCCAGGGCTGTGCCCTGTGACTGACAAAAGTGAGAGTGAAATACAAATATATATTACCTTTGATAAACACCAAAGGGCAATGGTGTTTATGAACTACAGCTCGGAAAAGATAACTGCGTCACCTTTGAACATGCATTAATATGTGCATACATGAAATGAAACTTGCACTTTGAGAAGTAGTTGAAATCAGTTGCTTTTGGAGAACATTATACTATTGTATTATTGCATCAGAATGTGTCATATGGTTAACCTTGAAATCCAGATGCCCCGCCCCTAGCAAATTCGAATTTTGCTCTGCACGGGAATCTGGCCCCGACGAGCAGAGCCCGCTGAATCGCCAATTGGACCAATCAGATCAGTCTATCTGACAGAGGCGGGCTCTGGGCGGGCGTAACATGATGAGGACAGCGCTGCGCTGTAGGAGTCTTAAAGTAAACAGCCAAGATGGCAGCTGCCAAAAGACCACGTCCATTCAATTGAGCTTTGGAAGAAACGCTAAGTCAACTATCTTTTTCCTTGAGAGAGGAACAGAAGCCTGCCCTAGAAGCCTTCGCTTCTAGGGCAGGCCTAATATATCAGTTAGCCCCACTGGTCGGCAAACAAATGGGGCTTAGTTCAATGAATACGTCACCTTGTTTTTTGCTCTTATTGGCCATCATGGTATCCAATTGCGTGCCGCAGCATTTCATATGTCTCAGTTAGTGCCGCCCCTTGGGTAGGAAAGGTGTATCGGTGAGAGCTAGACTCAAAATCTTTCTAGATTTGAGTCTGGATTTCCAGGCTATCATATGGTGAAAATCATGTATGATATAATACCACTATAGGTCCAGAGGTCTACCTCAGCAGGTCTTGTTTGTGGGTCTGGATCTGTGTCATAAAATTGTATTGGTGGAGGTGGGGCAATATGTGCTTGCATATGTCACTGAGCTATAATGTAGGCTAATGTGTCGATATTGTTGTCGCTGGCCCTGAAAAGTATTGTTGCAATCATGTGGTGTAAATCCTGTATGACAGAAGGCTGTAGCCTGACAGCGTGAATATTGTTTAAGCTACAAGTGTTTCCAACAGATAGTACACTGAAAATCTTTAATAGTGACATTGACTACTGGATTTTGCATGTGTGGAGCAGTGGGGGGCCTCAAAGATTTTGTGGCCCAAGGGCCTCTGGCCTCTGCATTCTTAATCCAAACATTACCAACAAAAAGCCTTCAGAATGTCAGAGTCCTTCTCACAGTTCTGTTTGCCATTGAAGGTAATGTTAAAATGAGAAAGACATGCCTCTTATACTATGGAAAGTGCAAGTAGTGCCCAAGGGGTTATCTGAAAAAACTGAAGCCAATGCATAAGTGCCTACAGGATCCGAAAGTATACAAGTCTATGTGGCAATGACTCTACTTCCCACTTGATTTATTACCATAATGAACATTTTCATAATCAGTTTCAATTCTTCTTCAGTATAACCTGATGCTCATTTTTAAATTATCTATTATTGTTTAGTAGACAACAAAGCAGGTTTTGCTTTGAGCAGTGTGTCCTCAGGTTCTCAGTCAGATCCACCCTTCGCTCCTCAGCTTCACCCTCTCTTCCAAATATGGTTACTTCTGGCTCCAAAAAAACGTCCAAACAGTAGTCCTAAATGCCGACCCAAATCACATTTTGTAAAGCAGTTACTCACTTTCTCTCTTTTATTTATTGCTACTTCAATGCATTACAAGTATGGATGCTGATATGAGGCAACTGCTTGAAAACAGTATGAACAGCTGTAGAGTGTGGATGCCAAGTATTTCTCTTGTATCAGAGGTTCTGCAGTATTGAAAAGTATATTTGTGTTTTCAGACTATTGCCCCTATTTGGTTTTCTTAGATATAAAACTTTGCATTTCTAAAAATAAATTGATCATACAAGCAGCCAAAATGTGTATCACTGTGGGAGAGAGTGCAGGCCAAAGCAAGCTTGACGTGGTCCAAAGCAAGGCAAGAAGTATGGCATGCAACTGAACACACACTCCTACGCAGAGCTGCCTCTATGCCTGTACATCGCAGCCTGCAAAACAGCTCTGACCCAAGTGCCTTGTAACTGTACCAAATCCAGACATTCGCAAACAAATTAGTTTGAAAGAAAATGCAGCAATATCTTTTACTTGCATATATACATAGATATTATCTCAAATAACAAAATATTAAGGTCGTTTGAACATTTATGAGTTATGCAGTGATGTGGTTATCAGAAAACCGTGTAAAAGCAAACCTTTATGGCTGCGTCCATTGTCTCTTCCATTGACGCAGAGAATAAACAAACTGAACAGATGCTCTGAAGATTCAATTATACAACTTTTTACAACTCATTGTCAGTCAGGGGGGAACGATAATATAATATTATTTATTCAATATGTTAGGGGAAAATAATGCAAGTAGCACCAGTTACTGCGCTTCCTCTTTAGGCAGAGATGTTTGACAGTGAGTGTGCAAGTTTAAAAAACCGAGAGGTCTGGGAATTTGAATGTGATCAGTTATGGAATTTTGAAATGGAAAAAGTGCAGGAACCCTGCTGTATGGACACTGGACTTTGGCTTTATCCGAAGTGGTCATACATAAGAGCCTCAACAGAAGGAGTTGTCACATGTGACTGTCACAAATCCCTGTTCTATGACAGTCACATGTGACTGTCATAGAACAGGGATTTGTGAGAAAAGGTAACAGTTACTTGTTCAGTATAGACATGTGCTACTGGATTTTCCATCCATGTTGTGACCACTAACAAAGGACACAATAGAGTAGCTCTAGAGGCATTTTGTAAATGGGATTTGTGAATGGTAATGGACTGCACTTGTATAGCACTCTCCTAGTCTTTCAACCACTCAAAGCGCTTTTAAGCTACATGTCACATTCACACATACAGTCACACACTGGCGGCTACCATACATGGTGCCACCTGCTACTCAGTGTCCCTTTACTTACACTCACACACCAAAGGAACAGCCATCAGGAGCATTTTGAGGTTCGGTTTCTTGCCCAAGGACACTTCGACATGCAGACTGGAGGAGTCAGCGATCGAACCGTGATCTTCTGATTAGTGGACAACCCACTCTACCTCTGAGCCACAGCCACCCTGATTTGTGAAAAAAGTAATTTAAAATCTCCTCAATTTCTGCTATCTGTCTGTTCTGGTGTTCATCCACAACCCTGGCTCTGTAAGTGGGAAGGAAACAAAGTGGCTCAGCCCAAGTCACATAACAGTATGCTGGCTTCTCTCCCTCATCCACGTCCTTGCACATGAACAGAGCTACACCATGAAAGTAATGAAACAATAATCCTGGCGATATCACCAGAGCTTCTGAAGGAGCACTTATGGAAGGGATGTATTTGTTTGGGTGTCGAGTTCAAATATCAACAATCTTTCTCCACAGTTCGTGACTCCACCACTCTATATTTATTTAGGCTTGATTTGTTGCAACCACTACCAACTCGGAGCATTGTGGAGTATAAAGATAGGGCTATGTCTAATTTTCAGTTGTATTTGTTCACCTATATCACCTTCAACAGTGTTTAAATGAATAGCAAATGTTCACATGTAAAAAGACAAGAGTTACCATGGGATGAAGTTATTTTTCACATTATAAGGACAAACACAACTGACATTTCTGTATCTAAAAAAATACATATAGGCATTTATTATTCATGAAGACTGAGTAGATTATAAAGTATACAGCATGCATTTGTGGCCTCTTGTTTACTCTTTAGACTACTGAGAGTTGTTTACTCCAGTGAAACAACAGAGTCAGCAAGATTGGGTAATGCACCACAAATGAATCCAATCTTGTCAATCAACACCAGTGGGTCACATGCTTTTAATGCCATATGTTCAGCGTGCATTGCCCTTCTGTGCAGAATTTGGTATTTCCTTCTTACTAATCCTTTCTGCATGAATATTCACATAAGTGAGTTTTCTTGTTTGCTCTACTTCATATCCTGTCTCTTCCCTTTTATGAAAGCAGGCATCCTCAATGAAGCATGGTAAAATCTAGCACTATCTCCTGCATTAAAGCCTCCGTCTGCCAGAACAATGTCTCCAGGCAACAAATTCTTTAGAAGGTCACTCTCTTCAGTAATCTGCTTGTTACTAGCTCTACCTCCCCAAGCATGAGATGCGTAGGTGACATATCCTTGAGGAACAACACCAATTAGAAATTTAACTGTGTTATTGTGTTTATAATTAGACCTGGTTTGTGCTCTAGCAAGCAAATTAAAAGGCCTTTCAATGAGAACTTCAAAACAGTCCACTGTCTGTGCAACCTTGAATCCAAATGTTTTCCTGGATCACATTGGCATTGTATCTTGTGCTACCTCTCTCTCTGGCCACACAATTGTACACTCCAGTCTTTTGTATGCCAGTTAGCTTGTGCCAAATCGAAATGGTGGAACAGGAAACATGTAATCTGAAAGCCAGATATTGGAGTGGAAGATTTAGTCTCAATAAGGGCAAAACCCAGATTTGGAGATAAAGTGCTAAAGGTGTTGTCTGGCTCACATAGTTGAAACACTGAGAAATTACGCAATCCTTTGTAAAATCCAGTTTTGTATTATGAGGATGATTGTGTAGTTAAATTAAATTCAACCTCTGAGGTAGACCAGTGAGAGCATGCTACTGTGGTTGTGACAATACCCCGCCGCAACCTCCAAGGCTGAAAAATGAAACTAATGTGGAAGTGCCAAAATCTGCCATTCAAATGACCACCTGAGACTAGCTCCAAAACAGAGTCAGTCCCCCGTGTTAAAATGCCTAACTTTACAGAAGAAATAAACATGTTTACAGCCTAGTACAAAAAAAACCAAACACCTTGTGCCTATGTCATCAGTCACTGAAACAGTGGACTTCTACAGGGGCTTCCGCTCCGCCCACAGCACGGAAACAGCTTTACTGAGAGTTACAAATGATCTGCTGATGACTGCTGATTCTGATTCACCATCCCTCCTCATCCTCCTCGACCTATCTGCAGCATTTGATACGGTCGACCATCACATACTGCTCCAGCATCTACATGACTCTGTTGGCCTCAGAGGCACAGCATTGAGCTGGTTTGAGTCCTACCTCACTGGCAGGTCAGAATACGTTGCCATGGGAGGATCAAGGTCTCGCTCACATGCTGTTGGCTGCGGGGTTCCACAAGGATCGGTGCTTGGACCCATCCTGTTTATTCTCTACATGCTCCCCCTTGGTAAAGTCATCGGACGCTTCGGGATATCTTTCCACTGTTACGCAGATGACACGCAATTATACATCAAAACGGACACTCATCCACCACCATCAGCAGTATCACCTCTCTCCATGCTCACTGCATGTCTGGAGGAGATAAGGGCGTGGATGAGACATAATTTTCTCCAGCTGAACAGCTCAAAAACTGAAGCCATCCTCATTGGTTCCCCTCATCAGATTCGAAACTCCCCCATAACCTGCATTACTTTCTCTGGCAAGGACATCCCTCTATCATCAACAGTCACTAACCTTGGTGTCAGGTTCGACCCCCAGCTAACCTTTGAGGCCCACATAAATCACCTCTGCAAAATATCATTTCTCCACCTGAGGAATATAGCCAGACTTCGTCCCACACTCACCTTAAGAGATGCAGAGAAGCTCGTCCACGCCTTTGTCTCCTCCAGACTCGACTACTGTAACACACTTCTCAGCGGGATTCCCAGCAAGAGCATACAGAAATTACAACACATTCAAAACAGTGCCGCTAGAATCCTGCTGAGAGTACGTAAATATGAGCACATCACACCCATTCTTCACTCACTACACTGGCTACCCATCTCTGCTCGGATCGACTACAAAGTCTCCCTCCTCACATTCCAGTGCATCCATGGCAACGCCCCCCAGTACCTAAAAGAACTTCTCACCCCCCAGACCTCAGCACACTCACTCCGCTCCACCAACAGCCACAGACTTCTCCCCCCAAGGACTAAGAGCCGCACACTGGGAGATCGAGCCTTCTGCTCCTCTGCTCCTCGACTGTGGAACACCCTCCCAGAACACCTGAGGGTTCCATAGTCAATTGATTGTTTTAAAAAGGGCCTTAAAACGTACCTTTTTAAAAAATCTTTTAATCTGTAATTTTTGCTCGTGTTACTTTGATAACTGCTTTTAACTCTTGTTTTAACTTATTTTTTTCTTTTCTTGCTGTTGTAGCACTTTGAGATTTTTCGTTAAACATATAGTGTTTGTATCTAATTTCAACATTCATGACAACTGTTTGCTGTGATTTTTTTTTTTTTTAACTCACCCGTTTACTTTTTATATAGGCCCAAAATTATGCATATTACATGGCAGGGCAGCTTGAGTGACAGGCTGTCTGCGAGGCTTCACTGAACTCTGTGAGTCAGATCCATCCCTCGCTCCTCCACAGCTTTGTTTTCTTGACCAAATATGGTCAGTTCTAACTCCAAAAACCAAGCTGGCGATGGGTGAGATGCTGGACTCAATTCTTCAAAACGACAGTCCAAAAAACCAATGGGTGATGTCATGGCAGCTATGTCCATTATCATATACAATGTATTGAAAATACTTACGGTAATGTGACATTGGCTACATTTAAGCACCATATTATATGTTATTTACCTTTGAAGTATGCAGATCCTGGGCTTTCTCAGCTAACTCATGAGGTCCAATAATTACACTTCCATGTCAGTGCAGATCTTACGTGCTTCTCTACACTTCAACCTTCCTCTGGTATAAGGTTTTCTTTCAGCAGGGTGATAGGTTGTTAATTGACGGACTGAAAGACTACAGAACAAACACTTCGGGTCAGTGTTTTCAAAGATGATTAACTATTGCTTTGTGTTGTTTGGTCGTCAATAGCGATAGCGAAATAGCATAGCTAAAAGCAAAGATACTGGGATACCAGTAGACTCCACACCATCAGCTTTAATTTTACTTGGTAAATTTATGGTTAATTGGAAGTTCAAATGTGCTTTTACAATATTAACAATGAGATAGATAGATATTTATAATGTCACAGTATGCTCCTTTGTCCCTCCTTTTCAGCACCATCCCCACTTCTTCAGCAACTATTAGTTTCCATTCCCTACCTCAGATTTTCTCACTGGACTTCATCATTCAAATGCTCACTTCCCTCATCAGCCCTGCAGTCACCTGACCTCCTGCTCATTCGCCTGCTCACCTGTTGTCACTTCCCTCATTCCTCATTAATTGCTCAATGGTTAAACTAGTTTGCTTTCTTTGTTACTTTGTCAGTTTAATCATCATTTGCTGTCTACCTGTTACCTGACTGCTGTTACTTACCTGCCATTTGGTCTTTCTGCTCGTAAGCCATTTTCAGTGAATTATTAAATTCATCTTGCTGCCCATACATACATAACCTATATTTAACTAGGAAGTCACATTGAGATTTTAACCCCTTTTACAAGTGAGACTTAGCCCAGACAGGATCAAAGAGCAACATCAAACACAAACAGGACAACCACATCAAATCACAACAGTGACAGTAGGTATATTAAAATCCTTAACATAATAAAGTGCATTAACAAGGCAGCAATATTTAGTCCAGAATTTGATAGTTAACTGAAGCAGCTGCAGCTTGCTGTGACCACTTCCTTTATTCTAAGCTTACTGAACTGAAGCCATCTGTGTGAACAAAGGGTTAAGGCTAACCCTAACCCGCACTAGCACCTTTGTAGTCCTTCGATCACACAAAGCACTTTTTACACGACAGGTGTCACATTTACCTATTCACACACATTCACACACTGGTGGCCAAGGCCTCTATACAATGTGCCACCTGATACTCAATAAACTTTTCATACACAATCACACAGTCACTAGGAGCATTCTGAGTTTCAGTATCTTGCCCAAGGATACTTTGACACACGGACTGGAAGAGCAAGGGATCAAACTGCTGACCTTCTGATGAGAGGACGAACCACCTTTGAGCCCTACTATGCTGTATAACATACAATGATGGGTCCTAAAGCTAGACACATTGTTGCTGTTACATTAAATGACATTTTTCTGTGCTGAAAGCAACACAAACTGGATAAGCTGAGCCAGACAGTTGATGCTTCCAAGTAGTAAAATACAATCACTTTCTCACATCCCTTGGTGTGTGGTATTGAGACCGAGGGCACCCTTTGGGATCTTTATGAGACACACACTATAATGTCTTGTTAAGGGTTAAAATAAGTATGGTGTGAACATATCATAAAGGTGACTGAAGTACATGATTTACAGAAGTAAGTTCCATAGCATTACATTAAAACAGCAATGACTTTAACATGGGACACAAACAGCGGTTTCCTGGGTGAAAGTCTGTGTTTGTTTGACCCATACATCACCCCTCAAATAAACCCTACGAAGACTTTCTCTTGAATGCTTGGTGCATCTGGTAGATACAATGGATGCCCTCAGTACTGGTATTATAAACCAAGGGGCATGATAAAGCGTCAGTATTTAATGACCTGGGAATGAGAACAGGCTTAGAAATACAATAATTTACAAAAAAAACATAAAATACATTTTAAAGTCAGCAGCTAAACTTTTTGCATGAGCCTTGATAAGTATAACACTGTAGCTCTGTACCCTGGTTCTACATCGGGGTCAAGGTTGTCCTTGTAATCCATTTTTACCTCACACACACACACACACACACACACACACATCTGGTGTCATCTGCCTTGGGTGAAGCAGTTGTTATTGAGTCTAAATATAGCAACAGGTAAAAGGTACATGGGGTGGAGGTCGAAATATTTCTTGCCAACTTCATTAGCCACAACAACAAGCTTGTCCTAATTTTTTTTATGTGTCACTTTTAATACTTTTAAAAATGTTTTTAGGGTTAGGACAAACCAATGAGCATGGCTAACATAGTGCTATCTTGGCTAATGTTCGCTGGGGTTGCTGCCGTGTAACTTCCCCCAGTCCAATAAACAGTAGAGCTACTACAATAATCTAAACTGATAGCATCCCTGAACCAGCATCCTGGCAATGGCAAAACAATTACACACAGGACATGCAAGTCGTGACCAGACGCAAGTCCCTGACAAACACACTGTTTAATCCCTTTCGTTCACTTTGCTCATGTGTTTGTTTTTTTGTTTTGGAGAGGCTAGAAAAGAAGACACCACCCTATAACCACTTTAAATGCTCAGTCTCTCCCACGACACGCCCATGCACACCACGTCAACAATGTGAGATCCAAAGCTTCACAGGCCTGCTGTGCTACTTACGGTTGTGAAGCTATAATTGGAGAATTCCTGTGGGGGTTATTAGTTAGCAATTGTAACAGAGTTTAAGTCCAGAGAGTGCTTAAACAGATTTTATCATAAAACTAACACCAACAATGCCACCTTGGGACTCTTACCAAAGACCATTAAGTTTGTCACTCTACAGGAGGTTACCCTTCAAACCACAGGTAAGCTCCACAATGAATACAGAGTCCCATTTACAAACAAAAGATGATTTTATTTATCTTACACATTTAAAAGACCCTTCTTTATTAAGTATTATTAAAAAAGATACGCTTTCACATAACAGAAATCTTTTAAGGTACACCCCTAATCAGGAAAAGGGTGCAGCTAAATGCAGCCGGGGTAATTGAAGCACAAGCAGCCTGTAAATTGTGTAAAATGCAAACCAGGACACAAATGACAAAAAAGAAAGAAAATTAACTAAAAACAATTGAGCTCATCAGAGGAAAGGGATACACAAAAGCTTACAGGAAAAGATAACCACTTGCTGTACGATATGTCTTGTGCACACACCACTGCAACCACTCCTCACATACTATAGGCTACTTCTGACTAATTACAACGCTACAGTATTTAAAAAGCACAGTGTCACATAAAACCAACACTAACCAACCAACCATGAGCAGGACAGCTGGCCCACGCAACAAATAGGTGGGAAAATTTTGAATAATTCCACGTGATTTTAATGTATTTTGACAAAGAATGAGCACTTGTCTTCTACTATTGGGTTGCCCAAATTGTTGCTTAAAACCTGTTAAACCTGAAAGTTCCCCAACTGGGGGACTTTGAGAATGACTTTGCAAACAGTGTAAAACAATGCACTAATCACAAAGAATATAGTGATGTTGCACATCAAATTAAACAGCAGAACCTGGGCTACACGGTTGTATAAACCTTTTTTACATGCACCAAACACAGCTCAAACAACAACTAAATAAATAACAACAAATCAAACTCCATACCCATTCGTCATATTTCTCTTACAGTTGTTGTTTTGCTGTGAAACGTTAATTATGCCACACGGTACGTTCCGGCAGACCGACATGTTGTGCTACATTCAAATGAATCTGGGCGAATGTGATGGGCTTTAGGACCCGGGGGGGGGGCATAACAATGACCGCATTCAGCAGCAGGCACCTCCCCCACAACGGCGTTCTGCTGACTCTGATTGGCTTACAGTCCTGTCAGTCTCATGTTGGTGGGTATAGCGTCATTCTATTGGCAGTAACAAATCGAACGAAGTGTCAGCTGGATACTACTCCTATGTATCTAGGCTATCTATTTTGTTGATTGACCAATCAGAATGAAACCAAAGAAAGTATTTAAAGGGAAATTTTGGTTTATTTCAACCTGTCTCCTATTGTCCTAAATTTGTTTCAAGTGACTAGTGACATAAAAATAATAGTTAGCATGTTAGCTGTTAGCCTAGATACAGCCGGGGCGCATAGTAGCGTCAGACCTGTTAAAATGTAAGTGAACGGGCATACCTTCAAGTGCAAAGTTAGTCCACTAAACAAGCTTTTTTTCCACAAAGACCGCCTCATATCGTTAGGATAAATGTCAGAGAACATATAGAAAACGACATGTAAACGTGTTGTCTTACCTTACCGGTGTGGTGCCATGTTTGTTTACCATTTAGCTCTGCTTTCCAAAGCGCGGCCGAAATATATCTCGCGAGCTCTAGATGAAGCCCAGCTGGATACTACTCCTATGTATCTAGGCTAACGGCTAACATGCTGACTATTATTTTTATGTCACTAGTCACTTGAAACAAATTTAGGATGATAGGAGACAGGTTGAAATAAACCGAAATTTCCCTTATATAGCGTCATTCTATTGGCACTAACAAATCGAACGAAGTGTCAGTCACTCAAATCAACCAATCCGTTGCGGAGATACGAGCCTCCAAAGCACAGAAGAGTATATTTGCTTAGAACATGGCACTCTTAAAGGGAAATTTCGGTTTATTTCAACCTGTCTCCTATCATCCTAAATTTGTTTCAAGTGACAAATGTCAATCTGACAAACTTTATTTTCAAATTTCCACAAACAACATTTGACGTCCAGTCTGCTTCTCCTGGCAGCCTGCAAGACACAGAAAAGATGATGAGCACATAACTTCAAGAAACAAATCCCAAATTCACCACTGTATTTTTTTTTTTTTTTTTTTTTTTTAGCATTTCAGCTGTCGTTTAGCCAGGTTAAAGGCTTTGGGTCCCTCACTCTGCTTCATTTAGTGTGGAAACTTAAATAACGGGATCCGGTGTTAACTCTGTTAACTGTCAACAGCAGCTCAACAATCAGTCCTTCATCTCGGAAAAACAGTGGCTTCAAAACTGCGCTATTACCTGTAGCCACCGGGTCAGTTTGCTTTGCGGAGGAGAAGACCTCGACTGATAAATTGCCCATAAAATCACATTACCAACATACCGAAGGCATCCTTAAACTTCACTATTTGACCTCCGCGCTCCTCTCTGCGCCTGTCACCCACACTCGAGCACCCGTTCTGGGATGCACAGTGTCAGCCCGCCCCGCCTTACCTCCGCACTCCTCTCCGCTCCTCTCCGCTCCTGTCACCCACACTTGAGCATCGGTCCAGGGCCCCGGAGGTCAGGCCAGGGGGCCGTGGGACCACGGGTGGCAGCTCCGGGCACTTCCACTTTAACCCAAAACGAGTGCTCACGATAACCAGATGAGCAGATAATGTCAACTAGGGAAAATAAAATGAAAACACCACAGTTATAGCCTGTTAGCTAACATGAGCTAAACCGCTAAACTAGCTAACAGCTAACGAAAGATAACCTTAGCTGGTGGGGACCTGTGCTAAGCTATATACACCCAGTCGTGCCTCGCCACTCACCAGGAACCTCTTTTAACGGTCACAGAAGAAACAACATAGCTATTTTCTGCCAGTTTATTCCAGTTAGCTTACCTGAAACCAACTGCGATGAGATGCTGTATCCTGCGAGCTCAGTTCCAAACAAAGACCGCGGAAATGAAATTCCACCTCTGTGGCGACTTCCGTATGTGGGCAGACATCTACGGCACTGAGCTGACCCAAAGCCGACGTAACAGAGACGTTTGATGAGCTGGGACAAAAGAGTATTAAATTTAAAGATATCCGCCCATGCGGCCAACGCTTGTCAGTTATAAATTCAGGGCCAATGTGTCGTCCTCAGGATGTAGATGTATGTGTGCTATCTGGGGTTAGTCCACACAGGCAAAATAGGATCGGAGTGGCAAAATACAGCATTTTCAGGACATCACTTTTAACATTTTGGGAGAGGACAAAACGCTTGATGTTTGGCTAAAAAATGACATGTCCCCAGCAAAAAAACAAAAAAAACATAAAGGAAGAGAAAATTGCAGGGCCATCAGGAGCAAACCGGCACAAACAACTAAAAGAAGTAAGTAGTAAGCCATGTTCAAAGCGGGATAATGTATACTGAGCTGGTGACTGTTGAAAAATAACTCCCTTCACCGGCTCACTATATATTATCCCTTACTTCACATTTAGATGTATGAAACGGACAGTTGTAAGTGTATATACTACACATCATTAGGGATTTACAGAAACAAAAGCTCAAACATATAGTCATGTACATATGCCATATAAGCTGGTGTGACAGTGAGTGTGTTGTGTGCTGCTGTGCTGCGTGTATTGCTGTCTGTTGTGCTCCTGTGGTTAGATCACACTACAGGTCATGTCCTACTAACCATCCTGTTACACAATCAATTTGAAAACCTAAAGGTTAAATTGATTTTATTCATAAACCTAAACACACAACAAAGATTCATTTTGATGTTACTCTAGGAAGTTCTACTCCCTCATTAAATGTAGCCCTATCCCTGCTTATAACAGGGTCTATTTTTGATCTTCCTTATAATCACTTAATGTCTGAATACAATAAAACAGTTTCACCCTTGACATTTGCATTCCAAAGCTTTACTTACTTTCAGATTTACCTCACTAATGGGAATCTGGGTTTTCTTTTACCAACTGTGGTGAAGCCAGTGCCGTCCACACTGTCCAATCAGTGGTGATTTATGGTTTGTTTGTTTCATAAGACAGAAAAGGGTAGCCTTTGATACCCACAAACAATTGTGGCGCCGGGTGCTCTTGCTTTAAATTGATTCTCCTCTGTATCTGCTTTGGAAAATGCACTTGCTCAACCTCAAAGATCAATTGCTTTTCAGCCTTATGGTCTTCAGACAAAAAATGGAAAGAAAAAAAAGCCTCTGGATATAAAAAAAAACAATTACAGCAACAACAGAGCGTGTACTGAATCATACTTCCAATGTATTAGTCTTTTTCTTATATGTGCAACACTATTTAAAGCATGGGTAACTTTAGGAATAAAAACAGAATGACAGGACACAGTGATTTGTAGATGGCAATACCAACCCAAAAACAGCATTTGTGTGTATAAAACCCATATAAAACATAAAAAGTTCAAATAAACTACTGCAATATGGACAATACTGTAGAGATGAAAACTGCATTTTTAACTTCAATGGCATGCTGACTTAAGTCATGACCTATGTGCTGTAGAAAGAAGAGATTCAAGTATTTCCTCTGCAGCACATCTAGAAATGTTCTATTTAAAGTGCCTCTAATGTGAGAGCAGTGCAAAGCACTTCACAATTCATCACACTGACCCATGTATACACGCTAATATGACAGAAAGGCATCGCCTGACTCACAAAGGTGGAACATTTCTCACAAGTCAAGGATCACTGGCAGGCGGAGACGCACACTGAACAGGCTTCTTGCTGATTTAAAACATTATCATAAATCAACATCAAGACTAGTGGAAACATATAAAAAACCCTGTACCCAATTGTGGCAGCACTGACATTTAGAAATGGTTTGAGTCCAGGGTGAATGCACAGTCACATAACACAATTTAGAGCACAAAAGACAAAGATATGGAATGAAGTAGTAAGGCCTGATTGTCCAGACCATTTGCTTTTGGAAACAAGCTGTCAACATACAATGGTTTTTTTTGCAAGCTATTTAACATGGGGGTGGATTGCATAACCATGAGGAGCGTTAGGATGCAAAATTGACCGCCGATGCTATTGCCTTTTTTTTTTTTTGGCATGACACATACCACAAGATCAGGCTGTTCTCATGCACTGTTTGTATGTATACCTACAAAAAGTAATGCAAAAAAAATTGCATATACCCAGCATAATCATGGGCCAATAATTTGTGTATAACCCATGTAATCTGGAAGGCTGTAATCACGTGACCAGTACACTACAGTGACCAATGCATGAACCCAAATGGCCCCATCTAGAACACCGGAGTAAAAAAAAGGACAAAGAGCAAAAGTCCAAGACGGTAGGTTGGTGTAGTGAGTGGGTCAAACAAACACAGGACTTTCCCTCAGGCGACTGCTATGAAACCAAGTGAACTTTGAGTTATTATGAGGTATGTTGTTGCAATGTTCCTTTTCCTAACCCTAACCTATGTTAGGGTGACCATATTTTGATTTCCAAAAAAGAGGACACTCAGCCCGGCTACGAGATAGCCTACTTAAATGATACTTGCAGTTTACTCAAAGATGCCTTATCATTTTAATATATTTAAAGTTTATATGTATGGATAGAAAATTCAGTTATTAGGGTCCGGGCAACTAAGCTGCCAGGACACTATTGTAATCCTAGTTATTCTTCTTCTTCTTCTTCTTCTTCTTCTTCTTTCTTCTTCTTCTTCCGAGGAAATCATACTCCCCATGGGTGAAAACTCACCAAACTTTGCACAAAGGTCCAGTCTCATGCCAGATATCCTCAGCTGTAAATTCAAGCCAATAGTCCTGATGGTGGCGCTACAGCAAGCGTCTAAAGTTCAAAACTCTGAAATTTCATAACAAATCAACCATACGTGCTACAACTTCACAACTTTCATCAAACTGTAGGCCCAATACTGAAGAAACTTTGGTACACACAAACCTATTAAAAAATATGAAGATCATCACTCTGATTTTTTCAAAAACTGTAAAACTTCTTAAACTTATCTCCTTCCACAATTTTTGCTCAATTGACACCAAACTTGCTACAGAGCATCCTCAGACTGTCCTACAAAAACTATGTTTCTCATATTTTTGATTTATCAAAAATTGAGCCTACAGTGCATCAAAATGTTTGACTGTAAATGGTACTGTAAACATATACATGCAAATTCTTGCTAAATAAATCTTCAATGTTCATGAAAAAAATGACAAAATTCTACAGTCATGGTAGATGATGTGTGGCATTTTGAATTTTGCTCTAATGTGAACAATTGGAGTCAATGTAAAAATGGTAATTTTAAACATCAGTTTTTCACTTATGGAGCAAATCAATCATTGTTACAAACAAATTACCAACTTCTCCATGCTGTCTAGATGCAATATGTGTATTTTCAGATTTTTGTCTTAATAACTGAATTTTTTTTTACAGTGGTTTCAAATCTGCATTTTCACGCACGGATGGCTGCTTTCCTACACAACAGTGAATGGCTTACTCAATTTGTGAAGCCACTGTTGAGTTGCTACTTGCCAATTAGCTCAGAGCGGTAGATGACCCTCTTAGGTTCCAGAGGTTGTGGATTTTTGCCTGAGCGTGACTGATCACTGTGCAGCATCTTCAAGTCTTTTTTTCTGCTAGAAAATCTGCCTTCTCATGCTTGAAAATAAACCAAACTTTGCACAAGATCCAGTGTCAATACTTCAGTGTGAAACCATCTGAGGCTTCTCACTTTGCACATAGCTCAACTAGTTAAACATAATTTTTTCACTTAGGAAGCAAATCAATCATTGTTAAAATAAATTACCAAGGTCTCCATGCTGTCTAGATGCAATATGTGTATTGTCAGATTTTTGTTTTGATAACTGAATTTTTTACAGTGGTTTGAAATCTGCTTTTCCATGCATGGACAGCTGCTAAACCTGCACATCTGGCTTAGTCAATTTGTGAAGCTACACATGAATTGTCACTGACTAATTAGCTCAGTGAGATACAAAAGGCAGATTGTATTGCTAAATTCCTAAATGTCTTCCAGTTCTTCTGCTACACTAGAGTGTGGCTACCCGATCCGAGCCCGACGGGTCCCAACGGTAGGCCTACCTGACGGGTCAGGCCGGGTTCGGTCAAAAATGTATAAATTGTATTCGGGCTCGGGTCAGATTTGGTCAGCCTTCAGTGAAAATGTAGTGTAAAAAAAAATAAAATCCTATTGTCTGTCCTGTTTATTGCTTGGGCACTGTTATTTACGTGACAACACCTGAACAGAACACACACACACACACACATTGGCTGTTTGTTTCTACCTCTCCCCTCGCTGGAACCCTTGGACCTCCAGCCGCCCGCCTCCGCCTTGATTAAACGGTGAAAATAAAATAAAACAGGGAGACAAGTTTTCCTATTTTATCTTATTTTGTTATATTTCTCCCTCTTCCTTTGCTGGAAGCCTCGGACCTCTCGCTGCCCGCTCTCGTCTCAAACACGGAGGTCTCCCTCTCCGCTGAGCACCCACGGTGCACGCCCGGCCTGTTAAATAGCCTGTAACCATAACAACTGTGTGACACAAACTCAATGCTTTAGTCATTAAATAATGTCGGGCTCAGTTCGGTTTCGGACATAACAGAACAGAATGACTGTCGGGTTCAGAGAGAAATATGCGGCCACACTCTAACACACACACACACACACACACACACACACAAACAAGGAATTATCATCAATTTATAAACACCCCCCGGGCGCCCCGAACAGGAGTGGACATGTCCAGGCAAAAGAGGACGTTTGGTCAGCCTAACCTATGTAACCTTACTTGCCTAAACCTAACTTAAGTTACTCTATGTTAAGTACCTAACTTGACGCTGCCATCTGTGGGGCACTAATTTTTAGATATTTTACAAACTGTTGTGTGAGGATACGTTGTACAAGACATACTGCTGTATACCGTCAAGGGTGCTTTAATGAGTCCAAGATGGAGACAAAATTGTTCAACAGCCAAATGTAAAAGTCCCTTGAATTTTGAATGTTGAAATAGATTTCCTCCTTCAGTCTGAGATAAGCATAACTGGAACTCACTGGTTGACCTGTAACCACACCCAACAATGATATCACATGTACAGACACACCCTGGACCACATTTCTACATCACTACGAGAAGATAAGGAGTTGAGCCTCTGGAAACTTGATTTTCAGCTTAAGTTGCTCATTGAAGTATTCTGAGGGGAACTGGAAGACTTCCACCTCGGTAGTTACTTAATATTCCATACTTATGTTGGTGTTCTCTTTTGTCTTTAGATGTAGGATTTTATGCAATTCATTGATAAACACTGATAAACTACACACAGTGCTTTTATGTTTACTACTGCAGCTAAAACCTAAAAGAGAGAGAAAAAAAATCAAAGATTTACCAGATATTTTGGTGTTCATCAGCAAATGCTGGCATGCTTACAGGTTTAACTAAGATGATAAACATGAACTGTCTCATGGTGGCACTGCTGATGTTAGCATTTTGTTTAGAGCATTGCTTTGCAACCTCCACAGAGCTGCTAGAGTGGCTTAATCTTGTTATTCAGGACTTGGTTATGGAGTGACAGTAATACTGTGTTTTAACAAAAGGCAAAGCATAAGCAGTATGTAAGTGTTTGTGTCTACACAGGATGCGTTCAGGTACAGTATTGAGTGTAAGTCACCCATAATTAGGCAGCACTCAGCACCTCTCCCATGTGCACTCAGAGCCCAACACACAATCACTGTAGTTACATGCATAAAGCCCACGTTTGGAAAATAATGATATGATGACATGACTGGCTTTAAGAGGCTGTGGCGCACTCATTTTATAAGCTAGCACGAAGGTAGTGTAAGACTTGAGTCTTTAATGGAGGTGTCAGAGAGAAGGATGCTGAGAAAACTACTGAGTATTTTGGACAAGATCTCTCAAACCCTGCATGCCACACCAGAGTCTTATCAGAGCACATTCAGCCATAGACTGAGATCACCCAAGGGCACAACAGAACACCACAGGAGACCTTTTCTACCTGTGGTCACCAAACTGTATAACTCCTCCCCCTTCTGTAGGGAGAAGAGCTGAAACAAAGGACACTGACAACATTATTTACCTGCATTAGGGACACTATTACTTCATATAGTGTACATTACTACTTTTCTATATTTAGTTCAATAATTTCTCAACATCATGTGCAATATAACTTTTCAATATCATGATCACTTGTCAGTGTCATATGCTATTTCAGTTTCTCAAAATCGTGTGCAATACTACTTCTCATTGTTATATCCAATATAACATTGCTTATCAGATGCATTCTGCTTTTTTGTACCAGTTTAGTTCATTTTTTTTAACTCTTAGGGCCGTTTCATAGTCGACACAAGCAACGCGAGCAACCAACGCACTCCCTTTCATAGTCAATACATTGAACGCAAGTGATGCGGGCGACATTTGAAATGCAATACATCGCTCGCGCAATGGAGGATAGCAGAGTCACCGGTACATTCCGACTAGCTAGTACTGCTGTAGCTAGCTAGTACTGCTATTTTATTAGAGTGCAGAACTGTCATATCAATGGGGGTGTGCCCGTACGAGTTCGCACAGTTTTTCCTCCTCGGCCGCCATATTTCACACCTGCTTCTTCTGTGAATAACAAAAAGTGGTTCATTTCAAGTACTTTGCTTGCATTATCACCCCCGCTGGCAGTGCATGGTATTACATGCGTCATTGCATCGCATATCAAAAAAATGGACAACACATTCTGAGACGCAAGCACGCATCATGGCAGCCAATGCGTCTCGATGCGTCCCAATGCGTTGGTGTCTGCGTACCTTTGCATCGACTATGAAACGGCCCTTACACTTATCTTACTCCTATTGCTACTCTTTTTACTCCTATCTTTACACTGGTTTTTGCTTTTGCTACTTGAAAACACTTCAGATCTTATGCATTTGAATATTTTGCCAGATAATTAATACTCTATTGTTTTTAAAACTGGGCCCAGTTAGTGACCAACTGGTTGTTCTGATTGTTACTGTTTGTGAATGTTCACTTGTTGTTACTGTACTTACTGCTATCGTAATTTGAAGCCTTCTCTGGCGCAAGAATTACCTTTAGGATGAATACAGTTCTTAATTCCGTTCAATTGAGTTGAATTCAAAGGGATCCTTTGAGCTCTCACCTCAAGATATCTGAAATAAAATGGGTTCTATGCTTTTGGGGGGTTTTTTCATGAAAAAGGCCATCTAGCTTGTTTAAAGAACAATGAATCACTCAACACCCGTATATCAGTATGCAATACCTTAACTCTCTAAATTGACATAGTTTTCAACTAGCTTATATACTTGAACGTCATCATTGAATTCTTGCAATTGAGGCATGACTTCTGGTTTTGGTGTGCCACCCCAAGATTTTTAGTAGCCCGAAAATTTCACGAGGCACCACTGCAAATAGGACAAACACAAACTTCTCAGATTTGGGGATGGGACAATCCTTTCTGCCCTACTTTCCCCACTTGAGCAGTGTAACTGCTGTATTTTATACAAGAAATCTTGCCAAGTACTGAAAAAGATTCAGGATGACGTCAAGACGCTAAAATCTGCCTCTGCCTTGATCTTTGCCTACATTTTGGCTATGTGCCTATATATGCCTTCCTGTCCCATTCACCAAAGACCTCTCAATGTTATTCCCCATCCTATATCGACAGCCTTTAGATTGCTTTCCATGCTTGATTGATGAGGAGGTGAAACAAGCACACTCTATCCACTCTCTTAGCGAGCTCTATCTCTAGTGTGAGACACTCCATAATTTATTCAGGTTGCTCCAAAGATACTGTGCTGTTCCATAAGTCCCAATGACTTAAGTCGCTGCAGTACTGTCCTTGTTGCATTCTTGAGTGCACTTTCTCCCTCTAGGTTCTCCCACTTCGAAATGGGATCACAAGTCCTGTTTTCCACGGTCTAGTTTGAAGAGTGAGTAACTGAGCCAGCAGTTCTGTGGATGCCAAGTTATGCTCTCTTGACCTGCTGGCACCCAACCAATAAAGACATCAATTTAAAAAGCAGTGAATTTCATTAATGGAAGCTATGACATTTTGTGCATGTACAGTAATCATGATGTTTCTGGAAGTAATTGTATGTGGGCTGGTAATTAATTATCCCGTGTCAAGATGATATGTAAAGCGATGCTATTTTAATTTGGGGTCCTGAGGAACACTCATTAATCTTTCCGAGATGCTCCTCTATGCCCGAGGCCATGTTGTTTTCTGTTTATTCTTTCCCATCTCTATATACATTTTTTTCATCCTGTGTCTCCACATTTTCAAGTTTGTGCTCTTTGATTCCAAGAAAACATATACACTACACCAAGCACTGTATGCATTCAGGGACATGAACTATATTGGTCTGTAACAAGACCCCTGAAGTGCCCAGTGCTGTTCATGTATGGTCAGTAAGTAGGACACATTTATAAACATGCTGAGATGTAAGAAGTAAGACAAAAGAAAACTGCTGAGTGAACACACTGGTTTTAAGAGTAAAAGCAAAGTGCTTTTTGTCCCTCTTTCTTGCCAGTAAACTGTATCACAGCCTCTCAGTCTGTTCTTTTCCCCATGACGGGATGGGTTTTGACAGTCTTGTGCGGAGTGTTTGATCCACAGGCTCCAGGAGAAGAAGCGAGGGCCCCGGGGTTTGACAGCGATGGTGCTGCAGAGCCCAGGGGACAGAGCATCAGCCACCGCTCTCAGATGTGAGCCAAGCTTTTCTCCCTCCAACATTGGCCAAACATTTCCCAGACCTCGACATGCATACAAACACAATGCACAGGGCTGTATGCACTGTCAGGGAGGAACAAGAGCATTTCACTGTGCTTCCCGTGTGGCCTGATTTATTCTAACCACTCAAGACAAGGCCAAGGCGCTCAGGCTCTGTTGTGTTGCTTCTTATGCAGTTGCTTCAGTGAAAATGGAGATTTGATTTCATTACTGTGTCTTGCTTGTCAGTGCTTTGTCAGCGGGGACAATAATTTCCATAAAACCACATCCTGTAAGCATGAAATGTGTCATTGGTGCTACACAAAAGGTTATTTTTTTGTCTGTTAAAAGTGTCAGAGCACAGCAATATCATCAGTGTTCATTCCAAGGATCATTCAACCCCTGAATACCTTTACTGAGTACTGGCACGATACTGAAATTTCTATTCCAGTTAAAAAAGATAAAACACCTTTTTGGGACTGTAAACTATACTGTACTATCTCTTATTTGTGCAATATTTGTACAGGAACTTTTTATTTGTGCAAAGCAGTGGATCAATTGCTGATTCTTAGAAATGCTAGTGATGCCATTCTATGGGTCAGTTAGGAGGTCCACCTTTAGTCGTGACTGATCTATCAATACAATTATCAAATGGATATCCATGAAATTTTGCAGACTTTGTTGTTCTTCTGAGGATATATTGTGATAACTTTGGTGATCCCTTCATTTTTCATCCAGCACCATCATTAGGGCCGATTTCTAATTTGTTTATAAATGAATGAATACCTGCTAAATTAATGTAGAGGTAAACATCAGCATGTTTACATAGTCATTTTGAGCATAGCAAAAAAGATGATATGACTCAAAGCCATGGTTTGAATTACAGGGGGATTGAGGGGGTCTTGACCCCCTTAATTAAGACTTGGACGCCTCCAAAAGAGGTTTTCTATATATATACTATATATTTATATATATATATATATATATATATATATATATATGTATCTCCTCCTTACTGTTATTGTAAATGTTACAATATATCTTTCCATTTTCATGCCAGGAATAACCTTGAAAACAATTTCAGACACCCTAAAGACACACCTAAAGTGGACTGCACCATTTCTTAATCCGGATGTTAAATCATCTCGTCAGCCTGCCTCACTCCCATCACTGCACTGGCTCATGTCATTATTAAAGTCCATACTGTGTTGTGTCACACAGGTCATTAAAGATGTAAAGGGATGCACAGCAACAATATATCAACTTTAACAATGAAAAAAGAAAAAATAGAAACATGAATAATAATAGCAGTATATGACAGTATATATGTCATATGTATATATCACTATATTATAGTATTTGTATGTGACAGTGATGATCATGAATGTATAATAGGTTAAAAGTAAAAATATGACTGATAATAATAGCCATAGTAGCAGTAGGCATCAGGTAGGACCACTGCAGCAGCACAACCGCAACCAATGATCCAGGCATAACCCCACTCAGTGGAATTTTGCAAAACAAGGGAGCAAAAAAGCCCCCCAGCAGGTGGCATGATTAGGGGCTGGTCCAAGGTGAGCCTGAGCCAGCCCTAACTGTAAGCTTTGAGGAAAGCCCAAAGGCAAAGGTCCTCTGGGACCGAAACTGAAAGATGGTTCCACAGAAGAGGAGCCTATAGACTGTAAAAATAATGGATATAGCCACCATAAAGTCACCCATTGGTTTGTGGATTCCCATTTTGAAGCCTTGAGTTTGGCATTCCAGCTGTTGCCATCTTGATTTTTTTTTGTGGCTAGAAGTGACCATATTTGGATGAGAGGCTGCTGTGGAGGAGGTGTTGGCAAGTCTTAAACTGAGATTTCTTCTTCACATACAATGGGTAATTTTGCACAGTAAAGCTTAAACATCGTAAGAGAAATAGCAATATGTGAGAAGGGGACTTTGAGCTTTTCTGCAATGTTTGCTGCCTAAAAACTGAAAGACAGTGCTCTTGTCAGTAATTACTACCACAGCGTTGGCCTGTCATGTTGTAATCCAGATGTCATCATGGTTGTTGAAGTGTTTTGGCCATTCAATTGTTGCACCCAGATTTGAAAACATCTGTCTTCCATATGGTGCTCCTTACTTATTAATGGGAGCATTTACAGTGCAGTGGAAATGCGTGAAATTGAACTCTGTCACAAATTAAAAACAAAGTCATTACTTCATGTCTGTGCACATAACAGTCTTTGCAAACTTAGTGTTGATGCCAATTATGATGGTCCAGCTGGTTCCACTTTTATTTTTACCCGCAAACAACGTACCCAGAGCAGCTACTGAATCTGCTGGGTCAATGCAACACAAAGGAAAGTGCTACAGTGAGACATGTGAGATACCTACACAGTATACAGCATACAGTCATTGTGTACTGCTATTCTAACATGTGGTGGCTGCAGGATACCTCAAGATGTTGTGATAATATGACTGGCAAGAGAGTCACCAATCTGGGTATTATAATGGGTATTATCAATGCACACTGCACATACTGTGAATATTTTTCAACACAGAGACATTTACAACTACTGATGAAAACAGTTGCTCAAAACAAGCCTCACTTCCTCATAGACTACTCAAAAGTGCCAGCCAGCAATGATTACAATGATGACAATGATGATTAAGTATCCCAAACTGCATCCTGTAGACTTTGTAAAATGCCTATTCCCATATCTTCTACATTGTACGGAATGAAACTACAATATCCAATGTTATGAAACAAGTTTACTGGAGAGAAAACCTTGCTAGTGAAAGGCACATAGTAATCAGTCAGTAATCTGCAACAGTTTATAGTTAACAGGAGGGACCAAAAGAGAGAAAAGCAAGTGGCAAGTGTTGCAAAAAGACCATCCCTCTAAGTGCACTGTGCAGTTTGTCCTTCTTTTTGTCACAGGTCAAATACAGTTGGCATGAAAAAGGTGTCTTCGGTACATACATAGTTGAAAAAAATTTCAGTTGTGAGGACTAACTTTTTTTTAAAAATAAATAAATACATAAATTGTGAATAGATTATTGATGTGTTAGTAATTGATCATACTGTATGCTTCCCCTTCAAAGTAGCTGCCAGTGTTGACAAGTGTTGACTGGAGAATTGTTTGGTAGGTTATGTGGCAGCTGTTTAAGACTAATTAAAGTGTTAACATTACTGATGTGGATAAAACATAGGCACAAAGCTAATTAGTAAAATCAGTTGTAATGGGAAAACCTGCTTTAATATACTTAACTCATAAAATCAGCCCACAGTGCAACTCTTTCAGTTTCTGAATGTCACCCAGTAATGTACTTGGTTTTGTTCCTTTAGTGTTCATTGAAATTCCAAAAATGTTGGTAAAGCCAGATATAACAATATTTTTCAGTGGACAATGGAGACTAATAGCGCTGAATATTTTCAGCCATGTAAAAGATGGTGGTAAATGTTACATTCTGGTAGTATCCTCCAGTTACAGTCTGGAGAAAGCACAATTCACAGTGCACACACACAGACAAATGAAGCTCCAGTGTAAATTGAGTCAGGAAGACCATACTTTTGCATGCTTAGGTCTTTAAAATGTTCCTCATAACATCTGTCATTCACTCCTTGCACACATGCTCACTCATAATTTCTTTCTGTCATTGTCAGGCACTGTCAATTGAGACATCAGCTGTTCTGTCAGCTGATCACAGTTAACCAGTACCACAGCTACACATCTTTTCTGTTAGCCTATCATCTTACTGCTTCTTGTTTTAAATGTGGTTCTCTTTCTGCTCATAGTTCTTTCATGCTGCCATTGTGCGCACCCTCCACATCACTATCACCGTCTAGTCTTCTTCATCAGCCCCATCATCCTCATCAGCCATTAGTCTCAGAGTCATCAGCCACCAGCACCAGTGTCTGGGCTTCAAGGGGGATTTATTATGCTGCTACTCAGAAATTTGAGGTCCTGTGCAGTATCTTAGCTTTACCTTGGAGCTCACTCTGCTGGGCAGAGACCTCAGATGTTGTACCTGGTTTGCTGGAGCCGTTCTCCCAGTTTGGGAGTCACAGCCCCTAATGCACCTATTACCACTGGGACCACTTCAAACCTCACCTTCTGCATCTGTTCCAGTTGTTTTTCAGCCCCTGGCACTCAGTCTTTCCATGCTCTTTCTTTCTGAAGTTGCTGTCAGTTGGGATTGACACATCTACCACTACTGCCCTCTTCTGCTCCTTGTCAACTACCACAATGTCTGGGTAAGCTGGCAGCTGCTGTCAGTCTGCTACTTGAAATCCCACAGGACCTTAGCCCTGTTGTTTCTCAACCACCTTCAGTGGTGTGTCCCATTGGGACTCCTAGTCCATACTCAACACACATTTTCCTGTACACTATTCCAGCCACTCTGTTAAGCCTATCAGTTTAGGTTGTCCCAGCTTGCATCTTACATCATGTTACTATGTGCTGGACTGCCTCAGGGGGCTCTTTGCACAGCCTGCACTAGGGTCCTGTCTGCTATAGCCCTTGACTCTATGGATCTGGTGCTCAGGGCCTGTTCGTGTGCTGCCATGATCAAGGCCTTTGTGCAGTCCTTCAGACCGAGCGCCTTTTCTAGCCACTGGTAGGATTTCTTGATGTCAGCCACTTCCTCTATGTGCTGAGGGCACATCCTATGGAGGGGTTTGATTTGGGGTATTTTAAGACATAGTTGTACTATAAATGAAAATAATGTGTGTAATGTGTATATATTATATGTTCATGTGTGGTTGTAAAGTAATGCTACAATTATGGCAGAACCATATGGTGTCTTTTTTATGTTAGTTTATATTTAAGTGTGTCCTGAACATTTACATATAAATGCACATCATAGATGTTGCACACATGACAAAATCATTGTCAAGTGTCACTTCAAATAGGACCCAAATGCAGACTAACAGGCAGGTTGAGATTTTAACAAAAAGCGAGCTTTAACACAGCCGGCAAAAACCGAAAGTCCAAATGAAAACTGAACAAAAACCAAACCAACCAGGGAAAACACGATGAACTCAAGCAAAAACTCCTAATGCAAGATATCAGGCAGGGTACGGAGCATGGACCACATCAAGAACACAGGGATGAGCACAGGAATAACACATGGATGAACACAGGATGAACGCAGGATGAACACAGGATGAACGCAGGAGGAATTCAGGAGGAACACAGAAATGACCACAGACAAACTGACCGAGAACAAAGGGAAACACACAGGTATACAGTATATACACAGAAAACTAATAACAAGAACGAGACACAGCTGGAGTAGAAAGACGTGGTCAAAAGGAGGGAAATGGAAATTGGCTAACACCAAGGGTGTGGAAGGGAACACTAGGGTGGAGCAAACATGACAAATACAGAACAGGTGTGAAGGGAAGACACTGGGAACAGGGAAGGACTAACGAGACAGGTATGACAGAAAACAGGCAGGAAAACACACAAAGACAGGAAGTAAAACCACACATGACACATGAGGAGAAAATCTACAAAATAAAACAGGAAGCAGATTAAACATGAATGAATAACATGAACATGAGCACAAACAGAAAACTCCTGAACAAAGTCCACAGGATAACAGAATATAAACAGATTATGACAATCATAGCTTTTATTACAGATTGATATGTGTTTTCTATAATCCTAATTTATGGACATTCATTCATTTATTCATTTTCCATAACTGCTTATCCTGTTAGGGACTGCTAGGGGGCTGGAGAGGCAGGGTACACCCTGGATAGGTAGCCAGACTATCACAGGGCTGACACATAGAGACAGACCACCATTCATGCTCACATTCACACCTATGGACAATTTAGAGTCACCAGTTAACCTGTCGTGCATGTCTTTGGACTGTGGGAGGAAGCTGGAGTAGAAAATCCACACTGACACGGGGAGAACATGTAAACTCTGTACAGAGGGGCTCCCCCACCCTTGGTTCGAATCAGGAACCCTCTTGCTGTGATGTCGACAATAACCACTGCACCTCCTTGCCACCTAATCTATAGACATAACTCTTAAATACATATGTCCGAGTCGCCAATTTTTTCTTTTTTAAGAACAACAAAAAGACTCCACTGACACACAGGGAAATGAAAATTCTATATTTGTCCATGAAAAAAGACAGATCAACTTACAAGGTCACTACATAGTAAGTCACAGTAAATTTGTCTCTGATTTCTGTTTTCTTGTATTAGCTTCTTGTAATGGGAGCTATCCTTCATGGCTCTGCAGCTTTAAATCAAAGTGTCCCTTATCCAAATGATGTGACGTTAATTCACTCTGTTGTCACTCCTTGTGGTAAAATCTGTTCTTTTACTATCCTTTAAATAGTAATAATAGCACTGTCTGTTGTTGTTCGAGGTCGTTTTTTTTGTCATGTCACCTCTTAGATAATTTTCTCCACGAAATGGTTTTACCTCACACATATCTTATTGCATAATAAATAAAAGGCCTGTGCTTTCAACTTACACATTTTTTTACTTTAATTTTTTTATTTTTTATTTTTAAATTCCAGAATGATAAATTGTGTAATTTCTTCAGAATTCCTGACCTGCTAGGATTAAAGTAAAAATGGTGTGTTCACAGATGAACCAGTTTAATCATAACATGATCACACATACACGTCAGATAACACTGGAGTGAATAATAGGCGGGCTGATATTCTCTTCTCTTCCTCTCTGTGTTTGTCTGTCTGCCTGTCTCTCTGTCTGTCCGATGCAGTTGTTGCTATGGTTACAGAGTCACAAGCGGGACACAGAGCTGAACAATTTTACAGGCATGTGTTCAGTAAAAACTGCGCTCTGTTTTTCACAAAAGTTGATACATTTTCACAGCAGTGTTGTGTGTGATTGGAACTAAGGGTTCCAATCACATTACAGCTTTTACACAGTGTACTCAGTTTGCACTTTTTTATTCTATTAAATTTTTAATGACCTAACAAACATGCCTGGAGAAACGTTTTTCAGGCATTGGACAAAACTCAATCTAATGTAATACAGTTAAATGGGGGTCCCGGAGGCATTCATGGACTCGAATTTGCTCACAGATGCCCCCTGTTGATTGCTGTTGCACACAACAACTCCTGGGTGTTCAAATTAAGATGCAAATGAACTTAAAGTCCAACTGAAATTTAATCACATTCCCATCTGCCTATGTAAATAACTTGTCCTGTGTTCCCTCTTGAGAAAAAATTAGAAACCAAACGGGAGCAAATTATATCATTTATTTGTTTATCTTTTTTTTGTTGTTGTTGTTTCATGATGGTGTACTGTTGGGAGAAGTTTGCCTCCACCGCTTTGTGCCAGGAAGACCTTTATTGGTAGGTGAAGGAAACTGATCATGGTTTGGATTACAGTGAAAAGATGTTCCACCTCTGATAAAGAGCAGTGCAGAGCCACTACCCTAAACATCCATAGAGTCTTGAACCGGGTCCTGTATCTGACAGATGGTCTAAACAACGTAATGCACAGCAGAGTATGGGGCAGGTGGATTTTTTTCTTGAAATATTGTCACTTTATTCTCATTAAATTACACACTTATTCTCATTACAACTTTGTTTTAATCAAAATATCACTTAATTCTCGACTTCTCAGGGAACACAGACATGTGCGATATGTTTTAAATGTGCATGAAGTTTTAAACATGAGTAGAGGTCTTCCTGAAACATGTGTGAGCTGTTAAAGTTGAGGGGTTTATAAATTAATTAGAATAAATGTATGTATCATTGAAGTGAATAGGTGGCACATGCACATTTAAAGAGTTCCCCAAACAAAAGAGAATGGAAGAGTAAACCATACCTACGTGTGCTGATTCAGCATAGATAATATTAAATGAGAAAAGTTGATCTGCAGGAGAATAGATATTTAAGAGCAACAGAGTACCGGAGGGCCTCACTGAATTGTATTTTATTGTATTTTTATATTTTGAACTGTCACCTGCCACCTGCATTTTGTGTTTTCCTTTACATGAGGACATTTTCACAATAAATTAGTTTTATTGTGCTGGTGCAGCGGTACGTGCACCATGCAGCCATTACTGAATCAGAGGCAGAATAAAATGAGACCTCTGTAAGCCACAAGGATGACAATAAGTATTATTGAAACTATTCTATTTTACAAAATGTATTATTAAAAGCCAGAGCCTAAAGCAGTTGATTACTATTATTGATTTTATTTAACATTTTGTAACATTTTAACATTTTACAATATTAATAATAACAGAATGTGTGATTTGCCCTAACTACCAGCTGCCTCAGGGGAATGGTCGAGGAACATGGGGGGCTCTGTTACACATTTCATTGGAAGCTCCGCTGACAATCCACTGGCACTTCAAAGGCAACTCCAGGGACTTGATGGGCTCTCCCAGATGCGCTAAACAAAGCTCCAGGGATCCCCACATCTCTCTGGATCAAGCAAGAGTTGACAGTGATGTGTTTTTCACTTCACAATGTTGTAAACATTGCTATCAAATGTCGGGTAAGAACAAAAATGGTTGCAATCTAATAAGGGCTACTGTATAAATATTTAGAAAGCTGCTATGTTTTGGCCATTTTGAAACACTATAAGGTAATGTCTGTTGAATACTAGCCTTTGCAGGTTTATATTAATAAATTGTAGATCAGTCATTTCCCACAGTCAAGGGCATTTGCAACACAGTAATAACAGTAGTAGTAGTAGTAGTAATGTTTTGCCTGTATATTTGAATAAAAGTATAATTTCCTAAAAACTTCTGTGTTCTAAATGACTGCAAACATTGGGACACTAGTGTGAGTCATTTCCAACCCTTGTTATTTTATTTATTGTATTTTATTTAATTATAGGTTATTATTTCTTCTCATGTGTTGACTTGTAGATATATTAAAAAAAATATGGGAAACCTTGGGTCTTGGCATTCATGTGGATGCCACTTGATGCATTTCACCCACCCAAACACCACTGAAGACCAAGTACACCCCCTAATGGCAACAGCACTCCACAATGGCAGGGATCCCCCCCACCAGGACAACGCACCCTGCCGCACTGCATAAGTTTTCGGGAATGGCCAGAGGAACGTGACACAGAGCTCACAGCATCGACCTGGCCTCCAAAATCCCCACATCACTATCTGATCAAGCATCAGTGGGACATGCTGGTACCCCAGCAGTACACCCAATCCACGGTGGGCCCTTTTTGGATCAGACTTAGCTCTGACCTGCATTTGAGTGTCTTTGAGTCCTGTGTGTTGCGAGCCGGGTTACCGGCACGTCCCATGAATGCTTGATCAGGTTGGGATCTAAGGAATTTTAAGGCCAGGTCGATGCCTTGAGCTCTTTGTCACATTCCTCAGGTCATTCCCGAGCGGTTTTGTGGTGTGGTATGATGGAGGCATCCTTTGTTCCTTTTCTTTGCATAGTAATGATCAACACTAATCACTGCATATGTCAGATTATTTGAAAAAAAAAAAATTCTTTGTGAATACATTTTGAGCATCAGTCATTTTTCTGGTCTCTGTCACTATTTTTTGCATCTTCTTCTCATATGCAAAATTGATTCATGCCTGTTCAACAACAGTACCTGGTGATGGACACTATCTTAAGGGATGTTAAGTCCATTTCTGCCTGATTGTGTAACTGTCTTTGCTGGAATGTTTGGCTCCAAAAAGATACCCTCGATGAATGAAGTGAGCATTCACCACATAAAAGGAGAGAGAGTAACAATGCTGCTGCTTGGAAAGTAACCGCCTGAGAAGAGGAATGCTTGTGCCACTTTAAGCGAGCATGAAAGCTGTCAAAATTAGATTAAAAAAACCCCCAAAAACATAGGTTCAAACTATTCAGTTATCTCTTTTTGTGCATTATGTCAACACGAGGGCAAACCAATACAACAAAACTACTACTTTTTTTTTGTTGTACTACTAACTACTTGTAAAGGCAGGGCAGCCCATAGGGTGGGGGAAGGGGAGAGCTTTCTGGGGCCAAACCTGGATGCCAGAGCATGTACATGTGTTGATATGAGTAAAGCAAATTTGTGGAGGGCCCAATTAATGGAGCTTTTTCAGGGACCAAGTCATTTTGGTGGGCAGGCCTGTGTTTAGACACGTGAGACACGTTTTTTAACACGTTATATCTCATTTGTTTGAGCTGTACAAAAACCAAAGTGTAAAGTAAAAACAGCAAGCTGTGGTGTTATGTGGCTATTTCGCCATTGATGTTTCCCCATTTCCAGTCAGATGAGATGACTGGAGCATATCTATCCAGGGTCCTAAATTGCCAGGCACCAGAGTTCCCAGCATTCTGTGTTCCCCAGTTCAGTATTCTGTTAACACACATCAGCCATTCTTTTGTTTTCATACTACTTTCTTGTTATTCTTCTTGTAATAGCTTTGGTTTACTAAGATTGCATGTGGAAGTTTCGAACCCCTTTCCAGGCCTTTTTCCCCAACCCTAACCTGTTTGGAAATGGGAATAACTTGACCTTTGGCCTCTTTCCTAACCTTAACCTATTTAAATTTGAGAATTAAGCCTGGCCTTGTAATTCTGTTCTACACCTTAGATAGCTCTTTTTCCATTCCTTTGGTGGTTGGTTATTTTTTTTCAATTATAATAGTTTTTAATTTCTTGGGTTTAAATTAACATGGGAACTGTTCTCCTAAAAGAGAGAGCTGCTATATTTTGACAAAGACCTGTGCCAGTACAATGTTATCACCCTCAGCGTCATGCTTTTCATCTCCTTACCTAACCCATGAAAAAAATATCAAATACTGGGGAACAGCTTTCTCGGTTTCCCATTATGTGCTATAGAGCTGGGGAACATAGAACCTAACGTAGGACACTCTGCAAGCACATTTGTCAAACTGATGAACATAGGACCCTTTGTCATGTTCCCACTATATGCCATATAAATATGGGAACATATACTCTGAGAACAAAGGAATGACCCTGAGATGACATCTGTATCGATCCTCTCATCTAAGTTTTGACAAGAAAGAAAATAAGATCATTTCCCAAAGTCAAACGATGCCCAACCTTTAAATAAATGCCGTAAGTTTGCATGAAAACTCTATTTTGCCACAGAGGCCTGAGAACATTTCATCTGTATCATTTGTCATTCAAAGCCACTTTAAATGCATCACTCAGTTCTAACTTTTTACGGGATACCTCGGATCAATCCATCATCGCATGAGTGAAACAAAATTTAACAGCGCAAGCAACTTCTTTTTTCTTTTGTGAGGACAAAACCCTCTTATTTTCCTTATGAGCCGTGTTCCCTCAGCTGTGACGTATTGTTCTGAGAGTGACACCTTTATCATAAATTACAAACAGGCAGCATGATGGCACCCAACTTTAGCCTGGGGTAAGCAGCGGGTTGTGCGGGGAGTCTTATGTTGCTTGGCTGCACAGCAAACCATATTGATTACTACTCATGTTTCTTTTGAATCAATCTCCATCACCCATTGGCCATTTTCTCCATTATATTTCATTTGGGAGGACGGATGATGGAGTTGGCTGGCTGCGTCTATGGAGCCTGTCTACGGTGCTGCAGAGATTCCATCAGGAGATTTAGCATTGTCTCCATCACACCAGGATTGACTAATGGAAGGAGGCACATCACTGTCACCACCTGCACCCTCCCATCCTCCCCTATCCTCCTTCATTGCACCCCCTGGGGATTCAGAGACAACATTTACTTTGGCTGATTAAAAACCCTGTCAAATAACACCTTAGGTTCAGGCTAGACACCCTCGGTGACAGGTGATATATGGTTTTGTCTACATATATATAACCATACATATTGGATGTTTTACACTGTACATGTATATTTGCAGAGAAAGAATGAATTCTAGTTTGGTGTTCCTATCTCTGTGAACCATAGATAAAATGCCTGGTGTTGACACTTCACTGTGCATTTTTTAGTCAGTGCATCAAGTTTTTCCTGAGGCACATCTGAAATAATAAAGCATTTTCAATGTCAATCAATGTCCAAAAACAATGAATATCCTTCCATATTACTTTATTATGCTTTGACAGGAAATTAACTCAAAAGCCATATTATACCCCCCCTCCCCTCTGAGACATTCCTCACTATGACAGCGACCACACATGGCATGTGTATCCTCAAACACAATCTAACTTTTGATTGTTCCTCGATAAGCCAGAGTTGTTGGATGGAGGCTCTGTGAGGAGCGGATCTCACTTGGCTGGTGTCAGCCAGATTTATTTCTCCTCCCAGCACTGGGGCTCGGTCAGTGCTCAGCTCAGCCCAAACCCCCCGGTGCTCTCGCCAATCTATCAAGTCCATCAGTGTTTCATGTAGCCTGGGGGACACTGGCTGGCAGCCTGAATGAGCTTCCTCTTCCTCCTCTTCCTCCTCCTCTTCCTCCTCCTGCCATCGAATCCTCTCCCTGTCTGAGCCATAAAGGCCTGCTGATGTTTGCTGGCTGTTTTGGATTTCTCTCCTCAGGTAGACTGCAGGATGTGTTTTTTCATTGAAATGTTCGATCTCCTCAGATCTCCCCCGTGAAAGTGACAAGTAAGCTGAGTAAACTACAACAATACCTGCATCGAAGTCTTTTGAAAAAGGAATAGAAACGGTAAAGAGGGGGCGCTAAGACATGAACAGTACAACTGCAATGTTCCTGACTCCCTGCATCAATCTGAAACTTGGATCTTTGTTACATGTTGTATCCCACTCTCTTACTCTCCCCATATTTCCTGCCTTTATCCATACTTTCAACTATCCAACTAAAAAGGGACAAATGAAATACAGAAAAACTGATTTGTTTTTTAATGATACATAAAATGAAAAAAATGAGTGAAAAAGTACAATTTAATTAAACCCTGATTAACTCACTTGGAGGCAGGAGAAACAAGCTGCAAACACAACACTGATATATTATCACCCTTTTAGTTGCTATGGCCAACGTGTTAGCCACCAGCTGTCTATTTATACATCCAGCAGACAGAGCGACATTAGCATTCATGTAGCTACTACAAGTGCAGCTTCTCATGTCTAGATTGAGGAGCTGTATGTGACATTCAAAGCTTTAATATGGCAGCAAACCACTATTTGTGATGTAAAGTGAAGTAATGACATCCTGAATGAAGACACACTACCCCTGAGTGTGTTGTAATCCAAGATTCTCTGTTCTTTGTTGTGATATCCATGCCAGTTGCACATGCTTGTTAATGCATGTCAGTCCCTGTAAGTGTGTCCTAAAGGCTAGCTTATCACCACCGCACTGCAGTGCATTTATGCGACGCTTACTGCTAACATCAGGACGGTGTCATTAAGGAAGCATAGTGCTCACCCTCTGGTTTGCCTCCAGGTAACAGTAGTTAACTCTGTCAACACTGTAGCCATTGTTATCACTGTTTATTGAGTTAGCAGTGTTAGCTGCCAGCTCAGCCACCTCTTTCCGTGTTGAGAACCATGTGCAGACGCACAATGTGAGTTTGCCAAGTAGCTCCTGAATCAACATCCCACATCACATTCCAGGACCAACATTGCAATCAACCAATCACAGCCCTCTGACATCATCAATGTGCTGCTCCTGTGCTTCTTTCAAAATTCCTTTGTGCTTCTCCAGAGCTAAGCTAGTTTTCCGAATTGAAGTTGTACAATTGAACAAAAAAACCTTGTAAATGTGTTAATTGCAGGAGTTTGCAACTCAAAAATGGTATTATCCTTACTCTTTGTCAGTGAACAGTTTACTTGTTAGCATAGCCTATATACTTGGCAAGCTAACTCGCTAACATTCTAGCCTATTGGCAAGCTTACTTGTTAGCATAGCAACCTAGTTAGCAAGCTAGCTCTCCATTATTCTTGTCTTTTGGCAAGTTTACTCATTAGCATAGCCAACCCAGTTAGCAAGCTAACTCGCTAACCCTAAAGTAGCTCAAAAGGTTTTTGTTCCTTGTAACTGGGGATTTTTTTTCATTGTACTAACCTCAATCTGGAAAAGTAGGATTTTTGAAAGAAGCACAGGACCAGCATCTGATGATATCAGACAGAAGGCTGTGATTCGTTGATCCCAATGTTGGTTGAGGGACGGGATGTTGGATGTTGATCCAGAAGCATGTCCTACTTGGCAAAATCACAGGAAGTGTGCCAATTTCATTAGTGGCCAAACACTGGAATTACATAAAGGCATACATATTACATATTACATATTCATAAAGGCGATATCTGTGAATCAATGGATATTTTTCTTTTTTTTAGCGTCACAACACTTGCAAAAGGATTCGTTTCACTGTTGGGGTTTGATCTGTTTTCTCCAGGAATAGGCCTATTTAAAAGGTCTGTAGTGTGTTTGCTGTATGGGCCCAATGATGTGTAAATCCTGGTAATTTTACACCCGGGAAGTCGAACTTTTTTGGCTTTATGTGCCACTGACCAGCTTTAATAGGAATAAATGGAACTCTGCCTTGAATGCTGTATCCAGTTCTTTTTATACATCCATAATTCTGCCCCAGACTTTGAATCATAGATATGCTATGAATGTTGCATATGACTTCATTAATGCTAAAAATGCACAAGCTTCATCTTAAGATAACATGAAATAATACAGTATGCTTTTTATTACTGAGAGCAGCAGCATTACAGTGTGTGAAACAGGAACCCACACATTTATGGTGTCTCTGGCCTAGAAAGATAGAAATCTTTAAAGATACTACTGTTGGTGCAGTATTGTACCCCTGTGGTGAGGAAAAAGAAGAGAATTCTCACTCTGCTCCAATTTCTGTGCGCTGCAAACCTCCAGGTGATCAATTAGCTAAATCTTATAAAATATAGTTGTAGATATCTTCAGTTGTAACATCTTGAACCAAATGGTTGTGGTGAGTGATTTGGGGTTGATGCCCCTTTGTGCAGAATGGAAAGAGGACCCCCTTTTCTAACAGTGATTCATCTTTGATCTTTGCCCAACTGCTGAGCTCTAAAAGAACACATTTACACAGACTGTGATTATGCTCTCAAAAGGTCACCACAGTGAAAAGTGCTTGTAATTGTGTATCTTGTCTAAAATCAGCAAGAAGTGGATTAGGACTATTTTATTTTTTTAAGGTCCTGGCTCCCTCGCTCTCATTTTCTTGTTGCTAAGTGATGGGATTCTTGTGGAGTTTTTGAACAATGTGGACCTCTCACATTGTCATGCCAAACAACTCATACCTCTGTTTTTCGTGACCCTAAGAAATTGTTTGCTGAGACTAGAGGGTTTAATATTAAACTGCTTTGTGTTGTGACTGTGTGAGAGCATGTTCTATATGCCCTCAGTTTAAGTGAAGACAAAGACAAGATTAATGCAGTTTGTTCATTTCCACAAACCTGCAAGCTTCTTGGTCCCTGAGGGTGCATAACTTCTAGACACATGACTAATGAGTTTAAAGTAGTTTAGTAGAATTCAGCTGCAAAAAAGTGAATGAATTGAACAGGAGGCCAGTTGAATAATTCCACACACAAACAGATGCCATTTGGGATCAGCACTAGAATTACAAGGATGCCTACGGCTACTTTACTACTCAGCCGTCTGGAGCATATCTTCAAACCAAAACCACCAAGGACCTCATTAAACAATATTTCATTTTGAGTAAAATGTTAGACAGATAATAAGATTTTTAGCCAGAACTTATGTAATAAAAGAACTATTAATCTTTATAGTACTGTAAATGCACCGTTAAACTACCAACATCTATTCTGAGAAGCAGCTGTATGATTTGGCTGTGCTGTATGCTTGGACTGGTTTGACTTTTTAGGAAGGATGTATATTTGATTTCTTGCCAAGAGGTAGATGAGAATATTGATTCCACTTACATGTCTGTGCACTTAGTATAAAGCCACAGCCAGCAACCTGTTAGACTAGCTTAGCGCAAAGCAGCATTATGTGGTTTTACAGAGACTTGCGGGAAGTCTTTTTTGGCTGATTTTACAATCCAAAAGTACAGTGTATCAGTATAGTCAATTAAACACAATTTAGAATCATATACGTATACCACCACACAGGCAACAGAAGGTCAGTATTCACTCAATATGACAAAAACTAATTTCCTCAAATGCACAGTAGTATATAGAGCAATGAAATCATGGGATTTATTTTTTTTTACCACTGTCACTGACTAAATTAACAAAGAAATCAATAAAAACATTTATTTGTAAGATGCTGTTCATTTGGGGATTTGTAGAGTTTGCTGCAAACTATATCGAGAGAATTATTATTATTATTATTATTATTATTATCAATCACTGCCAGAATTTTTCTGTGGCATTCCTCAAGGTCTTGGTGTCTAAATGTGGTATTCTGCAGGGATTTCTGACCATTTTTTGTGGTGCTGGAGTGGGTTTGGTTGAGGGGCCTGATTTGAAAAAATTTGTACCCTTGTCCCTAACTCCTACAGGCTGGCCTGCACACATGAGAGCAGTATTACTTTTCTCACCTAACACTTTATTATGTGTATTTGCAAAAATGTTGGAATATCCTTTAAAGGTTCATGTATTGCTTGATACAATAAGATTCTAACTTAATGCTAAACACTCTCTTTAGCCATTATAAAAACACTAATGGACCAGTGCATCATTAAATTTGTACCATCATGAAAGATATTAAAACTCCATAAGTAAGAAACTAAATGGTTCTCCCCTGGGTTATTTTTTTATACTCAACCCTCCCTTGGGCTGAAATTAAATAAAAGCTATTAATCTCTCATAAATAGCTACAGACACATGAGCTGCATGCTGTGTCTTGATAGTTGAGAGAGAAACTTGTGGTGTGCAGCTGTATTTTCCATAAACTGAGGCATGCTGGCCTGAAAAGTACCAAAACTAAAAGAGTTCTTGAGAGGAGAAGTAGGAGGAAGATTTCAGTAACTTTGCATTACGGTTTATTTAGTTAGTGAGCTTCAGAGGGGCAGGGAGGTAGATTTGTTTTAACTGTGGACAGAGCCAAACTAGCTGTTTGCCCCAATTCCCAGTCTCTATGCTAAGATAAGCTTAACTAAGATTAGCTAATCACATGCAGGTTTCACCTCATATGTAGCACACAGATGTGAAAGCAGTATCCATCTTCTCATCTGGCTCAAATCAAATGAACATATTTTCCAAAATGTCATACTATTCCTTGATTTAAAATTGAAATGATGACTAAAAGTAGGCAATTAAAAAGAACACCCCAGTGCATTTACTGCAACCTAAATTACTCAAACAGTATTAATGCCTTGCAGAGAGCTTTCCCAGAGTGATTTCATAAACTTTCTTCACCCTACAGATAACAGAGACAAAGAATCCAGTGAGATGACCCCAATGTGTCGACAGTACAACCTCAGCAGCACAGACTGCCTCCTTATCAAAGACACTCTTATTTCTTGTGAGTTGCACATGGAAGAAGCCTTGTAGGCCGTCATGGATGTCTGTAGATAACCGAGGCAGCTCAGCGGCAACAGAAAGCGATGATCAATAATGAATTTGTGGCAGGTCATAGCTCAAGAGCAAGGTAGTGAGGGGTGAAGCATACTTTTCTGTATCCCCATGGGGTGAATACAAATACTCTTCTTTTCACAGTCAAAGTCAAGAAAAGGATGTTGATGTGCTCAAGTTCACAGAGGTCAGCCGCCCCTGTTTTTTCCAGCCACAGGCCAGCCATGACAGCAGCCCAGCAGGGGCTACAATATCAGTAGATGAGAGGTGAAAGGGGGAATTGAAAAGATGAAATTTTACTTTTACTGTCAGCAATCATTTGTGTGTGATGTATAGTGTGGTGGAGAGGAAAGAACCATATGCACTGAGCGTCTCAGTCATGAGGAATGTCATTTTGCCAACAAGGGCTGAATAGTATACATACTGACAGTCCTCTCTGACAGCGTCTACCCAGCAGGCTCCACTTCATCTGCACACTGAATGCATTCTCCTTTATTTATTCATTCATTTCCACGTGGCCAAGTGCTGTCACTTTGATGAATGGGAGCTGGAACTGGCCAATTGTTTTCACTTGACGATACAAGTCTCACACGCTCTGAACTTAAACGTCCTCCTTGTCAGAGGAGCTCTGCCATTCCCATGCTTTTCAGAGGGTCACGTACTGCTGCCACTGTTCTCACACATACATAGACATCAGCCCCCCACCTGACACCCCTGGGGCTTTTCTTAGTAGAATCTACCTGAGGAATAGGGGCTGTTTGATTCAATTTCATCACCATAACTCAGAATGCTTCATGCCGGGTAAAGATTATGGAGTCAGCTCCAGGTTTTCAGGTGAGTGGTGAGGATGTTACCGTGTTGAATGTGAGGAGGTGGTTTGGTGAGGCATTGGTGCTGTTGCTGCTGTTTTGGTTGCACTTTATACAGCTACAAGAGAGCTAGTTAGCCAGCTATAGTTGGTTTGTATCAGTGACTGTATATAAAAATGGATCTGCACTTCCTTCAACTGTAAAAAAAAAAAAAAGTGAAGCCAAAATATCCCAGATAGGGCCCCCGCCATCTTGCCCTGGTGACATAATTTGCATCCGGAGTCTGCGCAGTAGTGATCTTTTTAGTATCAAGTTCCCACCATCCGACCAATTGTGAGCAGTGCCTTTGATTGCAAGCACACAGATTGGCTCACACACAGCTGTCATCCATTACGTTAAACCCCCTTTTTGTGGCATCAAATACGTTTTTAAACCAAAGTTGTCAGAAAAATGAACACTAAAGTACAACAGTGCAATAAGACCTACCAAAAACTGCAACCA
The DNA here is from genome assembly GCF_041903045.1 of Epinephelus lanceolatus. NCBI lineage: Eukaryota > Metazoa > Chordata > Actinopteri > Perciformes > Serranidae > Epinephelus > Epinephelus lanceolatus. Next base: position 36,810,458 of record NC_135742.1, read on the forward strand.
TTTTTGGGAAAAATGTATTTGATGTTCACTGAGATGTTTTGTCCCATTGGCTAACATGGAGGGGGCGGGCTTTATGACCTAAACTAAACAGCCACCAGGGGGCAATAGAGATGTTCTGGCTTCAATATTTGGGAGGTACCATGTTGTCCATCTATGCAGTCTATGATTTGTATCAGCAGAGTTCATTTGGTCACAAGCAGAGACATTTTTCATTGTAAGTGGAATAGTCGGTTACTGTTTGCTAACAGTCAGGGGTGGAAATCCCGGGGGGGACAGGGGGGACATGACTCCCCCTTCAGTAAAGCTGTACCCCCCTAGAATCATTTGAGACACAATTAATAATTTTTGAACAATGCAGTAGTATTTATTGAAAGCACAATGTAAGCGGTGCTCATTATAATCACACAATAATGAGCTATTTAAATCTTAAAAGATTTAGTCCCCCCCTCCCATTCCTAGTAGTGGTATATCCCACACTCTTTCCAACGGCAGGGCTACTTGGCAGCAGTAGCAGCGTGTGGCTGGAACCGCTGTCCACATTGCACATCGCGGGTTAAGATGTTCACTCACACAGACACAGTTTAACTTACACAAGTTACAACACATCCCATTTACTGTTACAACAAGCCCCAGGCCCAGGCTGATAATATAAACTGTCTGCAACATTTCTCCTGCATTGTTCAAAAGCCTACTCAATTACGAGTGCTGCTAAGCTAAAAGCTAATGATTAAGCTCAGAGTTTAGTGATAGAGAGGACAGGAGAGAAAGAAGAGGGAGAGGACAGGACAAGAGCAGTCAGTGGCGGAGCAATGGGTACCTGTCTGTAGGCTCTCCACCTGTCAGTGAGACAAACATTAATGACATGCAGTCTAGCTGACAAGGAGCGGTCATTACGCGCGACTATTACGCACGGTTGTGGCAGAGCGGCTCATATGGGTACCTGTCTGTAGACTCTCCACCTGTCAGTGAGACAAACATGAAAGACGTACAGACGAGGAGCGGTCATTACGCGCGACTATTACACACGGTTGTGACGGAGCGTAGCTATGGGTACCTGTCTGTAGGCTCTCCTCCTGTCAGTGAGACAAACATCAAAGACGTGCAGACGAGGAGCGGTCATTACGCGCTACTATTACGTACGGTTGTGAGGTGCGCAGCGGCAGATCTCACAGCACACTGTTTATAAACCAGTTTACCAGTTTAATTGCAGGAAATGTTTAGTTTTAGTTTTAGTTTAGTTAGTATAGACATTCACTCTGCCTGTTGGAGAGATAGAGAGAAGATTATAACGTCAAATTGCGGTAAAAGATGCTGTATAAAAGACAGGCTACAACTTTTTTTTCCTTTTTTCCTAAAATTTTACTGTTTATTGTCCTCCCCAACATGGGATTTTCGCCCCTGCTAACAGTATCGAAAAAATGTAAGAAAAAGCCAATCCTGTTTGCTACATTTTTGTTTTTCTTCTGAGCTGTCAATTTTCGTAGCTTTCTCTCAGATGGATTACTTTTGAAATTACACATTACACATTAAAAATTACTAGAGCTGAAAATGTAATATGTAATCTTACTATTTGACTAAAAATAATGTGACTTTTTACATTTGATTACTTTTTGATTCATTCTCTAAGAAATGTTTTAAAATGGGCAATAAAGTTAATAGGCCTCTGGGTTTATGTCTTTGTATTGACCCACTTCGAGAGATGAAATAATAAATGTTCTACACCCATCTGCTGCGTAGTGGCACATCACAGAATTCTATATATGGACCCCTGTGGCACAGCGCAAAATAGCTTGCATTCTCTGTCAGGGGATGAATGCTGGAAACATTACAGCCTACTACTGTGAGAAGGACAAGCAGAGAAGGGGAAAAGCCACATGCACTGACAGGATGGTTCACAATCAAATCACCTAATACCAATCACATGCTGCGTTCCTGCTTAAAGCAAAGCGGTGCATATTCAAACAAGAGAACCAATCAAAAACAATGCTCAAAATTTTATTTTACAACTTTATTTAACACTGCCTCAGCTGAAAGGTACATATGGTATGTATGACAACATAAAGGACGCTTGTGAGTATGAGGGCACTAACATTTACAAGGTTTAAAATAAATGTATCTATTTATGTAAAGCGCTTTACTAACCCATCTTGTTCAGAAATATGCCAGAAGAACACATTACTGCACAGTGAAAAGATGTAAAGCAACTTTCATATCCTATGAGGTTTTTACCAAAAAGAAGACATTCAGATGTAACTCTTTGTAATCACCAACATTTTGATTAGTCACTGTAATTTAATTACATTTTTTTTCTAAATAGCTAACTATAGTTGATAATGATAACATTTATTTTGTAATTTTAGGACTTAACACCATTTCATGTACCTAGATACTCCCCAACACTGCTGGTCACCACCATTTTATAAAGGCCCGACCTCACCTGCACACTGTGCCCAAGAATGTCTGGGACACAGCAAAATAAGAGCTAAATAAGAAAATACAGGCAGAGGGCAGAGTCTCAGCAGATAAATACACAGCCACACACTTATGGTGAGTCATAAGTGATGACTGTCTATACATTGTCAGGTTTTTTGGGGGGAGGACAGCATCGAATGGAAATTCTTCTGGTCATGATTCATTCATTCATCTTCTAACCGCTTCATCCTCTTGAGGGTCGCGGGGGGGCTGGAGCCTATCCCAGCTGACACTGGGCGAGAGGCAGGGTACACCCTGGACAGGTCGCCAGACTATCGCAGGCCTGACACATAGAGACAGACAAACATTCACGCTCACATTCACACCTACAAACAATTTAGAGTTATCAGTTAACCTAATCCCCAATCTGCATGTCTTTGGACTGTTTGAGGAAGCCGGAGTGCCCGGAGAGAACCCACGCCGATACGGGGAGAACATGCAAACTCCGTACAGAGGGGCTCCCACGCCCGGGATCGAACTGGCAACCCTCTTGCTGTGAGGCGACAGTACTAACCACCACACCACCGTGCGGTTTTATATTGTAAAATAGAAAAAAAAAGGAAATGCTTCTTGAGGGCTTGGAATGTGTTTCTACTACTGTAATTTGACATTTTGGGGAGACCTTAATTGACTTCACATTAGCGTATTTGCTTTCTTGCTGAGATTTAGATGAAAATCTGCCACATAAATATGACTCAAAATCATTTGCTTCCAAAAGAATCATTCGCCTCCCCACACCCAGTCTATCAGACCTGAACCACTGAGTGATCAGATGCCTAGCATTTACAATGACACTGATCATCCCCTCAATCAACACTTCATGTTACTTCCATCTGGCTGGAGATCCAGGACTCTTAAATGGAGTAGAGCTCCTTTCAACAGGAGTTTTGTCTCTTCTGCTATAACAGCTCTGAACAGTCTGCCTCGTTGACACTGTTGTGAGCTGCATGATAAATGCACTCACGGGGTTTTGCGTACTGGATATACCTATATGTTGCTCTGTGTATGTGTATGTGTTTCTGTGTTCTGGCTGTGAAAGCAACCATCCTTTGGGACAATAAATACAAATTTAGGGTCCAGACACGAGACTGGTATCAATCCTCTCACTTAACTCAAGCCAAAAAGGGCAATTTGTGTAATTCTGTGAATCTAAAACTATACCTTTAAATCAGGTGGAAATACCAATCAATCATCTCACATTGGGTTTTTGGTTAACTGGATACCAGCTTCATTAGACTGACCAGTGTGATATACCTCTCAGACACAGCAGCATTTGATCTCTTTAACTGCATCTTAAGTGAGACTATGTTAAAGAGCTGAAGTCATTCCAATGAATATTTAACAATTGTCAGAGGTGTCTCAAGGAGCAGAGATCTGAGTTTGAAGAGTGAATTGAAATGAAAGTTTGTAAATGTTAGAGTAACTGCTGCTGCTGCATTTGATGATGATAGTTACAATAATCACTTTCTCCACTGTGATAATGTTTAATATTAATGCACAGAAAGGAACCATGCATGGAACAATTGACCTTTGGCATTTTAAATACAGCTATGATGCAGGCTAATAACCATCTCAGAAAACACTAAAGACAGTGAACATTCATTAAAGCTGTTCAGTCAACCTGACATACACTATAAACTGAGCTAATTAAATGTCAAAGAACATGTTTCATGAGTGTTATCCTTTTCATTTATGAGTGATTACAGTGTTACATTCAAGTGGAAATATGCACAGCAACATGGAGCATATGGATATGAGCTGAATGCAAACACACGAACACATCACTTTGAAAAGCAGATGAGGAGGATGAGCAGCCTCTCAAAGATGACGGGTGAAAACAGATTTTCATGTCACATGTAGCGAAAAGTGTTTATGTGACAAGCTTTATATGTGCTATCAGTGTCACCAGGCCGCAGAAATGAACACTTTTATTCTGAGATGATGTTATAAAACTTTTACACCATGACTTGCTCCACCAGTTTTCTCGGGGGAACCTGAAATGCAATGAATGTGACTTTATATTTAGATTTCACACTACTGTTAATGCAACAATGTGTTTTATAATGCTACACTATTATGATTTATCCATTTCCTCTTGGCGCTGTTACTGTGTTTAACAATATAATCCTTAGTTGCAGCAGATAATTGGGTTTCCATTGTCAACCTTGCAGATGTGGACTGCTGACTCAAAATACTGACATTGTCTACAGCTCACATCATTATCAGCCAGCTGTCAAACTCTACTTGACAGCAAAACAATAAGAAAGTGTTACTTCTAAAAACTGTGTAAAAAAGCATATCATCTGTCTGTCATGGTATGAAATATTTCAAAACATTTTTTTTGCCAAAAATTTCCACCTCACTGATTCACCAAATAAACTGGTTTCCTCTTCAGAGCAGGGAGTCTGAAATCCGCCTAATCTATATGCATGAATAAATGTGCCATTGGGAATGCATAGCCTTCTCACCTGTCTCAGGTGATGGAGGAGGAGGAGAAAACAAATTATTACTCTTTTTTCAGCAGTTTTTTTCTGATGTTGTCTGAGCCTCTGTATCCATGGTGAGACGCGCAGAGTCGAGGAAACCAGAGAAAGCTGTCAGTCTGGAACTACAGCTGTAATCATCTCTCTCTGGCGGTGTCGATGGGTTGTCGACTTGCGTGAGTTACCTTGGCAGAATGAACAAAGAGTGCCGGGATGCCCTAGGAAGCCGCAGCACCATGTGAAATCCCTTTGTTGAGTGGTATCGAGTCTCACCCAGACAACGCTTCTTTCATGCATCATTCGTCTGCTCATCCCTCTGTCTTTTCATCTATGCCAATTGACAATGATAGGCTTATTTGTCATATAATAGACATGAATCATTTAAATAATGCCCCTGAACAGTTGGCAGTTGATAGGTGCCAAAAAAGGGCAACTAGGAACCAGAGTGGCACACCGTTGATCGAGAAGGGTAATGGTTGTTGTTGGTTTTTGTTTGTTTAATTGATTTTTGTTTTTTTAAAATGCATGTTGCTGTGTCCTCATGAATATTATTCCAGGCTGCTATTTTTATATGTTCTGACCCTTTATAAATGGGTTTTAAGTTGTAATTTCTAACTTTTTTTGATAGCCTACATTAGGAATTCAAGTTACTGTGAGTAGCTCCTGATATAGTTTTGGGTTTGTAACTGCGCTTTTAAAGCTGTTTTGGCTGAATATTTTAATTTAATTTTTTTTTTTATTTTCTATACTTTATTAATCCCCGAGGGGAAATTCAATTTTTTCACTCTGTTGTCAATTACACACAGGTCTGAACACACACACACATGCACAAACAGGACCTCTACACAAGTAGAGAGATGTCAGAGTGGGGCTGCCCATGACAGGCACTCCGAGCGGTTGGGGGTGCCCTTGTGAACTGGCACCTCTCCAGCTACCAGTCCACGCTCCATATTTTGGTCCGTGTGTATCGGACCAAAATATAGTCTTAAACTGGGGACTTGAATAGGCAACCCTCTGGTTCCCAACCCAAGTCCCTATGGACTGAGCTACTGCCGCCCAGCCCTGAAACCGTTGCTTAATAATTAGTATGATTGGGTCATACTCTGGCCCAATGTAATGTAATGTGGTTGCAGCTCAGTGATGGCATTGTTGGCAGCCAGAATTGAGCCAGAATTGAGCCAATCGATCTGGCCTGATTCTGGGATGTCATTCATACTCAGCTGAGTCAAATAGCTGGACACAACCCAACTTATTTCTTTTGGCGTGCCAAGTTTGGGCCGATGCTGGCCCAGGTCATTTTTTGACCTGGGATAGTGAACAAGTGCTTATAGATCAGTCTCAAGCCAGCTATCAAAAGCAACTTTCAAATTGTCTGGTTGTGAAAGACCCCTCTGGCTGCATGGTGGCATTTCTTTTTTGGTAATTATGCAGTTAGCAATGTTGATAATGCATCAATAAATACTTATAAATACTTACTTAATATTTACACTTACACATCTTGATAAGCTGTTGATAAATGGATATTGGTTCAGAATGTGCACATTTTCCAGAAGGTCATTGGACCATTAGAGGGTCATATTGACAAATTTAAGAGCTAAGAAGCAGGCAAGTGCCCATCCAGATGATAAACTCCAGGCAGAGGAATTTTTCACAGTCTGGCAACCCAAAAGCAGTACTTATTAATGACTTACAACCGATCTATGGAGAATTATTCAAAATTGAATTAACCAATTCAATTGAACCAACTGAACAAACTGTTTATAACAGCTGACTTTGTGGAATACAATACCATGCACTTTAAGCCTCAAATTAATCGCCTCCTTCCATGAAAGAAAACTCAACCTCTTCAGAATGGACCAAAAAGAGTGTCTACTGATGTTTTAAAGTGGATATACCCAGGTGAGTGGTCCAGCTCCAGCACTTAGTGTTTTCAAAAATAAATCTTCTCAGTTCCTCTGGGTAACAGGCAAATAAATAATCCACTTCCAAATGATTCTTTATCCAGCAAGAGATAATATCTCTTCCTGGGAGACTGAAAGGGTAATTAACTGCTGTGTGTGGCCAACATTTGCTGAAGTGAACTCCTTCAGTTAAAAGGTAGATATATAGTCACTGTCCAGTAGTCACACTCATGAAAAAAATTATATCCTGGCTCGTACATACAGTAAGACACAATGGCACAAACATTTCCCATCAACTGGGATTCGTATCTCTTGCTGCAAAACAATCAGCTGCCAGCCTGTTTTCTCCAAAGAGTGCAGCTTTGGCATGTGAAAGCTGCGAGCAGAGAGCTTTATTTCAGCTATGGCATGGTAGAGGTTGACAGCCATGGGAGCTGAATGTGTTTTTTTGGTCCCACATGCTTGAGAGTGGTTGTTTGGGCGAGGTGCAAGTCGTTGTGGGAGCCCCGGCTGCACTTTGCAGATACACAAGCCTGGGCTTTCATGCCCAGACCCATCAAAATGGCCCTGTCAGGCTGCTATCTCCTGGGACTCGCTGCTGCAGTACAGGGGGATTAAAGCTTTTTATGAAGCATTTTCACAGCCAAAGGTGTGCGCAATAGCAGCCTGTGTGCCATTTTCCACAACAAGGGTGGACTTAACTTTACTGGACGCTTAAAACTGGAACTGTGTGGGTAGGGGGGCCGCAAATGTACAGCAACAAAGAAATAAAGACACTCCCTTTTCTAGCACATTGTTCAAAATCCAGTTAATTATGCTCACAGAGAAGTGTGGTAAACTGGGCCAGATTGTGCTACATCTCCTGTGGACTGCGAGGTGAATGTTACAGTGAATATTGTTATTGTTTATTTTTGCTTGAGGTGCAGCATACAGGTTGATGCAAGAGCTGTGCATCTTGGGAAAACTACCAAAAGGAACCTGTGTATTCATTAAATCCTCTGATGTAGAAGGTTGCAAATTATGAAGTTATAGAAGATGTTTTTATACATCTATATTCCACATTCTTCTCAGGAGTGTTACTCTGTATTACACTAATGAAATCCTGAAGCACAGACCAGTCTGGAAAGAAGCTGTAACAGCACTTTCAAATTTAGCACACAGTCTGTGACAATTAACAATCCCTTCGGCCCATGCGTGATAAATTGCTTGTAGGAGAGTCCCATTTGTTACAGCCTTATCTTTTGAGGCTGCTGTTAAGAAGACTGAATTATCCAGCATCAGACAGCACTGGAAATTAGTGGAAAACAAACACAGATTAGGGTTTTAAATATAAACTATCTACCAGACTGGGGTACATTTGCATGTAGCCTACCCCAGGACATGCTTGGATGTTTGCTGTCCAATCACTGTCTAATTGACAGATCCACAGCCTTTCCTAGCAAAAGTGTCTGTTTCGAAATATATAGTAGTGTCAAAATAATGTCAAAATAATAATAATAATAATAATGATAATAATACTAATAATAATAATAACAGTTCCATGAATATGGTTTTAGTATATTTTGGATAAAGACTAAAACATTTAAAATCAGATTTTAATTAAAAATATTCATGATTATTCCTTCTCTATGCCATATTATAATCTGCACACATGTATCCTTCTGCATCTCCAAAATCCCACACTTAATATCTAATATCTATATCTAGATATAGATTGCAAAGATTTACTTAATAAAACCATCTGTCTTCTTATTCGCAAAAAAAAAAAAAAAAAACCCTCCAAGTCCACTTTTTCCTCCAAAGTGGACATGGACACTGAATCACTTATGGTTACTAGTCCACCATCTGATAACTACTTTTTTTCATTATTCTAACCTTCCTTTACAGTCTTTTTCCACCTACTGCTGTCCATGGTGCTGATATATGTATTATCTGTGTGTAAACTCTGCCCTCCAGTGGCTGGCTGACTAGGTGGATTCAAACCAATTCCGGAACCAATGTATTTGTTCCTACCCGAGTTACAAACCTTGGTGCACCTTTAATGCCTGTGTTTTGGCATTTTTGTTGCAGTGCTGTCGCTTCCCGTCTGTAGAAAGTAAGACTTATTTCTCTTTAATTTAAGGAGGGTTGGGGGGGGGTATAACAGTTATTCCCGGGAGGTGCCACGGGGAGAAAAAATAATATAAAATGAAACTGAGGCCATGTTTTACTAAAGCTAGCACTAGAGATGCTATTACGTGGCCTCGCTTTACTAATGCTTGGCCTCCAGATTGTTTAATTCGTTCCTCGTTTTGGTTCATTAGTATGCTCAATATAAGTGTAACGTTACAGAGAGGCAGCGCCACAGACCAGCCTGTCCACAGGGGTGAGGTTAGTTAGATATTTCATATTCGCCGGTTTTCGCGGCTAATATCGTTAATAGCTGTATCAAAGCCTTGATATCCGCCAGTTTTTGGGTACGTCGGAAAGCTAATTTAGGCAGATGTTTCACAGTTTTATCACCTCGAAATAATCAAAAATGACGATACAGTTGAGAGTGCAGCGAACTGAGTGCCTGTCCAACGCGTCTGATTGTAGGCGTAGTGAGGGACCGTCCTAAAAGTGCAGTACTACCCATTTAAATATTAAATATCTTTTTTGTTTTTCAACGTAGAAATCTCAAACCATTCATACCTTCCATTATAAAGAGCCCGTCAACATTTCACATCTGTAAGGTTGTAAATAAATGTAGCAAATTATGGTTATGCATGCCCTATGTCCATAATCGTGCACAGTTCAAGGTTGTCTTGTCAACAACCTGCTCATTCATTAATATATTGACGTGAAACCACCTATGATGTGTCTTTAACATCCCCTCACAACTTTCAATGCTGTTGTGAGATGAGACTGAGATTGCCCTGAGCAAATCCCTCAGCATCATTATCAATGACCTACTGCTGAGATACACACATTTCAAGGTTGTAATTTCAGTATTGCTTATTGATGAATATATTGACAACAAATCACTTGCCACGTGTCCTCTCATAACATTCACAGCTGGTAGTTTATGGGAGAGCCCTTAGCAAATCTCTGAGCATTTTTATCAGTGATCTATATCATTAAATATCTAAATTTGAAGGAGGTGATTTCAATAGCTTGCTCATTTGTGAATATATTGAATTCAAATCACATATCACATTTCTGTGACATCCTGTCACAACTTTAACAGCTTTGAGTTTGTGGAAAAGCCCTTGGCAAATGTCTTGGCATTATTATCAGTAACTTGTTGCCTTTAATATGGACATTTTAAGCTGTGATTTCAACAGCTTGCTCATTTAAAATTAATAAATAGATGTGAAACCCCCTCTGATGTGTCTTTGACATCCTTTACATCTTTCACAGCTGTAAGTTTGTGGAAAAGCCCTCGGCAAATCTCATAACATACTTATCGATGATCTATTGCTTTGATATGCACAGTTTAAGGTTGTAATTTCAACTGCTGGCTGAGTCATTTTATGAATATATTGACAGAAATACTTCTCATGTGTCTGTAACATCCTGTCACAACTTTCACAATGCTTAATACAGCATAAACATTTTTAACAATGTATGGTTTATCACTCCACTCTTCCATTCAGCATACATCTTATCCAACAAGTAGTATGCAATGTTATGTTAAAGACATTAAACTTGATGATTTGGTTCAACCTACTGACAGCCATTCACCATGTATTTTGATGGTCAGCCAAAAAATATTGGTGTGGGTAAAATGTCATTTACACTTATTGTCATTTAAAATATAGAAATGTGCAGCAAAGCAACATTACATTGTGTGATTTGTCAAATCAAGCAATATGGGATCTCGTGACCTCCATTTGACTGTTGCTACATTATCTGTGTCCAGTTTCTATCTGTCTTATCCCTACATCTTTCTCCAGCCAATGGACTGACATCAGCCAGCAGAGATGCTGCTTAAAGATCTTCCCAGAGAGGCCCTGATGCGGCCATTATCCAGGAATGAAGTGGTGGGCATGTTGTTGAGGTTGACCATCTTTGGCGCAGCGACCTACTACAGCATCAAATGGGTTGTAGACGCTATGGACCCCACTGCCAAACAGAAAAACCAAGCCAAGAAAAGGGTATAAAGAACATAAGCACTATCTGTGCAATTTAATACCCATACTACCATACAATTTACTATGTCAGAATAAGATGTAGTAATGCATAGTATGTGAAAAGCAGTATGCAAGAAACAAGATGATGTCTTACTGCATCTGGTTACATATTGCAGTATGCAAGCCAGCATGCATTTCTGGCTGTTGTGACCCACAATCCTCTGTGCTTCAGAATGCAGCTTAATTGTTATCCTTGTGTGTCTTCAGCTGTGGTGTGTGTTTCCTCTCTACAGGCAGAACAGCTGATGAAGAGGATTGGCGTTGAGGGCGTCAAACTCACAGAGTATGAGATGAATATTGCATCTCATCTAGTTGATCCTCAAACTATGAAGGTAACAGTTGTTATCCTCATCCATGATTCATGATATTGAGATTATGAAGTGCCGTGACATTTTTACTCTTTTTATCATTGCACTTCACTGTACTCTACCCTCCTGCAGGTGTCCTGGAGAGATATAGCAGGTCTGGATGAGGTTATCAACGAGCTGCAAGACACAGTCATCCTGCCCTTTCAGAAGAGACACCTTTTAACTGGATCCAAACTCTTTCAGCCCCCTAAAGGTACTGCAGCAAGTCACCCAATCAGAGCTATAATGGTCAAACCTCACACACAATCTTTAAGCTATAAACTAGTTATAGGACAGAATAAGACACACTTCTTAAAGTGATTGTGAGTAATATACTAATAGATTGGTAACCACACATTATATCTGGAATTATTTAATCTTCAGTGCTTCTACAAATTATTTGGACAATGACGCATTTTTGTTGTTCAACTTTTTTAGGTTTTTTTCATCCACATTGGGCCAACTGTGTAGGAATTGTAGCTGTTCTTACTCATTAACACAATTTTAGGGAAGAGAGAGTTTCATTATATATTATTAATTACTGTTTCACTTCAGTGCACACTTTCAACACAATATTTAACACAAATGATAAGATGTGATATGTAGCAGAATAATACACAGGTCATGATCAAACAGGAGCAGTAAGAACCCAAATTCTAGTACTACATGCCCCCTTTTCAGAATCAGTAATTAACATGAATGGTCTGCCATGGATGGTCTGCTAATACTGTCAGCAGACACTTGCGGTGCAGTCCAATCACAGTTGCAGCGCTATACTGTGAGACCATTTACTGTGGTATGACAGTTCATTCAGTGTATACATTTGCTTGTCCATGGTATACTTCCATTAAATAAATAGTATGAAATACCAGGATGTCCTACTGCATCAAGTCGCATTTTGCAGTATGCAAGTCAGCATGCTTATCTGGCTGTTTGATTACAGTCCTCTATGCAGCGGAAGATTTGTCACATAAACCGAGCCACAGACAGAGGACAGCTCAATGACAGCTGACAGAAGCCATAATGACTATAATAAATCATAACAAACAATCTACAGTGTATCCATATAACTTAAAAGTTGAAACTACATACAGTATATTGCAAAACTAGGGCTCTCTTTGTCGACCTCCGTCTCCAGCTAGCTTTTTGTCGTATCTCCAAGGTAACATTAAATGATAACATTAGGAAATGCTGCGTTCCAAATTGCATACTGTTTCTTTCTACTTCAGTTTTTTTGCTATGGACTGTGATGGATGTATGAGCAAGAGGGTCATAGTTCAAGGCGCAATGTTACCACCAAGTAGTGTGTCCGAATTGTGTGCATCCTGGATGCAGCAGTACATATATTGTAAAGGCAGCTGCAGTATGTACTGAAAGTAAAAAGAAAAAATATGTGATTCAGAATGCAGAGTGTGTTTCGCATGTCCTGAGGCCAGCTTAATTTTTAAATGTGTGTTTTCCATTCAGTGACTTGAAGAACACTGTGTAGCCATAATATCTCCTTAGTTGCTTCGTCTGTATGTTCAGGATCCTCCGGCTTCTTTGTCCTACAACTCTGGGACCATGTGTAAACGACACAACACTGTATACTCAGCCTTTTAACTCAATGGTCAATATTAATTTCTAAATATACTGTAGAACCAAAACAAACAGAACCAAGTCACTGTTACATTTTCTGACTGCACTTTCTGTCATGACTGCAAATACTTTGAATTGAAGTGCATCAGAAGGTAGCCAGTATAAAAGTAGGTTTTAATATCCTCTGCATTGACAACCTGCAGATATCAGAAGTTGTTATAAGCCACACTGGTTTGTGTGTTAGCCATTCTCTTTCTCATTATTGTCAGATAGCCATCCGGTGCATTATGCCTTTATCTAGAGCTATGTGCCAAAAAGCATCTGATGAGATTTATTCACTTGGCAGCCTGACAGCAGATGATCATTGAGAGGAACACTTTACTTTCTGTAGAGAGTTTTTACTGTTTAGCACAAAGCTTTATACAGAGCATGAGGATGAGTCAACCTCCAGAATTAGCCATTATGGAAATCCAGTTCCATTCCTAGTCTCCAGCCTTTGTTTGTGTCATGGAAGTGTTTAAAAGTATGCAGTAAGTTGTGCCAAGTTTTGCGTCTGTACTTGTGTTAAAGAAGACCAAGTAAGGCAAAATAGCTCCACACAGTTGCCAGTAATTGTTGATCGTTGTTACAGATTCCTTCAATAATAAGGTCTATAAATTAAATTTGTCCGTACTAAATTTACAGTATTTATTTTATTGTTTTTTTTTTTAATTTGTAAATTCCTAATTTCTGTTCATATTTTGTCCTTGCAGGTGTTTTATTGTTTGGTCCTCCAGGATGTGGGAAGACCATGATTGCCAAGGCAACAGCCAAAGCCTCGGGTTGCAAGTTTATCAACCTTCAGGCATCCACGCTGACAGACATGTGGTACGGCGAATCACAGAAGCTGACTGCTGCGGTCTTCTCATTGGCTGTCAAAATCCAGCCCTGCATCATCTTCATTGATGAGATCGGTGAGTTTGATTAGTTTGTGGTAATTTTGCAGGTGTTAGGTTATATAATGTTCATTCTCGGAACCCATCGGCTGTATTCAGCGTCTGACTTCCAGCAGACGGCGATACAGCCTCTGGTGGCAGACCCCCAATTTTTTGGCATTCCGGTTTGATTTGGGCGGAGGAGGCGAATTTCTGTTTCCGACTTTCGTTTATATATAAGTAAATATGCTGAACCATTGCGATGGATTCAGAGTTTGTAGTGACACCAATTGTGTTCCACCTCGTTAGTTCACCACACGGACCGTTTAACCTGGCAACAACTGCAGCCGGCTCAAACGTGATTGATCAATATCACGCGGACTACAAACAGCCTACAACCGGAAACCAGGGCTCTTCCGCTCTTCTTCCGGAGGCAAGATCTCCAGGGTTTGCCTACAGACTCTACATTCACTGAATGTAGACTCTACATTCACTGAATGTAGAGTCTGTATATAGAGCCTATATATTGTTAAATATGATCTGTTCTTATCTTACTCTTTCATGCATAAAGTCTGTTTTGCAGATCTGTTTTGGATAAATGCTGTCTTCATCCTTGTTTTTGCTCCTCATGTCTTGCGTGTTAGAGTCATTTTTGAGGAACCGCTCCAGCCTGGACCATGAGGCCACAGCCATGATGAAGGCCCAGTTCATGAGCCTGTGGGACGGCCTGGATACGTCCTCAACCACACAGGTAACACAAACATAGCTCTCTCCTATACTGTAATGTGCATACCACATTGAGTCATACTGGCATCATGTAGGACATAATACCTGTTCCACATGGTGCCTGTGCTGTGTTTGAGGTGTTAGGTGCTGTGCACATGCTGCATCTTTAACCACCTGGACAACCAAGTTTGGGTGCTGGATGCTACTCTTGTGCCTTTTCTATGCCAGGTTTCAAGAGCTCAGCAGCAGATTGCGTCTGAGGATGCTAAGCAACCTCAACAAGCACTGTGTCATAGCCTGTTTACCTGAAATCCTTGTGCAGAGCTGATCTTCAGCCAGGTGCTGTTTGTGTGTTGGCCTGTAGTCAGTAAGACAGATGTAATGCTCTGGCAGCTCTGCACTAAAATTATCAACTTCTTTTCCATATTTATCACAGACAATATTTACTGAAGGTGCGCACTGCTGTGTTCCAAAAGTTGAACTCAGTTTGTCTCAGGGCACAGCCATCAGCCTTGAAATACAGGCGCTTGGGAACGCACGCGCACCGGGACAGCTTCACTTGGGTGTTGTTGGGTGCGTCTGCCCACATCTGCACTGAAAACAATGAATTTGAGTGTGCAAAAAAAAACGCAGCATGTGTACGCCCCCTGCAGTGGCTGGCTTTGTCAGCATAATGTATTCACATTGTGATTTGTGCAATTGTAGGTGATGGTGATGGGAGCTACAAACAGGCCACAGGACGTGGATCCAGCCATTCTGCGCAGGATGCCCGCCACTTTTCATGTTGGCCTGCCAGTAAGACGCACACACACACACCAGCAAAAACAGTTGCCATCAATGTAATCTAAATTAACACACAAAAATTCATACAGTATTTAATATGTTGAAAGAATTATGTTTTCTGCCACTCTGTTTTATATGTCACATTAAGGTACATTTACTTTTCATATGTGTGGGGCAGTTTTACCCAGAAGGATAAGCTTTTGTTTAACTAACTCTGGGCCCCACTGTACCACATCATTTGCTAATCTCCATATAGTGATTGAAACGGTGCGTTTTATTGAGTGCTTTCAACTACACATAAAGTAAAGGAGCACAGCTTAAACTCACTGAACTGTGAGTGTGTCTCAGATTGTCTTATGGCTGCCGGCCAAACCACATTAAGCAGGTGCTAAATCTTTTCCTCTAGTACAATAAACAGCTCCTTGTCATGTCAGTTATAAATGTACGTGAGCTGTTGATGCTGAGCAGGAAAATATAGTGCTTGAGTATAATTGTAGCTTTTCGCAGTAAATGTATTAGTGTATTGTTTATGTATAATGTGTTGAGGCAGTGTAAGTGGCACTTAGTGTCTGGTGATTAGAAAGTATTTAAGCTGGTGATTAGTTGCTAATTGAAAGGTACATTCTTTTTTTAATTAATAGTTTGCACGTTATTATGCTTTTATTTTTCTAATAAGAACTACTGTCCTTTTGTCTTTGCAGAACACAAGACAAAGACAGGACATCCTGAGGCTGATTTTAGCAGGAGAAAATGTAAGAAGTGATTTCTTTTCATCCTAGTCAGCCGAGGAAGAAATTACTCTATTCACTGCTCTCTTATGTCACTCTCAGAGACCATTTCACACCTGTATTTTCACTGTCAAATCACATTAAAGTAAATCAGTTCACCCATGAACAGGTGGCACTGATTGGCACTAAGAAACACACCCCAAGACTTGTGACAGCTAACAGATTAAGTCTTTGTAATTGCCTGACATTGCTCTCCTTTGCTTTTCTGCTCAGCTGAGCAATGCCATTAATCTGAGGGAGATTGCTGAGAAGACAGAGAGTTACTCTGGCAGTGACCTCCGGGAGCTTTGCCGCGATGCTGCCATGTACCGAGTCCGGGACTACGTCCGCAAGGAGCAGATGAGGCAGATCGCTCAGCAGCTGCAGGACTGCGAAGAGGAGGAGAAGTATGACTCACATACAAACACCCACAAGATTTCATAGCCATTGTGTCCGCTGAGCATCTCTTTGTTTAAATACAGTACCCATCCTAAACAGTCGAGGTTAGACCAGTGTGGGCTTTTGAAAGCTGATAGCAATATTATTTTGAATGATGTATGCACTGGTACTCTTTAATATTCCCACAAATGACCCACTCTTTTCAGTGTCCAGTGGGATATAAAAACTAAAACATGAATGCACTCTAATGAACTCTAATCATGATACACATTAAACTAATGTTGGGTCTCAGGCCAAAGAACTATTGGAGTGTTGATCATTGTCAACGTGAAGTAAATTAATTCAATGAGAAGGTAGCAGAGGTGGATCTGATTGATTTTTAAAGCACCTTATACTTTATACAGGCTAAAATCTGATCTGTGTAACCCAGGCCTCAGCTGTTGCTAAGCGACTATTGAAACCCTCTTGGAAGCACGATTGCTAAAAGAAGAAGTATTTTTAACTTTTAGTTCTCAGCACTCTAAACACTAAGGCATCAGCATGTTGTTTCAAGTCACTATAAGACATGACGTTCAGCCTTACTTTAGTTCTTTGTGTCAATACACTGACTTCATCCTGTGGTCTTTTTTAAAAACGTTTATTTAGAAGTCAGTTTGTCCCACCAGCACAATTATTAGAATAAAAGAAAATTGACTACACTACGAATAGGAATATGTATTAGATATATTGCAACCAACTTTTTCACCATGTTGAGATCATGAAAAAAATGAAAGTACTGAGGGCATGTAAAAGAACAGTAAAACAGATTTTCTTTTTAAAAAATCCAAACTGTACAACTTAAAAAGACAATATAAAATATGTAATACGTTATACATATTTAAATACCTAAACTTTGGAGGGAGGTGAAACAGCTCCAAAACCTCAAAAAAAATCACTAAATAACTGTAAGGTTTCTGGAGAAGCATTTTGCTTTGCTTTTGTGAATTTTAAAGGTCCAGTGTGTAGGATTACGGAATACATTGCAAGAAGTAAAACATAATATTCATAACTATGTTTGTATTGTGTAAAATCACCTGAAACTGAGAATCATTGTGTTTTTGTTACCATACAATGAGCCGCTTATTTCTCAACAGACTTATTCATGTTGTTTCTGCAGTAGCCCAGAATGGACAAATCAAACACTGGCTCTAGATAGGGCCTTTCACGTTTTGGCATAGTTCTCACACAGCACAATTTTTAGTTGGCAACAATCTGTGACCTCACAGCTAGATGCCACTGAATCCTATACACCAGCCCGTTAAGAACCCAGTTATGTTCCAAACACACACAAAAAAAATTTCAATAGTGGATTTCTTCTCTAAATGCACTGATACCAGTGATACCATATCATTACCAGAAAAAGTTTTTTGATTAGGATACCTTATTATTTGTTATTTTTCTGTCTATTCTAAAGTACTGAGAATCTGAATGCAGAAACCACCTTATTGTAAAAATAACAATAAATGGTCTTGACAGACCTTCTTCTTCCACCTCTGCCATCTCTCCAGAAAACAGTATGTTGAAAACCTGAATATTGCGTGAACATAATCAATAGAATGCTTAATAAGCTGATTGTATCATTAGGAAATCAAGAACAGTTCTTCCCTGTTCAAACAGTATTTCCCTATTTATCTTCTGCTGACATTCAGACGCCTTGTCCTTTCACATGGATGGATATTTTTGACACAATCCTGAGTAAATGCTATAAATCTTTCATGTGATATTTTTACATGTAAAAGTAATCTCATGTTTTCCTACAAAAACTGTTATAACACAAATTTTGTCCTTTAACAATCACTGTCAGCCACACTTGTTAAAAAAGGGGGTGTGGCTCTACTGTAGTCCACTGTAGATGATGTGGAACACTGTGATTACTTCCGAACATCCCATCAAATAAGTCTGCGCATCTGGGTGGAGTCAGATGACAGAAATCATAGATCTAGACATATTAGAAATAGTTATTTACATTGGAATGGACGGGTTATCTGGACAAGCTAGATCTTTAATTGACAGAGGCTCTCTAAAGTTACAGGGTGACTGATGTCAGACAGCTCAAGTATTTTATACTGTATTTTCCTTTTAGTGTAAAACAGCTGAGTACAATGTGTAGCTTTCTTGTATACCACTGCGAAAACACGTACTATAAAGTGTAGTTTACATAAGGAATACAAATAGTGTGCAGAATGGAATGGAGACACAGCTACTGTTTTTGTTGTTCACCTCGGCCTTTGGTTGAGTACAGTCACCTCTATTTGGTCTTTTACCTTTGTTATATTTCACTGTATAAATGTTTTTTTTTTTTGTGTGTGTGTTGTTGTTGTTGTTCTTGCTTATTTAACTGTAAAGCACTTTGGTTGGCCGTTGGCTGTTGGCTGTAGCTGACATTGACATTGACATTGAAGGCCTCTGTCTCTGACCTCTGACCTCTTATGTCCTTTGCCGCAGACCTGTGGATGAGGAGCGGTTGCGGCCAGTCACCCAGCTGGACCTCCTCTTCGGCCTGGACAAGATGAAGGAATCTAAGCGGGCCGCAGCCTTCATGTTACCCGTTGTGTCAGAGGTACCTCTGGACTAAACACCAACACTGCGCCACGATGGGAAACATTTTCTTCAAACTCACTGAGTTTGTGTTTCAACTCACCAAGCAGAGTCTCCTCCAACATGTCTGAGGTGCAGCTGGGAAAGCCAAGAGGCAGCCATACTTTTCATAAACTACTTTCCAGGCAGGGTTTGTTCTGAGCATGCTTACTTTCAGCACAACCCTGTCAGATGTGTAAAGTTACAATACAGTCAGAAATCTAATGTCTCCAATTCACCACTGACCTAAAGTCAGTGTCTTGCTCCTGGGCGCCATTAAAGTTTCTTCGGTAGTGAAAGCATTCTCCATACACATTATGAATCTGACTGAAGTTACGGCTAGTGATACTACAAACTACTATACTTCATCACAATAAGGTTCCATATATGGTCCTGCCACTGATTGTGAGCAGAGGGGACTGAGCACCATGATGCATGAGTGTGGACTCCAGACCAGTGTCATCCTTCAAGGTTTGCTGCTTAATTTCTAAATCAGGCATCTCCTGTCTTCTTTTTTGGGCAAACACAGACTTCAATAGACTTAACAAAGACTCAAATCACTTTAAAGTGATATAATCCAAGTTGTTTGGAAGAAATCATTCAGATGACCTCGGTCCTCCTAAGTCACAGTACACTATATTGTCTACAAATGCTGTTGTGTCATAGCAAGTTAGTCCTTAATGCATTTCAGTATGTTCAGCTTGTTATTTTCCAAATAACAAGCTGTCTATTATAGGGCTGGGTAAACATAATTGATTCAGTTGATTCAAATCAGTCTTCTTTGAATGATCTGAGATTGATTCATAAATCCAACATCGACCTTTAGATATATACCTTTACCTGCTGAAGCATGAAGCTTTAACCCTGTTAATCTCGCAAAAGTGATATTTCAGTCTGCTCTGTCCGCAGTTTCTCATCCATCACTGCCTATGGCATGTTTTACGCAAGCACAGCAAGCTAGCTCGGTTAATAGGGGTCTGTCTGTCTATCTTAGTTTGCAACAATCAAAATTTACCAGCGATGTCAGCAGGCACTCAATCACTGCAGCAGCAGAGGGAGGAGCACAGAGGACAGGATGAAGGATTGAGGTCTGTGTTCTTCATTCTTTCTAACCTCATCTAGTATTGTTATATCAGGAATATAATTTATTTTATTTACATTTTAGATTTCTATCTGGTGAGATATTATTGAGGTTATATAGTGAGTTTGCTGTTGTAATATAACTGTTGTGCTCTAGAAACGAAGCAAAATTGTTATTGTAACTGAATATCCCTCATAGAATTGATATTGCTTCGAATCAAATCGGGACCTTGTGAATCGGACTCAAATCGATTTAGGAAATCAGTGTTTATACCCAGCCCTAGTCTGATAAAGAAATGGTTTTCTTATTTTCAGGAATGCCAGATTTAGGTCTAATTATTCTAAGATAGCTCCACCTTTTACCAGCTGTCTTTTTATCCTGACCTAGCAAAGACTGCTTTCTCCTGGTGAATGTACTGACACTGTGTTTTTTTAAAGCTGACAAGAACATTGGATGTCATTTCTGTTTACTTTCCATGATCATTGATGAACTTTGATTGTTTTTCATGTTTGTTTGATTGCATCTTTGCTTTAAAAGTAAGAGAGGTTGTGTTTAGCCAACATGAGGTTGTAATAGAAATAGGGATGCACGATAAAATACCAGCACGTAACTGGTATCGGCCGATATTGGCTTTAAAATTAACGGATCAGAATCTTACATACATTGAAAAGCACTGTATTTCATGTCACCATCTGCTGGTGAGCCATCATGATGAGAGTATGCATGTATAATATGACGTTAATTCCACTACAGAAGAGACTTGATGATCACTAAAATTAGGTGGGGAAAAATGTGTATATATCAATGTCTGTATCCTTTATTGGCCAAATAAGTTGTTACATATCTGCATATTGGATATTGGCAAAAAATCAAATATTGTCCATCCCTAAATAGAAATCTGCAGTAATGTGGTACTCATCATGTAATGAGTTACTGCTCCTAAGGAGTACAAATTTAAATGTTTCTTTTCAGGCACAATGATTAATGTGTGTTTTTAGTCATAAAGCAAGCGCTGCTGTAGAATCCATGGAGTCACAGTATGTATATGAAAAGGAAGAACAGAACAAAGTCAGCCACAGGTGAAACACAATACATTTACTCAGCCTGCCAAGGCCAGAGCGCTCAGTGAGGCACCTCATTCCACTGAAAGTTTTTGTTCTTCTTTTTCATCACTTTTCAGCACAGTAGGGTAGAAATATATTTGAATGTAAGATCAAATAATCACAGTGTAAGCTTGAATTTGGCCTGGAAGTTTCTGTAGCAAAGCGGCCTTTCTCACAGCTGTCAGACAAAAGCAAATAACAAAACATTCAAGCAGAGATGGTAAAGATCGGGTCAGCACTTAAACCTTGTAATAAGAACCACAGCTACAATAACCTGAGCCAGAGGCAGCAATAAAGTATGCAGTCATATGCCAGTAAATCAATGACAATTATTACCCTACTACTAATAGCTATAAAATTATACATACTTTTTTTTTATCACTGCTCAGTCCTCAGCTGTTAGCAGATGTCTCATAGAAATTGTGCTGTGTGCATGCTTGTGAATGTGGAAGCACAATGCTGGGTTAAAGGTAAAAACTTTAAATGCACCTGAAGTACCCAAATCCAGTTATGTGTTCTACAATTAATATTTATTTCCCATCCAAAATGACAATAAGTGTTACATAAAGGGGGGCTTATCTTGCACAGCATAGCACAACTGTCATTGGTAGTTTCAAGCCAACAGTTCATGGTTTCATGGCCAGTGCCCACATTATGTAAGTAGCAAATGTACTGGCACCTATCTGTGCATGTGCATGTAGGTATTAAAATGAGGTACAGTGAGAGCATTGTTGCCTTAGTGCTATTTTAAGGCAGCAGAAAGCGATTATGTTGTTGACCAACAAAAACGTGGTTTATAGTCAGAATGGTGTTTTCTTGCTATGTAAAATGTGCCAACAAGCATTCACTTTGCTTGTTGCACACACAGGAACATGCAGATGGGTTGCAAGTGGGTGAAATAATACATTATTAATGTGGAAAATATCAATTACATTTTCTAAAATGTGAACATAGCAGAGCTGCAGAGCTGCTGTCTGATTCCCCATTAAGAGAAACGCTGTGCTCGTTTACATACAGGGAGCAGCATAACTTCCTTTATTTCAGAGGCTAAAAGTTTAGTTCTGTTTCCACTGTCAAGTTTGTAACTACAGTTTTTAGTTTTGTCCTTAAATGTCCCACGGTATTTCCTGCAGTGACATTACTGCTCTTTCTGCTTTACTCTCAGCTGAGTACTCACTTCTACAACTTGCCGAATTCACCATGTTAATAGCAGTATGGCAGGTGCAGGTACACCTGGCTTTTAAAGGGAATGGGAGATAACACTGATTTTTTTAATCCATGTTACGACCAAAACACATCTCTTTGTCATTGCAACTAGATTATGCACGGTTTTCTTTTCTTGAGAAAGGTCTGGTGAGCGAGACTATGCACGGTTTAACCAGCAAAAGTGGAGCTGGACACGCCCTAAATACACTTTATCCCTACATACACTTTAGACTATGTGCTATATTTAATTTAAATACACATGTTCAAATCTTACTGGTGTTTTTTTTTTTAACAGTTTTTAGTGTTATATTTATTGTGTTGTTATAATTATTAGTGAGTCTCCATTTTTTTTTTTTTTTTTTTTTTTTTTCCCACTTTGTTTTCATGAGTAAACTTTTAATGTCAGGTTCCGTGCATCAATCGTCTGTCATACACAACACATCAGGGTTTTTCTGGGTCATTTGCTTTTAGTCTCACTTTCAGGAGAGCATGGCTTTAAAATTCAAATGTTTTCAATCAGCTGTCACTCTGAAGTTGCTGTGACATGCTTCTCTGACTTCCCTCTGTATAAAAAAAAAGCCTCGTTATTCACCACATGGTCACAGCATGTGTTCACGGATCTGTTCGTGGGTCTCATACAGACCTTCCTCCCACGCAGTCTGAGGAAGCCAGGGCATAGCGGTCGTTAAACATGACCACATGGTGGCACTGCTGCTTCACTGTCCTGTTACTGAGGCAGGTGGAATAGCCTGAGAGACGGACTGCTCACATGATGAGCAGTTTGTAGCAATATGGTGAGATAATGAAATAGAGAACCCTGCATACTGGATTGTTTCTCTTTTATTGGTCCATTCAGTGATATTTAGACATTTGTTGCTCTTCATTAGAGTACCTCAGGTGACAGTTAAAGGTCAAAGTGTTGCCATGTAAACCAATGATTGTGTCACCGCAGCTTACAGGTCTTAGTCCCCTTTCCTGGGAGAAGGGTAGCACTTGTGTAAATGCTTTTTCTCAGTGCAGTATCACTATCAGGTCATTCATGTGGCAGAGACTAATCTATGGATACAGAGTGTTCATATGCAGTTACTGTAAAATACATTGTCAACTATGTGTATGTGTTGAATATGATATGTACTGTAAAGTGTATTTATTAAATTACACTGAAGAAATTGTTTCCTCTGTTATTTCAGCATGGATTCAACCTGTCTGTCTCCCTGCCCTTGTTTAAGTGAATTAAATGTCATAAACCTCATTATTCCCAAAAGAAGTTCAACTTGTGAAGATTTCAAATAATATAAAACTGTATATCCAAACCTTCTAATTACCCAAATAATTTAGTATATTGGCATATGTACTGTTACATTAATTTTACTCATAACTTTCTTTACTAGTGACAAAGTGTTGATTGTGTTTTATTTTTTCGACCCCAAAAAAGTGTGGCTGTAGGAGTCTGCTACTTTATTGTAAATTCTGCAGCTGTTGCAGTCATATCCTGTACCCTTTATGCATGCATTAATAAGCCATTGTTGGCCGTAATCAAGCTCTTACTCCTTCCACTCCTTCCTTCCTGTTGCTGTTTGCTCCAGCTCTACTCTTGGTATCTAACAAAAGCCTCGCATCTCTAATAAGTCCACTTTTCAGGACTTGCTGACAGCCAAACAATTTCAAAATTACAGTCTGAGTTTTTAATGGATGTCTGGCCAAGTGCTCTGAGGTCATGAAATCTGCATAAGGGCTATGCGAAACCATGTCAAATCATTTTTAAAAAAGCCTCTTGGGATTTACCAGGTTTTCATATGACAGCAGCTATTTGATAATGATGATGGCTCATGCTCTGTTTTAAGCTTCTACTGGATATAGTCCAAACTCAGACTGCTTTGAACATCAGCATGAAATCAGCTGCAGATATTCAAGATCCTCACAGGATCAATTCAGATGTTAGTGATCCTCTGACTTTTCATCAAGACCTGCAAATCAAATAACATCCCCATCAACTGCAGCTGCACAATACACTGTTTGCTTTTAATTAGCAAATGTTAGCATGTTAACAGGCTAAACCAAGGTGGTGAACACGGTAGACTTTAGGCCTATAAAGATGCTAAACATCAGCATGTTAATGTTGTCACTGTGAGCATGTTAGCAAGCTGTCGTTAGCATTTAGCTCACAGCACTGCAGCCTCACAGAGACACTCACATCGCTATAGACCCTTAGTTGATAAGTCATTTATAAATGCTTTATTCGGTGCTTTTATTCATTTATCAAGTCCCAAGTTACTGTGATTCTTGATTAAGAATCAAGCAAGTTGAGTCGAGTCCCTGCTGCAAATCAAGCAAGTCACAAGTCAAGTTATATGAAATTCTGATGATCTGGTAGAAGGATAGCATTCTAGCTAACCTTTGAACAGCCAATAAGCTAATGTGTTAGGTAAAAAGACACATTCAAGTAAGTAGTAAGTTGGATGTGGTGGTCCTCTTACATACCGCTTTTCTCTTTTTGGATCCGTCATCAACAAAATAATTCTGAATCCAAAGATTATTATTTTCAGAACAGCTCCCTCCATGGTAGCTACCTTGTGCATGTGTTGACCTCTGCTGATCCGCTGCATCCTCGTAGGTTGCCAGGTAATTTCTAAATAAGTCTCAAGTCTAAGTTAAGTCTCGAGTCATGAATAACAAGTCAACGTCTTTTATCCATGTTAGTCAAATAAGTCTCAAGTCCTTGAATATGCAAATCAAGTCTGACTCGAGTCAAGTCATATGACTTGAGTCCCTCACCCCCGGTGTGTAGGATGTGTAGTGAAGGGGTGGTGGTGGGTAGCAGCCATTTACTCCTAAGAAACAGATCACACTAAAAATGATCTATCACTGTTGGATCATCCTTTCTATGCTTTGCACGTGCGCACAGCAGGCTCACTCGCCAGCTTTAATGATGACAAAGCAGTATTTAGCACAAGGTCACTCCAAGCCCATTCATCTTATCTAAAGCCTAACCGTGGTTTTGGAATTCCCACAAAAAGGTGAACTGGTGCATTTTTGAGAAAGAGTTAAATGATGCCAATAAGTGCAGAGATGATGCCGCCCGCAGTTTGGACAGATGGTAAGGTGATATTTACAGTTTGGTATTTAATGAGGCAGAGTCTAGAGTGTTTTCCTCCAACTAAGTTCTGCAAGGATGCATGTCTGATCTTTGACTCAGAATCATTGGTTAGTTATTCATAAAGCTATTGATGAGTTATTCATGAAGAGGGAGTCAAAGTGAAAGTTTCCGTTCCAGCTCTTTTCAATTAGAGGACAGCTCCCAGTCGATAAACATGATGGAAGAAGTTCTCCCCCGCAGCACAGCTGGCTGGAGATGTCAAAGACTTCCCATTGAGAGGAGAGCTCAGACACATAGATTCACTTTTGTGTGGCCATGGTCTGTCAGTATAGCGCTCTCAGTGCTGGTTTGATGGTCTCAACTTTTTTTTTCCATCAGATAGGAGTGGTGGAGAGAGTGTATAATGGCCCCACTCTGCTCTGTGACAGTCCTCTGAAAGCCTCAGTGCCATCGGACATGATCGAGCGAGCCCAGAGAAATCAGTGGCAGCTGTTATCCCTGCCACATTTCTCAGCAGGATATCCTGTTGCCTGCTGATGCTCAGAGTTTTATAGCTGGAGAAACTCACAAAGCCATATTACACATGAAGGGCAGAGCAGCTCCGCACTGGCAAATACACATCGTATTTCTGCAGTGAGCCAAATTGTTTTATTACTATTGAACTATGCCACCATCTACTGGCTTTTAAGATGGGTTGCATTCATTCCACCCAGGCCAACTGCCCTCACAGTGTGACGAAAGTGAAAAATAATTTGTGTATCCACCCCATGATTCGGATCTGCTACAAATTTTAATGGGTTATTCCTGGGCCAATGCTACCCCCTTCCACCAAGTTTGATAAAAATCATGCCTGTAGTCTTCTGTAATGCTGCTGAGAAACAAACAAACCAAACCTAAAACATAACCTCCTTGGCATAAATAAATTGGCTCTAGGTCAGATTAACCACTCAGACTTTGTGGTTAAATTATGATGCTCAGAGCTGAGCTTTTAAACAGGAGTCTCCTTCACGGAGTTCCCACAGTCATGGAAAACCTGGAAATATTTTCCAGGCCTGTAAAAGTCATGGAGTTAGTAAAAATCACTTTTGGAAAAAATCATGGAATTTTGTGTGTTTTTACAGTAATCTTCCATGGGTAACCTTTCACATAATGTAGCATATGGCAAGTGCATTTTCTGGAGCCAATGATGTAACGTAGCTCATATATATGTGTCAATGTTTGACTACGTTTTGATTACCATCATGAACACTTCTTCATTTTCTCTTCCCGTGTTCCGTCTCCCCCTTCATATATGCCAGTTAGCTGATGTTATGTTTGACAGAATTGAATTTGAGTAGAGTTTGAATCTGATATGTTTGAAAAATGCCAGGCAAGTGATAAAGAAAGATCAAAGAAATAATTTGACCTTTGGGGGAATACAATTTTCGACTTTCGAAGGCATGAAAAGATCAGTACCCCTCCCATGTCTGTCTGTTTGTTACCCAGCAGCCACTTAGCTTAGCTTAGCATAAAAACTGGAAACGAGGAAATAGCTAGCCTGGCTCTGTTCAAAGGTAACGAAATCTGCTTGGTGACACTTATTTGATATATCATGTTTATGTTGTGGTTATCCGAAAAGTAAAGCCAACGTGCAAGTGTCTTAAACCTGCATTCATTCTTTTGGTCAGTAGGGGGCGACTCCACTGGTTGCAAAAAGAAGTCTGATTGTATAGAAGGCTACAAGGAAATGACCCTCACCTGATTTATTAACTCAGTAAACATTTTCCTAATAAGCTCATGGGGTCAATTAGTAGTTTTAAGTCTTCTTCAGTGCAGCATGATGTTGATGTTGTTAATTATGGTCCCATTTGTTAAGTGTGTCTACATTGTGATTGACAGTTGCTACTACAGTAGCGTTCATGGAATCTTTCCAGTTCTTTTATACAGTCTTTGAATCTTACAGGGGGTTATGGCTATGGGTACGTCTTGGCTGGATACAGTGACTTTAAGTAACCTCACAATGACATCAAGAGCAAGATCAAATATCTGTACATCTGTATCAAGTCTTTATGTGAAGCTAAATTAACAGGTTACAGACTGTCAGCAAGCGATTCCTTGTCTGCTTGTGTCTCTGTGTGTGAGTGTGTGATTGCGTGTGTGCGAGTGTGTGTCATTTATCATAGTTAGATCATTTATATTATGTCCAATATATCCTTAATATAATTTAAGATACATTATCATCATGATTTCTTGCTAGACTCTCTCCAACTTAAGGAAAAAACAAACACTGAAACTATTGCTGCAGATCACGAGCCGGCCAGGGCGCTGATGCCAGGCCACATCCAGTGTGAACAGCCTAATCAGTTAATATGGGCATATATATATATATGTCCCTAATATGGTATCCTTAAGTATGTTTGCAGCTCTACAGATAATCCTTAGTTACAGTCCATCTCCAAAAGGCAGCAGCTACTCGGGAGCTAAGCAGCTTCATTTTAACTTGGCTTTAACCGCTCTGTCTTTTGGCATTCATCCAAAAATATTTTCACTGAGGAGACCAAGTGAGAATTAGAAAAATACCAAAGTGTTTTTTTTTTTTTTGTTTGTTTGTTTGTTTGTTAATAGCGATATGTGTAGTGACCGTCTTGCAGGTTATATTGTAAAAAATGGTGGTTGAAAAATGCAATCTGTCACAATTACTGCATCGGGTTATACTGGTAAATCATCCATGTGAGTGCAGTTTCCCACCCCCATGTAGAGCTACTGCAGCCACAGGGTCTGTAGAGCAGCCTCAGTGGGTCGGGGACTCTTTTGTTGCACGTCTTCCTTCTCTGCTGGATGACAAGGTCCTGCCCTACTGTACATTGACCTCTCTGCAGGAGCTGGGTCTGGAGGGAACACTTTGATGATGCTTGTGTGTCATTATTTGTGCGAGTGCTGTTAAAGTATGATGGTAAAAGCAACTGACATAATCCGAAGTAGCCTCAGTCACCCTCAACCAGGATGCTGTAAAACAATGGCAGCAAATGGTGTGATTCATATGTTGACAACACGTAAAAATGTCTTTATAAATCACCCGAGCTTTGTGTGATCGCTGTAGACTTTATGGACGAC
The DNA here is from genome assembly GCF_041903045.1 of Epinephelus lanceolatus. NCBI lineage: Eukaryota > Metazoa > Chordata > Actinopteri > Perciformes > Serranidae > Epinephelus > Epinephelus lanceolatus. The sequence continues at coordinate 36,839,178 of NC_135742.1, forward strand.
AGGGTTATATTAAAGTTTCAAGAAAAAGCCTCAGTTATGATTACACAACCTGTGAGTGTCTATACGAGACAGCTATGTCGTAAAAACTCCATGTGGGAGTCGTTACAAGGCGAATAAAACATTCATCCTTATAAAGGACAAACATTTAGAAACAGGAGGCCATAAATGATATTTTGGGCCCATATGAGATGTACAGTGTATGTTACATAATATTATTGAGGGGGTCTAGCCAAAAGTTAAAACATATTTTGTGCAAGTATTCAGCTGGATTCCATTATCATTGTGACACCTGTAAAGTTCAACAGAATTTGCTTTCTGCTCCATCATCATGCTTCATGTTATTACAGCTATGGTGTTTCTATTGATACTGTTAGCATGGCCCTGACTTCATGTTTACTCAGGCAGTGTGATGGGCTCCCATGATGAGACAGCGAGATACACAACTGTCCGGCCCCCCTGTCAGTCTGTTGTCTGTCTAGCTGCAGAGATGTTGAGTTGAGTTATCCCACACGTCTGTGCCCAGGATAGACAAACACGACAGTTTAGACTGAGTCATAAAGCCTTGCTCCAGAGGTTAACCACTTGAATTAGGTTACTGCAGCAAGTGCTGTAGTCTGGCACTGCAGAACTGATCAGCAAAAGTAATTAACTTGGACCTCTCTTGTTGTGACTTGTCATAACCTTTGCTGTGTGCTTTAGAGCAGTGTGACAATATTGAATGGTTAAGTGTGTTATAATGTATTCTCCATCCCTGAATGTAAAGAAGGTGAAGAAGACATAATGTTGACATTTTAAAAAAATCTAATAAAATGTGATCTTGATTAATACCCAGAAGTTTAACACAACATGTCAAAATAAGCATTTAAATACACTTGTGTTGTGTGTTGCATGTAACTTCATGTAACTTAGGCTACTTTTTCCCCCCAAATATTTTATCCTTATGTTTGAAACTATTAAGTGAGTCACTTTATTTTGCAAATACCAAGAATGGTAAACTGATTTTAGGTGAGTTAATCTCTGTTTGCAAATGAAAATAAGTTGTCATAACTTGGCAGCACAAATATTAAATATTACAGATGTGAACCTAAATAGGGAACTGCCCATTGGTCTGACAGCCCATTGATCCGACATCCCATTGTTCCGACCATATTAAACCCATTCGCCAACCCCAAGCCTGCTTCGCCTCTAACCTTTCCCAGCTGACCCAGAGCCGGTAGCGGCGCACCATCAAGGTAGAAATACGCCCGCCGGGAGCCGTTCAGCACCGCGGACAGTCGGACTAATGGGATGTCGGACCATTGGGCTGTCGGACCAATGACATGGACCCCCTAAATATATGTAAATACGAGTATTCAGTTCTCTATGATGAATATGGACTAAAAATTAAAGGCATACCTTGCCGATTTTCACCCAGCTTTTTATTATAGCAATGTAGGTAGTGTATTTAAATGTAAAGTTAATTTCCTCCATCTCTCCAATGCTCCAGGGTTGTTGCTTAAACTATAGATTGTACTTATATATTAATATGCCTGCCACCACAGACAAAAAAGCATATAGAGAGAGAGCTACCCCCCTCAAACTCTAATCAAACGGGAAAACTAGACAGCTCTGATCAAATATAAACCAAGATTCTGTTACTGTATTACCTGTTTCTCATTCTCGGAACCCATCGGCTGTATTCGGCGGCTGACTTCCGGCAGATGGCAATACAGCCTCTGGTGGCAGACCCCGATTTTTTGGCTTTCCAGTTTGATTTGGGCGGAGGAGGCGAATTTCCGTTTCCGACTTCCGTTTATATATAAGTAAATATGCTGCACCATTGCATGGATTCAGAGTTTGCAGTGACGCCAATTGTGTTCCGCCTCGTTAGTTCACCGCACAGAGCGTTTAACCTGGCAACAACTGCAGCTGGCTCAAACGTGATTGGTCAATATCACACGGACTACAAACAGCCTACAACCGGAAACCAGGGCTCTTCGCTCTTCTTCTGGAGGCAAGATCTCCGGGGTTTGCCTACAGACTCTACATTCACTGAATGTAGAGTCTGTATATAGAGACTCCCTGTTTCTTACCACAAATGTTTTCAGAAACATATTTTAGTGTACTGTTTAACTGAAATTTGAGATCGTTTGCATCCAGCTGGTCACCATATTGTGCAAAGCTGTCATTGTGTCACCACCAGCAGGAGCATACATTGGTCTGGTGCCGTGCATTCTGGTAGTTGTAGGTTATCTACCTCTTGACAAAAAGTGAATGCTACAGCCATTCATCTCTGTTTTCTCTGGTCATTTACCGCCATTTTACCGGCAGTAAATGACTTACATCTATCTATACTTACATCTGTCCAGTTTTATGAAAAGACCATTTTTCCAGCAGTGAAATGCTTCTTTAAGTGAGCTCTTTAACTGAATTTGGTAATTTTGTAGTGTAATGACGCCGTCAAACATGTTAGATTAGTAGCCACACCCTGATCAGTGATGCCATTGCAGATTTTCACAGCTCATAAACACCAGCTGTGATGTTATTGACTTGGGTGTGGCCACAAATACAATATGTTTATTGGTTTCACCCCAGTGTAGCCACAGATTTTCGCTCTGTGTGATTTCAGTGTTGATGTAGCCCTTACTGAAATCATTGACTTCTAGGAACTGAGTGTGGTCGTGCATGACTAATGTAAGCCGCTAATGTTGCAGATTTGGCTGAATATTTGAGCTTTCTCTTCTTTTACATCTTTCTCTTTAGCAACAAGTACCACTCTCCTGACTCCAGCTTTTCTCTCACCTTTGCTGCCTCGCACCTAACCTGATGGAAGGCCAGGTTCGAGAGGAGGTTGCTCCATTAGCAGATGTGATTGTAGCATCTGATGGCCGCAGCACACCAGATGAAAAGTAATCAGAAGGTGTGTGGCTGTTCGAGTAGAAGTAAAGAGATGGAACAGCTCAGTGGCTGAAGGTAGTTACGACAGGCCCCAGTGCACACTTATGATGACATCACCATTGGCAAACTGTTTATAAAAAAAATAAAGGAATCGCTCGGCTTGCAGCTGCATGTAGCATGTCAGTCTTGACAGATTTTGCACCTAAACTGGCTGCCATATATTGCATTTTCTTGTCATGATCAAATAGACTTGACAATGGACAACATCAACGTATTACCCAGCAATCATTATTGCATATCTGTATGTGACAAAAAAATAAGAAAATAAGAAATTATTTATTCTTTGGAGAGGGTTTTTTAGTACTTGGTAGTCTTTATAGTTTATGTAGAATAAGCACATAATTTTGTTAGAGATTGCTACTGACTACTTTACTGTCCCCAGAAAAGAAAACCATGAGGGATATATAAATATATAGCAAATGGGTTCATTTTTAAACAGTCATATTTTTGAGGTGGTAATCTGAATCACTAGCGAGGGCCTGTTCTCCAAACAACAATTTTGGAGGGCCTGCCCTGTTTACAAGCCCCCCTCAACCCCCACCCACGGACCCCAGTGTAACCCGCTTTCACTGTCTATATTTACACCCCTGGGTCAGCTCTAAGGGCTTATTGATGCTGGCATTGAGCATCCCTCCTTTGACTGAGAGCACTCTAAAATCAGAGGCACAGGTCATCTTTTTCATGTGCAAGTAGAGCAGAATTGTTCAGGAAGTAGCAGTTTCTGTTGAAAATTTCAAATGCTTGTGTTGAACATGTGCCTTCACTGGACACATTTATATAAACCTATCAGAGCATTATGGCCAGGATTTAGAATAGAGACATCATCTACCTATGTAGCTATTTGAATACATCCATGACAAATTGTGACACAAAAATGGCAACAGGGGTGGATCAAGTTGATTTACAGAAATACAACTCTTAATTTTTTTTTTTTTTCATTGTTGTGAAAAACATCAGGTAAACTGTTCATAGCAACCACTGCCAACAACTGTGACATTGGTGGGACCCGTTTTCTTGGGACAAAACTAAACAACGTACCCACCACTTCCACACAGAAATTGGCGGACATTAACAATTTCAGGCTGAATAAATGAAGTCAAACAAAACGACCAAAGTTTATTTGGACTGCAAGTTTTATCAGCAACAGACATGTATATTTCTATGTTTGAATCTCAGAAACACATTTCTATGTGAAATACATCAAAAGCCAGCTGCACACTGTATGAACATCTAAATGTGAGACTTCTAATGGAATAGCTCAAGAGTCTGCAGGCATGTCATTCCTTGAGTTGAGCAAAATTTTTGTTATATATTAATTAGGAGTTGTAAATTAAATTTTGGTTATTCTCTCATTCACAAGTACTTCTAAAACTGCCCCGTGTAAGGAAAATGCTCAATTTCAGCAAACACTGAAATGAAGAGACTCGGAGAACCACGGAGAAAAGTTACAGCCAACGGGGTTACTTTAATCGCAGAACTCAGCATACAACAGTATACTAGTCTACACAGCAAAACAGTGAAACAGCGAAACAGCACTGAACAATCACCCTTCAAATGCTTTTATAATGGGCGTCTTCTCGTTCATGTGCATGTGTGTGTATGTGTGTATGTGTGTGTGAACATGCTTGGGTCATATTCCCTGGGAATCTAAAGTTCTCCTGATTTCCTTTGTTTGTTCCTAGAGCTGGACTTCGTGCGCCAATATTTCCTGTCTTCTTTGTCTCTCTGGCAAAAACAACCGTTCCTATTACGACACTTGGTACATCTGTTCCAACGGTCAGGTCACCCTAACCCAGAACATTCTACTTCATTTGACCTCCCACGGCTTGACCTATGCACAAACTACTCAAATTATCAAAACACTTGTCAAATCTGATATTTGACCACCTGCTTCCTAAACCTAGTGTAACTGACCTTATTTTTCACCTTTGGTATAAAATGATACATTATCTGCCTCTACACCTGCCCCTGCATCTCTAACTGACCATTGTTCTGGAGCTGGATCTGATACTGATCAAACCTGCAAAAGTGAAACTGAAACATTTAAATCTTGTAAGCACATATGATATTTTTTAAATCTCAGTCATTACAAAGATGCATCATGTGCTACAGATGAAATCCTAATTAGTCTCAGATATTTAATTTGATGCCATATTCTAAAGTCTCTTTAATCTCTCATTTCATTACAGGCTTTGGCAGGGCTGCGTTTAATTTTCAGATGTGTTTTTAGATTATGCCCGTAATAGGTTTGAATTAACTGGCGCTCTGCTAATAACAAGGTGCTCCCTTTTTAAGCCACAGTATAAGGTCAGCCAATCACTTAAATGTTGATTGTGTTTCAACTTGTCATTTATATGAGAAATTTCAAAATAAAAAAGTGCAAGAGTTATACAAGGCAATGTCATCCAACATTAGTCCTAATAACATTATATAACAATACTAACACCATTTGACCTGGCTCAAATGACGTGGATTATAGTTATAATCAGCACATAAAGAAACAGGCCGTGGTTGCCTTCTCTTCATAACTGATTACACATGTAGTAGTAGCAACTCTAGGTATCTACTGAGGGCAATACTTCCTCTAAATGTCCAAACAAGGCAAAGATACCCTACTAGTTAATGAAAATTGGCATATTGTATGTTTGTTAATGAATTGATATTAACTTAAAACTGTGTTGTGTATTTCAGTGAATAAACTACTTTCTAATTTGGGCACAATTACACAGGCGTAGGTCTAATGACACTCTCGCAGTCAATTATTGAGCCTTTCCTTCCTTCCTCGCTTGCTTCCCTTCTCTGTCTTTATCTTACGGAGAAGGAAGAAACACCACATAACACAGAGGGATCCGTTCAGAATACCGGACAGCCTTTGCCAGACCTCAGCGACACACATTCCCATGTTCCAGAGTCACGTCAAAAGGCGGCTGGTAGGGCAGCTAACTATGCTAATAAAGGGAGGACAAAAGCACAGCACCCACTGAGGAGAGCGGAGATGGGATAATGATCACTAATTAATCATGCACTGGGGTCATGCGGCTCATCTCTTCACCACCGACACAGGAGCAAGAGGGAATGACTCACTTCCCGCTAAAGGCTCCACATAGGAGGCAGCTGAATGAAGTGTGACATGGGTATCTCAGCAAGACGCCTTTTATTAGTCTCAGCCAGTGATGCAAATGTGTGAGCTGCTTTGGAAAAAAAGGGTTATTTATGCATGTCCAATCATTTATTAATTAACACACATATATTTGACAAAATGTCTGTTCTTGCATTACGTGATAATCTCTCACATAAGTTCACACTTAGCAGAGCATTGAAACACATCAAGCATGAAGCCACAGATTCAGACCTCATACAAGTGGAAAAAACAAAACAAATGTACTGCCAATCTAACAACAGAATAATACTATATTAAATTTACAAAAATCATGAATACTTTATAAAATTTGTACTTAGTTGTTAAAACAAGTTCATGTAAAGTTGTTGTGTCTCCATCTGCCACCAAATAGTTTTTGTATGCAAATGGCATTATCTTTGTAATCATTGTTTTCAACTGGTGCTCAGTAATGTGAAGTTAGTTCTTTATGTTTCTCTCCTGCACTTGACTAGATGCTGTCAGATTGGTGGATCTAGGGGACCAATTGTCAGCCTGCTGGGAATGAATAACATTAATGTGAGTTGATTAAAGAAATGACAGGAAATAAATAGATTCATGGCACTCTTTTTAAATAACGTACTTTTTAATCTTTGGGCTTTGGGGAAGGTATCAACTATTCAAGTCAAAAAGCTCAAGTCTTTGCGAAATTATTGGTGTTTAAGTCCAAGTCGAGTTGCAAGTCTCTTTTGATTTTATCAAGTTAAGTCTAAAGTCACCAGATGAGTTTGACTCAAGTCCAAGTCACGTGTCCAAGTCCAAGTCCAAGTTCACACCTCTACCTAAAACTGTCTGAATTGGTTTCCCATCCCCTTTATTATCAAAATATCATTTATATGAACTAAAATATTACTTTATACATTACATTACATTATTTTATTTCAGTTAACCACACTTCTATTTTGTGCAAAACTGAAAATCAATGGAAAACAAAATGTCTTGGTAGAAATATATATATATATATATATATATATATATATATGAGGTTTGAGGTGTTATATATTATATGTTTATATAAACTTATTGTGTAACATAGGAACAAAGCTAAAGAACTTTTGCTCTTGACATAATGTATGAAACTTTTATATTGTATTGCTCAGCACTGTAATTACCTTTTCTTTTCTTTTTGTTTTCTTCTCCCTCTCCGCTATCCGACTGGTAGCTTGACATTTGATTGCTGTGAATTGCTTTCATAACTGCTGACAGTTTGACAGGCTCTGTGGTTGGCTGACTGGCCTACACCTTCACCAGTAAAATAGCAGAAATGAAATAGACAATAGTAGGATAGAAATAGACTTGACAGGACCGGTAGCCTATGCATATCACAACGTTTTGACTTCATGGCACTGCACTGAAAGATAAATTATTACAAAAGCTTTATGTAATGACAACAAGCCGAGGTTGGATCCTCAGCGGCTTTTAATAAACAAGGCCTTGTGTCCAGAGCATAAGAATGAGCTGTCAGGAGAAGCACTGTACCACATCATGCATATCAAAGCTGTTTTGCAATGTCTCCCATCTTTAACATTAACATTCAAAGGTGCGGTTGACTACGCTTTTATGCAGTTATTTAACTGGATGAGTACAATAAGGAGGGGGTTTCTAGAACAACTTCAAGTGGAAAGGTTCACTAATGAATATTCAGATAGGTACTTGAAAGGGATTTTAGAGGAAGAGGCTGTGCATGTAGCTCCAGTTGTTTATGACACTGGTTGCTGAATATGTATTCTCCATCATTAGCAAATGTTTGTCATTGTACAGCTATGGTGTAAATATTGGAACATGTTCATGGTTTTAAAGAAAGTTTCTAATGGGTCTTTGGATATGTGGACACAATAGAGTCAGTATGGCCTATAATTGTACTTGTACATTAATGGTAATAGGCATATAAACTCTGGGGTGGGTTATTAAGTTAAATGCTTTCAATTGGGTTGTCACAGATAAAACCATGACATCTGCCACTGTGCTTCATTAGCTTTCCTTTATAGTTGTAAATGGAAAATACTTTTACTGTTGTGGAGGTAATAAGAATGATTTATATGAATTAAAACACTCAGCACTATTCACATCTGTCTCCCTTATTCCCTGAAATTATTCCTGTACAGTAGCCTGCATCCCCTTCATCAGGCCTGTAGCTGAAACTACTGGGTCAACAATCATTGTGATTATAAGCAAATCTGTTCCAAGACTAACAGGGGGGTTGAGATGTAAACCAGCAAATATCAACCAAAGTTGCTTTGTCGACAGGCTAACACTGCATATACTCACAATGTGCACGAATATTGACAGGGTAGTGTGGTCTCAGATGAAATATGTCCGTTGCACACTTACAGGAAATGATGATTGCAAGATTGGACAGCTTTTCTTCCTCTGCTTAGCAAATTACAACCAAACATGCATAAACTCCAGATTGGTATTATGCCCATATGTGGAGACTTGACATTGGACATCAACATACATATTACCCAGCTATCATCATAGCATATCTGACAATAATATCAAAGAAAGCAAGAAATTAATAATTTAATTGAAAAGTATATAACTTTGTTTTCGATAGCTACTGACTATTTGAAAAAAAAAAAAAAAAAATGTAAAGGAAAACCCTAGCACAGATGGGTTTGCCTTTTTGAGGACATATATAGCAAATGGCACCATTTTTAAGTTAATAATACACTTTTTTCTCATTTATCTTTGAACACAGGTATATTTTTTTTTTAGATAATTTTTATTGGCTTTTTGCCTTTAATGACAGGACGGAGAGTGAAATGGGGAGACAGAGAGAGAGTGGGGACTGACATGCAGCAAAGGGCTGCCGCTGCAGCGAGGCAATGCCTCTGTACATGGGGTGCTGGCACTATCCACTACGCTACCGATGCCCCGAACACAGGTATATTTTCAAGGTGGCAATCTGAATCACTTGGAAGGGCCTGCTCTCTGTACAGGCCTCTTCACCCCAGGAGCTCCAGCACAATCGCATTGCCTGCACTGCCTATATTTATACCCCTGATGGTCATACATTGCATAGCTTTTGCCATAAAATATGTAACGTCACTGCCTGCTGTTACACAGCTAGCAGGCTAACAATGGTATTTGCATTATCTTTCATGTCACCAAACTATTACAGAATAAATCCAATAACAAAGTGATGGCTTTACTGTGTCCAAGAACAGTATAGTAGCCATTTCACAAGTTTGATATGTGTTTCTGGTCCCACCCCTTCAGCTACGTCAGCAACATGGTGACCATTGAGGGTGAGACGTGTCCAACCCTCCTCACTCAACTTTTTGACCATTGGTGCAGCACTCAGGTACTCACTGTGCACTGCATTTTGCCATACCTCTCGCTGTTAAAGTGTATTTCCATCCACCTCTTTTTATGAACATTTTCAGTTTGCGTGTGAAAAAAACCTGAGTGGAAACACCAAAGATTCAAAGAAATCTTGAAATAACACAAAACTGTTTTTTCAGTTGGTGGAGATGGTGAAATTGGTGTATCCACAACAGGTAAATGTGACTAAGTGCAGTATAAAAACAGATTGAGCAAAAAATGACGTAAAGTCATGACAAATCGTCATTGGATAGGCCACAGCTAGCTCTCCTCATCGTCTCAGGGTGGCTTTTAACACCAGAACCAGGGCTTTCACCAGAACTTTTCCAAGAGCTCATAGCTGTATTATTCAAAACTCTCTATTTCCATTGTCCAATGAGCTCTCCGTTTGTATACATTCATTGTTTTCCTTCATTAGAGGTTTGACTGGTGCTCTTCTTTTGCTGTGGTATAATGGCACCTGACTGAAGAATTAGTGCCACCCACTGCTTATTTCAATGAACCAACTCCTATTAGGTCTCATTCACCAACATCCTCCAAAGCTTTGTCATAAATTTGTTTTTTAGAAAGGTCCTGAGAAAAGTCTATGTCGCATTTATGATGCGTTCTTAAACCCCAGAATTGTTCGCACATGTTTTTATTATGATTAATCTTATTGTCCTCATAAGCTCATAGGCCATCATCAGAGTTAGCATGCTAACATTGGCTAAGTAGCCTAGTACTAATCACAAACTGCATCTGAGGTTGATGAGAGTGGTATTACTTTTGCAGTTAGTCAAAATTAAAGTGTTAGACAAACTAAAATGTTTGACCTGATGATGGCGCTAAATAAAAAAGTCAGGGATTAGGAAAATTATTACAATTCAGGGGATTATGAATGTCTGTGCTGAATTTCATGACAATAATGTTGAGACATTTCACTAGAACCCACAAATGTCAACCTCATGATGGTGCTAGAGGAAAAGTCAGGGGACCACCAGAGTCATTAAGATTCTTCCTCTGGACATCATGGATATATGTGCCAAATCTGGGTTGATCCAGTTGAGATATTTCAGTCTGAACCAAAGTGGTGGGAACACTGACCAACAGATTAACATTGTCTACCATAGGTCATGCTGTTAGTGTGGCTTGAAAGCCATTCAAAAAGAGGTCTGTGATTATTGGAAAGATACTGCTTTACATCTGCTATGTTTGTCTCATTCTGTCTATTTCACCATGTTAATTTATGTTAATTTTGTGTTAACCATAGTTTAAAGCTACAGTTGGTAACTTTTATGAATAAAACTTTGTGTCATATTTGATGGAACTGCCAGGAGACTGTCTGTGAAAATAAGTCATGTCTCCCCTCCTCTTCCTATTGCTTCTGTGGCATTTGCTGGAATCTACCTCAGCGCGCCAAAAACAACCAATCAGAGCAGAGGAGTCTCTAACACAGATGTCTGTCATGTCAATCATGCTTGTGAACTGTGATCAAGCTGTCAAACTAGGCAGCGCTCATCAAGTGTGAATCAAGATTCTGTTCCTGCATTGCTTAAAATGTTTTCATAAAAATACTTTAGTGTGCTGACAAGCTATAAAATGAGAATGTTTGTGACCCACTGCCAAGTTGGAGGCACTCAACCGAAGCGCCAAGCACTTCCCACCAGCCAGACCAACTTTCTCATTTCACAGCTAAACAGTACACTAAAATATTTTTCTGTTTGTGGAGTAAGTGACAGTTTCAGTAAATATGAAAAAAAGTTAACAACCACAGTATAATGGATTATGTTTGTGTTCAGTACATCTCTTGTCACAGTCCCTGAGCCAGTCTGTGACACTGAACTTTGGAAAATACTGCCAAACTGTTACATCAAGTCTAAATTAAACCTTAATTCAGGGATGGTTCTGCTTTGGCACAAGCTCCTCAGTAACGTCAGGTCTGCTGACGAAGATCAAAGTACTCTCCCATCCAATTCTCAATCATATCAGAATGTGACCCTGGTGCTGCTGCACTATTTTTACCACCACCAAAACTTAAAGCAGATTTGAAGTAGTTTATACCCCAAAAAGCTGAGCATGCATTCAGTCATATATTATTTTTAATGTTTTAAGGTTGCATAGGCACATAAGTAACAACGATACACTAAAAGCTGAAATGTGCACAGTTCAGGTCCACACTGAGCCTTACGAATGGAAACCTGTCCTTTGAAGTAACTTAATCACATTGCAGGAAATTCTTTTTTTAATAACAAAAATCGTCAAGTCTTATTAGAATTAATCATGCCCTTTGCTGAGGTGGCACTTTGTCAAATACTAAGCTCAGGGCTGGAAAGCAAATGAAAACCAAAAGCTTTCCTCCAGAAGATTTGGGCCAAGCACACACATTTTAGATGCCATGTATGTGACGAGCAGAGAGCATAAGAACCTTACAATTAATTTCCTGTCTGTGAAATAACCACACTCATCCTTTCAAACCCCTGTTTGAGGATTAAGAAAGCTAAGCAGTAATACATTTTGCGGGTAAAGTTAATGCATAGCTGTGGCTGATCGACCACAGGAATGATTATTTCTCTTTGTGATTTCATTTCCTGAATTATATCTGCCTTTATTTTAATTTCAATTGGTATTTATTTTGGATATAGGATTTTTTTGAGTACATTAACAAATGTCTTTTGTTGTATGTTGTTGTTTTTTGGCCATGTTAGCGGCTCTTATAGTGGCAATGCTGATCTGTACAGTACTTTGACTCAGACTTGAATATCTCAAAAACTAGAGGATAGATGGACATAAAAGTTGGTCAGACATTCATGGTCCTTAGCGGAGGAATCCTACTGATGTTGGAGATTCCTGACTTTGGTATCACTTTCTATAAACATCTATAATGCAGTGTGAGGCCATTCATAGTGAATTACAATGCATTCATAATGCTCTATGACAACACTCATAAACACACATATTGCTTCCTGATGCACTATATCAACAGTCATAAAACATCATATATGTCACCTATAATGAATTATAAATGTCTTATGGATGCTCCTGACTAGTGACAAATGAATACCTATACTCACCTGTACCCTGACTTTTCCTCTTAGGCTACAGTGAGGTTGATATTTGTGATTTTAAAGGTCCAGTGCATAGTATTTAGGCTGCTATATTGACAGAAATTAAATATAATAGTCCTGACTATGTTTTCATTAGTGTATAATCACCTGAAACTAAGAACTTGGGTTTTTTGTTACCTTAGAATGAGCCGTCCATATCTACACATGGAGCAGGTCCTCCTCCATGAAGTTTGTCGTGTTGTTTTTACAGTAGTCCAGAATGGACTAACCAAACAGTGGCTCTAGATACGGCCATTTGTGTTTTTGTGTGTTCATGCATACACAAGCACACAGGAAAAGTTTCAGTTGCTTGCAGTCTGCATCCTCACCACTAGATACCACTAAATCCTACACACTAGACCTTCAGTTTGTCCATTAATTTTGTTTATAAGTAAATACTTGCAAAGCTGATGACATTTCATGGCTGTAGACTAGTCAGGTTTCTTTTCTGGTTAAAGCTGCAGCCCAAACATATAATCATAACTAAAAAACATAATTTATACAAAGATTAAACATGTAAAATTCTGTTATTTCCCAGAAGCCAGATCTTGGAGATCCTATCCTCTCTTGTGGCTCAGTGTCAGGGGACAGATTCTGCTTTAGCCTGTCATTGATCTGACCCTGTAGAAGGGTCAGATCAGCAGGACTTTGACACCACACAAAGATCTCAATAGAAATGCCAACAAATTTAGACCCTTGCACAATGTCACCCCTTTTTCCATTCACTGTTTTTATGAGCTACAGTACAAAAGCGGGATCAATACAGGTTGGGGCTGATTGACGAGGCGCCCTCACCATCGATTCCAGAGAGACTCTCCGCTCTTATGAACGAGAAGTAGTTGCAGAAAAAACCTCCAGGTCTCTGGACTCGCTGAAGAGTGACAACATTCACACCGCCCACAGCCACATCCTTGCGTGCTGCTGGATGGCTGACTTGAGCCAGCTGTACTGCCAGTGGTGGTGCAGTGATAGCCAGGACACACAGTAAACACAGATATATGATTTGCTGCTGCTGACTGCTCAGCACTCAGCAAAGTTCACTTTTACAATTTTCCCACGCTGCAGACCAGAGAATCAAGGAGAAGTAAATGTGTCTCTGCTTGTTGGCTGCTGGTTCCTCTGTGGTTTGTGGTGTGAAAACATCAAGGCCTTACTGCAGCCTCTTGTTCTCAGGCTGCGCTCACCACAAGCGAGAACTGCACATACCCAGGAAAAAGAAGTCACGTTTCCTAGAGGTGCATTTCAACTGAGCACAAGCATGTCTCCTGGAGGAGGAAACTAAAGCATGTGACCCTGCAGTGTGGGTAGTATTCTGCCTTGTCTGTACTGCTTTTGAGTTGTGGGTGACTTCTGGGTCCTGGGAGTCTGGTGACTCGTCTTCTCCAATGCTAACTGACATTATTTTCACCTCTGTGACTCAGCGCAGGCTGCTGCTGCCCTGTTTGACATTCTGATGTGGAACAAACAGCCAGCGGCCCACTGGCTCACTCTCATCAGCAAAAGCTGTTTGTATCCATCTCTTCCTCCCTCCCTCTTGCATCCTTTCTTTCTTTCTTGTTATTACTTTGATTGGTTTAGTCTGCTACCCTGCAGCTCTGCATAGCTGTCAGGGGAAGGTTGTTCAGCTTAGTGCAGATATAACCTACTGTACAGCACAGAGCTAGATACCTATACAAATAGATACATATGCATGAAGTTTAAACCCATTGTATGGAAGCTGTAACAACAACCATTGCTGTAAAGAAACAATGATATTCCAGTACAGCTTATGGAGTGATAGTGTCCAGGTTTTTATAGTGGCAAAAAGTGCAAAAGTGCACCATCAAAGTACTGAAGACAGCTGATGCAAATAGTCCTGTCACTATCAGTGCTATGGCAGTTTAAAAAACATTGCTTGCACCCATGTGTGTATGTTCACATATAAACATATTTTTCCATCCCTATGTTTACACATTGGTCTACTGTCTGTCACACAAATGGAAAAGCTCTATATCCCAATTTATTTAAAGTTGCAACATAGGAAGCATCTTGAGCAGTTAAGCACTGGTCATTTAATAAATGTGAAAAAACCTTATTTGACTTATTTGTGGTGTCACCAAGACTCGATATGTAAAGATGATACACTTCTCTTTTGAAGAGTAGTTCCCAAAGAACCCCTCAATGATATTTTTTCGTGGTACCCCTCCATGCACAACCCTCCAAAATGTAAAATCATCACTGATTTTATGTGTGCAAAAACAATAAACATTGATTTATGCATTTATTTTTTATCTTATGCATATTCTTTCCTGGCTAAAGAGGTGTTGTCATGTCCATTGAGCTTACTTAGCGTTGCTGCTATTACTCTATTTGCTATGTACTGTACCCTTGAGAATTTCTACAACTGAATGAAACAAGTACCTCAGTTGGTTAGTCTCAAGCCACCTTAACAAAAGGCCCTTCTAAAAAAAATTAACATCAGTTTAAGTGTACACTATATTTAGATTATTTTCAAAGCTGCAGCCCCTCACAGCAGTACATCGCTTATCTTCTGTGCCGATAGATTTGGTTTATCAAAGACACAAGCAAAGCAATGCAGTGCATAAGATAAGCACAGCAGAAATGTCTGATAGGTTGGACTAACACGTTTAATATCTTAATACATGACAGCTGAAAGTGACACAGAAATAAACAAGTTTGCCAATTTCACATATCTCTGCAATTAAAAATCAACTGCCAGTTGTCCACATGAAAGTGATTGTTGATGTTAGCTATTGCTATTATGTGCCTAATTGAAGGGGAAAAGAGAATAAGTAAGAAAGGGAATGATGTCAGACACAGCCTTAGTTTTTCCATGCAGATGAAGCATTCCAATATAGGACAGCTAGCATCACCTCTCCACGAAAAGCCATAAGCCAAGTAGCTTTCAGTGAGTGCTCATGTTCAGTCGTTTCAGGCTGGGCTCAGGGTCGAGGTGTATCAGCATTTCTTTGAGCTCTGTTTACACTGACAAATCTTTACTTGCTCTGATAGTTGCTATTTATAACTGCTGCGGATCTTGTGTGTTGTGTTACTATGACAACCAACAACTGCGGGCTGGCATCTTAGCTTCAGGTTACTTGCTTATTTCTTCCTTTGAAGACCAAATATAAAAATATATATATAGTACTTATATCTCACCACATTTTTTGATGTGATGAAACTTTATTAAAAATATACGGTAAATCATGGGCAGATTATGAGACAGCGGGCCCCTTGGCACAGATATGCAAATAAGTCCCCACCACATCTCCTGTACAGGAGCAAGACACACAGACTTTTTCTTGTGGTTTGAGTGTCTGTGTGGTAGTTTAATATGTGGTTATTTTGTCCGTTTTGGTCATTTTGTGTCTCTTTGTACTTGTTTTGCCCATTGTTGTATCTTGTGTGTCTTTGCAGTTCCTTTGCGTCTCTGTTTGTGTATCTTTGTGGTCATTTTGAGTCTCTTCCTGATCAATACGTGTTTAGGGTGGGGTAGGTAGGATTAAGGGGGATATATTGTCAGAAATGTACCATTAGTGTATAAGTGTACCTAGTCATTTTGTTTTCGTTACCTTAGAATGAGCTGGCTATATCTGCATACTAAGCGAGTCCTTCCATGGACTCCACCATGTTGTTTCTAAAGTAGCCCAGGACAGAGAAAACTAACACTGTTTTAGATGAGGCCATTTGCGTTTTTGCATTTTCACGTCAGCCACCGTAGTTCACCTATGCGCTTGGCACACTGGAGAAGTTTCAGTTGGTTACAATCTACAACCTCACTGGTAGATGCCGCTAAATCCCACTAACTAGAATTCTGTTTGAAGTGACATTTTGCAAGTGTAGGACATGGTAATGACGTTTTGGCCTCCTCGACCTGTGCCCAGTGAGCCAATTTAGTAATACATCCAGGGAATGAATGTACAGTTAAAAAAAAAGGAAATAAATCTTGCAGCACTTTTGTCCTGTCATTACAGCACCCCATGTTAGAGAAAGAGCAAAAACATTGCTACGAAACTTAATTGAGCCCCCATCTTATCAAGCATTACACATACCTTTTCTGGCCAGAAACTTGTGGTTGAATTTTCAAAAATACAAATCTCAAACATATTCAGGCTTTTAGTGACTAGTTGATTAAGTTGCATACTGAGTGTCTGTGCCCAGTAAAGGCTTAGTGACTGTCACCTGTAATTTGAAGATAAAAGAAGTTGTGGCAGCCATTGAGAAGTACAATACACTGTCTGTGTGCTGCAGTTGAGGTTGGAAATCATCCACATTCAGCTCCTTAATTCTTCAATGAAAAGAGCTTGATGACTAATTAAACTCCGAATCATTGTGAGTGAAGGGCACACGGTAGATCAGGTCATACAGTGTGTATTAATTTGCATGGTGTGATGAAGCGTAGTCCCAGCATTGACACACACACACACATACACACACATACACACACAGAGCGTACTGTCATTTACTTTAATGATGACAGCCAATATTGAGTTGGAAATTGAATTAAGTTTCTCTGTTTCGGGATTTTTTCCAGACTTCGTCTCGTAGCTATTAGCAACACTTTCAGTCCACTCTCATCAATCACTGTGAACAGTCATTCAGCATACAGTGACAATAAATGGAAGTCTGATTACAGTAGAGGTTGGAGATGTGATAATAATATGGCTGTCGCAAAACAACAGCTGTTAATAATAGAATTCAAAATGGCACAAATAAATGGGGGCATTAACGTCATAACAGGTTGCTCTGCAATTACCATCCAGTCCCTGAGACTCTGTCTAAACACTCAGACTCCTGTTGTTCTCAAAATAGTCAGAATAAAGTAAATCTAAATGGACACTGAGCCAGCTGGAAGGACTGTTGAACAACTTGGCTGCAGCCCGTTCTCTCTGCACAGCCTGCCTTGACAGTAATTACAGAGTGAGTGTGTGAGCGTGTATGCGCTCGTGCTTGTTAGTACAGTAAGTGTGTGGAGAGTGGGGCTGGCAGCCCAGATAAAGCCTGAGGCGAGGCCCCTTGGAGAGAGGTGTGGGTGGAGGGTCATGCCACTGCAGAGACGACCTTTCCAATAAAAGCCACTTCCCTGTGAGGAGTCCAGGTGAACGCGCAATTACATTTTCATAAAATGAAACTTAAAATGCAAATGCATTCCTCACATCTCAGTTATATATATATGTATTCTTTTTTCATTTTATTGTAGACAGACTGCATGAGGCGATGCTTTAATCATCACTTGCATTTTCTCCCTGTTTCAAAAGATTCATCACAGTCAATGGCACAGAGGACAAGAGGACAAACATGTCCTTGTTGGTGGCCAGACAACAGAATGATATAGCAAGTTGCTGTCAATTAACTCTAAGCCAATAAAGTGTTATCTTCATTGTCCGGCTAAGCCTACCTGCCTCATTTATGTACCACAGAATTCAAACTAATGCTGAAATATGTTTGAGCAAACTTTTTATTACCATTTTTCCCACGGTTCTGCAGACCGGCGCCTGGGGCTTTCAGTTGTAAATTGCCGTCTCCTGCTCACTCATCGCTGCCAGTGGGACGGTTAATGCTTGTCCAGCCCTGTGCTTGTATGCTGTGCTTATCCAGTTGGTTACCTCAGTAGCGGCACTGCCTTGTCTAATTGTGTGAATTTATGCAAATCAAGTTCAACTGAAGTTCAGCCAACCTCTTGGTACAACAGTGATAGTCCGTGAATACACAGAGGACTAACACCTGGTTACCTACCATATGTCCAACTTCACAACAGGGGCTGAGCCAATATACATATACCCGAGTACCAGCAGAGGTGCATCATGGGACTGGGTGTTGATCCTCCTTAGTTGCAGCTATGCTGCATTTTTAAAAGCTTCAGATCTTTGATCCATGTCATTTATAACTGGACTTTTAACAGTAGTTATTAACCTTTTCACTGTAGGCTACAATACAACAAAGCAGGGGCATTAGTACAGACGGTACAGGCAGTGTGGTTGCACTAGGGCCTGTGAGGTGGGGGTCCCATAGAGAGAGTGGGCCCCCCAACAAATTGTCAGGGGGAGAATGGGCCCTTATGAGTAATTGCCACCTTGGAAATATGCCTGTTTTCAAAGCACTGTCATTACAACAGTAATTATTAACAGTCTCGTTTGCTATATACGCCCTTGAAAAAGGCAAAGCCATCTGTCATTTTTTTTTCTTTTTTTCTCTTGTGAAATAGTCAGTAGCATCTATAACAAAATCATATGCTTATTCCAAATAAACTGTTAAAATTGTTAAATTAATAATCTCTCATTTTCTTTGTTTTTTGTGATATACATGTATGCAATGATGACTGCTGGATAATATGTATGTTGATGTTATGCAATTGCAAGTCTTTGATCACGTGACAAGATGCACGATAGCGTACACTATCGGGCCTGTCGCAACGGACTAGATAAGGCTTGTTGTTTTTAGCCAGGATAAATTCTGTAAAAATTGTGGACACCACTGGCTGGTTTGGGGTGAGTCAACAATCAATGACGGTATACAACAGCCAATGAAATAGGTTTTTTAACAATTATGAATCACCACAACCAGTGTGAGTTGTACAGGTGCTTTTTTTCTTGCTTTGGACAGAGCCAGGCCAGCCGTTTCCCATTGCTCCCAGGATTAATGCTAATATAAGATAACCATCTCCTGGCTATAGCTTCATTTGTAAGAGACAGATATGAGATTGGTATTGATCCTCTCATCTAACGCTCAGCAAAAAAAGTCAATAAGGGTCTTTAAGGGGTAAACGTTGAACTATTTCTTTAGTAAAAGTGATTTTAATCCTGACACCTTAACTTTATTATTCTCCCATCATCCATTTTTTACAAAAGAATGATAGGCTCCTCATCAATTTGTCACACGAATCACTCAAAGAGATTTTATATCTCTGCTACTTTTTAATGGAGCTGGCAGAGTCCAAGTATGAATTCTCAGACCAGCTGAGAAAATCTGCGTGGGAAAAGGACACGAGTAACACTCTCCCCTCCTTCAGAAACTCTGAACACAAAGCAGTCCACCGCCAACCTCTCTGGTGCAGCTGTTCAGTGGCGACAAGTAGTACACTATACAACAGATGGAAAACTCTGAATTTAGTCAGAGAAAACTTGTAACACAAGCAGCAGCTGGCATGCAACACACTGTGTGGTAAATACAATGCATAGCAGTTAAGCTGTAGTCGCAATAGTACTTAATTCAGTATGTCATTTGGAAACATCCCACTACCTAAACGTGACCAGCTGCCACATTCGAGCTTGGATTTATATTCCCACTGCTGGCATTCTTTCTGCATGTGATTTATTTTCTCTCATGGTCAGATAGAGCAAGTGATCTGCACGCAGTTATAAATTCTTCTCCTCCCTGCATCTTCTCTGCTCTCCTGCAACACTCCTCCACTCGATTCTCCTTGAGGATAGCGGGGAGGTTGGGGAGGGGAAGCAGAAGTATACAAATCAAACACTCACACGCCTCCGAGACATTTGTTCGCACAGGGTCTCCAGGGTGGGACTGCACTCCAGCAAGGAGGATTTTTAATCTGTTCTGACAGCTCTGCTTACTACTATATTTACAGCTATATTCAGACTGTGTTTACTCATGCACTTTTGGTAATTAATGTGCAATGTGAGCTGAGTGATTTCAGTCGCTTATGGAGTGTGTTTAAGCTTCACCTTTGGGGAATACCCAGATGGTAATTGTATATATCCTCTATGCCTCACTTGCTCTGCAGCATAAACACTGTGCACGGAGCAAAGCTGAGGCCTGTGGTGTGATGAAAAAAATCCCCCTTTTTAATTTTTGCTCATTTCCTAGAGGATGCACCAAAGCTAGACAGTTACACTTTATTATCTCTGCTAGGTGTAAGCCTGGAGGAAATCATGCATTTGATTGTGTGTGTGTGTGTGTGTGTGTGTGTGTGTGTGTGTGTGTGTATGTGAGTGTGTGTATCTGTCTGTCCGCAGCTAATCTCCCAAACTACTGGACCAATCAGCCTAATATTTTGTCTGCACTTTTATGACTGTATGTGCAAGAATCTCTCGTGATTGCAGTGATTCACAATTATTGAAAAACTTGTTTTATTGACTGTTTTATACCATCACTGACTGCTGACTCTTCATTTGTCGTAAGTCTGAAAGGTCCCAAATCCCACCAATGGTAAAGGGTGCAAGTTCTCCAAAAAAAAATCCAATCAAAAAGGCCAGCCTTCGCCATGGCTCAAAAACTGACATTCATACATGATATCTTAATGATCCACTTAATTTAGGTACAATACAATATAAATAAATACCCATTTTGCCACCATTTTGACTGTAAGGGAGCCATTAGGGACAATTCTAACAGGCACAGATTTTGAAGACTTAAGAACAGTGTACATTGTGTGATTTCGGGCTGTGTCAGACGAATGATTACCAACGTGAGAGAAACGTGGTGATATCTTTGGTCGTGGCTCTAAATCAGTGGTCCTGTGTCACACAGTGAGCGAGGTTCAAGGATGGCTGTTGTCATGGTCTTGAGATCAAGGACAGCCTGGGATAAAATTCTGAGTGTCAGAAATTTTGGATGACCATCTCACTCTGTGACTGCTGTTACGACCATGTCTACTAACCAGCCAAAAGAAATGCAGCATGAAATGACACACTGGCACTAAACCCAAACAAACAGACGGATAGCAGCTTCCCATGGAAGCAAAACACACTAAAAGAAATGTGTGGGATCCCAGCAAAGAGGAAAACCTTGTGGAGTTGTGGCAGCAGAAACCTTGCCGGTATGATGTGTCCTCTGGCTCTTACCATGACCGCGTAAAGAAGGACGAAGCACGGAAGGAAATAGCATCCTCGCAGCTAGCAAACAACACACAGACACATCACAGTATATAGTGCCCACAAAACTTTATTTAATAATGAAATCCTCTATGTTGTGCTTTACAGTTGGAGAAGTAATAACCCTGGCAGCATCCTTGTGCACTCAGTATGGGAAGCTATTGCATCATACATCATAGCCCACAAAAAACTCAACCTGCTCCTTGGCTCTGTCAAAAATAACAAGGTGCATATTTCAATAATGCTTCTGAAACGCCCTGTGCCATGTCAACTGGAACCACAAGAATTGTCAAAAGTGGCTGCTATCAGCTGAGGTGGCAGCTTGGTGGCTTAGCAGAGATCTGCACTCTACTTAAGAGTGCACTTTTCTAGTTGTATTATCCTCAGTTGCTTCTACAACAGATAGTTGACAGTGAATGTAGTCCCAAGGTATTAAGTGTTGTACATGGTTCTGTCATGCTGCACATATCACTGAAGATGTTGCAATTGATCCCCTGACCTGTGGAGCTCTGTGGTGTTGCCTTCACAGCCATGATAAATATTTCTTTCCATTTTAAAGCTACAGCATTTCCCAGTGTCTAAACACCCATCACCCATCTTGATGAACCACCCTGCAGCATCTGGCCTGAAGCTGAGGTTACCAGTCTACAGTGTCACCATAGGATTTACAGCAAAAGCAGCCAAGTTGTGATAGCAATTAAGAAACTGGAATCAGCTGCCTGAAGTCTTAGACCGTTGGACTGAGTAGGAGAACAATGGATTGTCCCCGTTGTGTTGGGAATTAGTTATCTCAGACTCATGGTGATAAGTGATGACGAGATGGAGCAGGAGATTGGCAGGAGGAATGGTGCAGGGTTGACAGTGTTCACTTTGAGCCAGTTGAGATGGTTCCACATCAGATCAGGGTGCCTGCTAGACGCTGTCCTGTAAAGGCATTCTTGACACGTCTAACTGTAAGGACACCCTTGGGCAGATCACTGCAGGTATAACATATATCACCTGGCCTTTCAGGATCCCAGAGGAAGAGCTGGAGGCGTGGCATGGAAAAAGACATGTGGCCCTGGGCCTGGAAAATGCATTGATGGATAGAACTGAAAAATAATTCTGTAGTTCATTTTGTTCTACAGGGGTGTTGTTTATTCTTTCATTTCTTTATTTCCACCATTATTACCATGCTGTTGCTGCTGCCCTCATCTTGACATCCGCAGCCCAGCTAACAGCTCGTTACACTCGCAGAACGTGGCAATCACAAATGGCATCAGAGCTACTCAACATTTGGTGTATAGAGACTCCAAAATGTTTTAGTTTTAATGCCAAGTCGCAAATGTTCATGCCGAGTGTTTTTGCATTTCACTGACAATGTATTTTACCTCTTTTCCCAATGTCTGAATTGTTTTGTTGTGTTCAAGTAGGAAAATTATGTTAAACTTGAAGAATGAACATCCTACCCCCTGTCAGTACCCTGACTTGATGATGTGCCCTCACCTCAGACTTGTAGACTGTAGTAATAAGGAGATAAAAACAAATGCTCTGCGTAGAAAGTAACATCAGGTGCTGATACTAACGACAGACAGATGAGACAGACATAAAAAATGTACAGTAGCTTAAACGTGATGCAACATTGGTGTCAAATAAAGCACCACAGAGCAAATGTAAATCAGCCTATGTGTGTCAAGCCTGTATGCTGGTTTTTATTTTCTCAGTTTGCAGTTTAACCAAGCATTACATCTCTCATCTTACATTACATCTCTATTCCCCAGGCCCCTTCTCTGTCATTTATCATCTATCCACCAAATGCCCTCGGATATTCCCTCCTTTCCCCATCATCTGACTGACCCACCCATCTACTCTCCTATTCCCACATCTCTCATCTGGGGCGCATTCAGTCTCAAAACGTTGTCCACCACTTTGCTGCAGTTGTCAAGTTGAAAATCATGTTTTCTCAATATGGTGTAAAATGGGCTTTGAAGTACGTTTTCTCTCATTTGGTGGGTGTTTCAGATGTGTTACCCAATCAGCAGCTACCTGCATATAAACCAAATTCTGGTAGAATACTTATTTATTGTCTTTACCTATTGTACATGCATTTTTGTTTTTGTTTCACACATGCTTTGGAAATGGAAATGTACGTTTACTATACCAATAAAGTCCCTGGAAATGAATTCAACCCCACCATATCATATGCAGTGCTTGCGTAACACAACAGGATGTTCAATTCACCACCATTTCAATTTCCCCACCCACCTCCCTACCAGCATCTCTCAACTTTCATCTTCTCTCATCAGCCTCTCATTTTTCAGGCCTAGTTTACACAAGCACAGGTACTTTTAAGTTAAGAGTTTTTTCCTCCTTTGTTCCCATCCACACAAACACTGTCATAGAAGAATTCCCCTCCAAATGAAAATAAAAATTGCATGTGGACAAAAGGCCAAAACAAAAAGATTTTTTGTTTGTTTTTTAAAATATACTCTAGTATCCATTCATTCCCTGACAGTTTGTCTTACCATGTTGTTATTTGCTTTCAAGTGATCTGATCCCTGTACTGTACAAGAGCGTAGCACGTTATAAGGGGATGGGGGAACTGCATAAAATCCATGCAGAAAATCTGTTCCCTCCAAAATGTATTAAGCAAAACAAATCAGTAACATGTAAGGCTTATGCCACCTATGCCTCGAGCTACAGTGGCATCCACTATTCCATACATCAGTGAAAAGCT
This sequence comes from Epinephelus lanceolatus, assembly GCF_041903045.1. NCBI lineage: Eukaryota > Metazoa > Chordata > Actinopteri > Perciformes > Serranidae > Epinephelus > Epinephelus lanceolatus. The sequence continues at coordinate 36,863,229 of NC_135742.1, forward strand.
GATTTACTTACTTTTAATTACAAGTTTTGTAATTTTAATGTAATGTGAAAATCATCATACAGCTATCTTGATATGAGTTAGCTGACTGAATACAAATCAGCCACATTTCTAAAACATACAGAGATCCAGTGCATTAATATTTTTTATTTCATGAGATGAAACCTAATCTATGACTAGACCGGCGGACACCCTTTGACATTCTCTGTCTACAGCAGCTGATACCTGAAGTATTGAAATGCAGCATCCAGCAGTGATTAGGGGTGACAGAAAATCTATTCCTCCAGTCACTTATGCCACCTTGCCAGGGCACCTCAATCATGTTTTCTTATTAGGCTCCGGGACTTCAGCAGAATATTCATGTATAAGTTGAATATAATCGTGCTTGGGAAATAGATAGGACAATTGGGAGAAGGATTTGCATGTCTTGCCGCTCAGATATTAACCCTTATCAAGTCAGGAAATAACATGAATTATTCTAACAAAGACACGTGGACCCAAAAGGGATTCAGCACCACAGTATCTGTTAAATACGTGATCCTGCTTTGCATTTTGACATGTGTGCTCTGTCATCTGTTGCTGCTATTGGCGTGTCATAACCACTAAGCATGCTGTTATTTTATTATTTTTCTGGCCATATTTTTAATGAAGGCTTAAAGTGATTGTGATTACAGCTGCTCTCCTACAGTACTTGAGTAGCACTGATTAAAAGTCACTTTACATAAGAGCCTTGCAAAATGACTAAGATGTAAATGTGAATTAGCATCAGCACTAAGAATGCAGACAAGAGGGCCAAAGCTACTGAGAGAGCTTCTCTCTTGAAATTGAACTGACATTTTCATTTCCAAAACATTTTACTGCATATCCCTTTTGGCACCTGAAGTTCAGTGTTCAGTGTTTCTCTACGAAGCAGGAAACACCCTGTAGAAAGTCTTTAGTCCTTCAGAAGCACAGTCATTTGTTGTGATCTTGTGTTCTAAATCTTTTCACTTTTTCATGTAGAGTAGAGGATGCCTTGTTTTAGAACTAAACTCTTCACCTGCTCAGCACTGTGTACAGAATTAAATTTGTCATAATGTGAAGTGTATGAAGTGGGTTGAGTTGACCGCTCACACTCACAGCATCAACCCACAACAAGTGTCTGACTCCCACACTTCTGTCAACACAGCGTCAACAATACAAATGATGGCTTTTCTAAGCTTTTTATACCTGGAGAGGGTTAGCTGACAAACTCTTATTATGTGTCAGTTTGAAAACAAACTCTACCTAATTATCTGTGTATTTGTTTCCATCTGTCTGCAGGGTCCAAAGATAACAATGTTGGTTGTTAAATTAATGGATAAATAATGGCCACATAACCCTTAAATTTGCTTTGAAATTGATATTTTGGCAACACATTCTCATTCCCAGCTTGTCAAATACTGATGGTTGGTCAGTGAACCTACACAGTGAACTATGATGCTCTAGATGCCCCTCCAGCATGAGTTTTGAATGTTCAGAGACATTCAGTATCAATTTACGCTCTCTAAGTGTACTTCCTTAGGTTTAGGGCCCGTACACATGCCACGTCTTTAACCGCCTGCAGAACAGAAGGTCGGGCGCTGGGCACTACCCATATGCTTTTTCTGTGCCAGCTTTCAAGAGCGTGGCAGCAGGTTGCGTCGTTGCTAAGCGACCTTAACAAGCACCACATCATAGCCTATTTAGTGAAGAGTTCATCTTCCTCCAGGCACTGTTTGGCAGGCACTGCCATGTCAGTGTCAGTCTGGCATTTGCACCTGCTGTACGTCTGCACTGAAAACAATGAATTTGAGGGCACAAAATGCGTGGGATGTGTACGGCCCCTTAGGCAACACAGCAGGTGGTTAGGTTTAGAAGAAACCATAATAGTCTGGCTAAGTATGTTTGTGCTAACTTAATGTAACGTCACGTAACACATAACAGCACACTACGTTGTTATTAGAACAACTCAATTGACTTTTGGTTCACACTGGACATGAACACCAGTTTCCCAGGTGAAAGTCCAAAGTTTGTTTGACCACCTCCCCTCCATCAGCCTTATGTGAACTTTCTCACTCTTTATACAACAGCAGTTGCTTGGAGCATCAAAAAACGCTGCTGCCCAGTGCATCTTTGTGCAGTGGTGTCCGACGCCAAGGTCCACTGACCAAGAGTAAGACTGGGTTGGTTTTGATGATCCATTGACTATCTCAAAACTATTAGCATGATTGCCATTTAATTTACTGACTGCTCCCCTATAATCTCTGCTTATTTTGGTGACTGAATGACTTAATTTTAGGCTGCTTTCACAAACTGTTTGATAGGGTTCAGCCAAGGTTTAGTTTCTCTGGTTAGTGTGGTTTGTTTGCGGTGGTATGACACTGTCAGTTGTGCAGATGTAACAACTGGACAAAGTGTGCTTGAAAAGGAGGGTCTCAGTCTGACTCCAAGCATGATCTGGTACAGTTTGCCAGTGGTTTGAAACCAAATAGACCAACCACAGGATTTAATGATAGTGGATTTTTTATTTTAGCATGATGTCATGAGCTAAACCACTCATAAATCCATCTGCTGGTTGTGAACTGTTTAGGGGCTGATCTTATAATTGATCTGCAAAAACATGTTTACTGTATACAATCATTTGGTTACAACAGGTAACACATATGTGTGTCACCACATGAGTTCAGTTCAGTTCAGTTCAGTTCAGTTCATTTATTGGTCTCCTTAGAGAAATTTGACTTGGAGCTAGGGGTCAGCATACACATACATACAATCAACATATAGTTACCAACATAAAAAAAAAAAATACAAATAAAAATAAATAAATAAATAAACACGTTACAACACATAGTCACCCAGTAGCCTCGGTGCATCAAATTAAATACATAATATATGCATCAGACACACTCCTCATTAATCAACTTGATTGACACTGGAATAAACGAGTTCTTGTACCTGTTATACCTGCAGCATGGTACTCTGTACCTTCTTCCCAATTGCAATAACTCATATTTAGGATTCAGTACATGGTCATGGTACATGTACATGGTCAGATACGATTTTATGAGCTTGTCTTATCACTGATTGTTAGCTGGACCCCTAGCTCCGTGTCGCCGCAGAACGGAGTGTGGACAGGATAGGCCTAATTTTTGCAATATTACGCAGATGAAAGAACGCAGTCCATGAAGGAATCTGTGTCACATGTGGTGTATTCTGTCAAGTCAGTATGTGTCAGTTTTGTTGTGTAGACCTCTGAAAATGTTACAAAGTAAAAGTGGGGTCTAGTTGTCAGAGGTTGGCTGGTGATACATATATTGTACATATATTCCAGAATACTGCTATGATAATCACTTTGAAAATCTATCAGGAGTCAGGTCAAATTAATTTAATCAGGGAAGTTGTGGTTGTTTTAAAATGTTGTCTGTTTCCACTCTACGATAGTTCATGTAAATTCAAAGACAGAGCAACCACAAACACAACCTCCTGTCTGCAGGAGAAGGAGCATGTACAGGTGCAGCCAAATGTAGTAATGGTTTGCAAACATTTGAATATTTTCAGGAGCTGGATGAGATTATTAAGGAGAAAAAGATCCAGAATCAGTCCAATGCTGCTGGACCTGCCACCACCTACAGTACAGGCCAAAAGTTTGGACGCACCTTCTCATTCAATGCGTTTTCTTTATTTTCATGACTATTTACATTGTAGATTCTCACTGAAGGCATCAAAACTATGAATGAACACATGTGGAGTTATGTACTTAACAAAAAAAGGTGAAATAACTGAAAACATGTTTTATATTCTAGTTTCTTCAAAATAGCCACCCTTTGCTCTGATTACTGCTCTCGATGAGCTTCAAGAGGTAGTCACCTGAAATGGTTTCCACTTCACAGGTGTGCCTTATCAGGGTTAATTAGTGGAATTTCTTGCTTTATCAATGGGGTTGGGACCATCAGTTGTGTTGTGCAGAAGTCAGGTTAATACACAGCCGACAGCCCTATTGGACAACTGTTAAAATTCATATTATGGCAAGAACCAATCAGCTAACTAAAGAAAAACGAGTGGCCATCATTACTTTAAGAAATGAAGGTCAGTCAGTCCGGAAAATTGCAAAAACTTTAACTGTGTCCCCAAGTGGAGTCGCAAAAACCATCAAGCGCTACAACGAAACTGGCACACATGAGGACCGACCCAGGAAAGGAAGACCAAGAGTCACCTCTGCTTCTGAGGATAAGTTCATCCAAGTCACCAGCCTCAGAAATCGCAAGTTAACAGCAGCTCAGATCAGAGACCAGATGAATGCCACACAGAGTTCTAGCAGCAGACCCATCTCTAGAACAACTGTTAAGAGGAGACTGCGCCAATCAGGCCTTCATGGTCAAATAGCTGCTAGGAAACCACTGCTAAGGAGAGGCAACAAGCAGAAGAGATTTGTTTGGGCCAAGAAACACAAGGAATGGACATTAGACCAGTGGAAATCTGTGCTTTGGTCTGATGAGTCCAAATTTGAGATCTTTGGTTCCAACCGCCGTGTCTTTGTGAGACGCAGAAAAGGTGAACGGATGGATTCCACATGCCTGGTTCCCACTGTGAAGCATGGAGGAGGAGGTGTGATGGTGTGGGGGTGTTTTGCTGGTGACACTGTTGGGGATTTATTCAAAATTGAAGGCACACTGAACCAGCATGGCTACCACAGCATCCTGCAGCGACATGCCATCCCATCCGGTTTGCGTTTAGTTGGACGATCATTTATTTTTCAACAGGACAATGACCCCAAACACACCTCCAGGCTGTGTAAGGGCTATTTGACCAAGAAGGAGAGTGATGGAGTGCTGCGGCAGATGACCTGGCCTCCACAGTCACCGGACCTGAACCCAATCGAGATGGTTTGGGGTGAGCTGGACCGCAGAGTGAAGGCAAAGGGGCCAACAAGTGCTAAACACCTCTGGGAACTCCTTCAAGACTGTTGGAAAACCATTTCAGGTGACTACCTCTTGAAGCTCATGGAGAGAATGCCAAGAGTTTGCAAAGCAGTAATCAGAGCAAAGGGTGGCTATTTTGAAGAAACTAGAATATAAAACATGTTTTCAGTTATTTCACCTTTTTTTGTTAAGTACATAACTCCACATGTGTTCATTCATAGTTTTGATGCCTTCAGTGAGAATCTACAATGTAAATAGTCATGAAAATAAAGAGAACGCATTGAATGAGAAGGTGTGTCCAAACTTTTGGCCTGTACTGTATATGATGGACATATGATAAAGAAAACATGGGCCTATCATGCACATGGCAGCTTGAGGTTTCAGAGTATATTGATGCAGATGTACCTGAAATCTGCCTGGAAATCAAACCTGGTACAGGTTACAGTCATCCAGCCCTAAACCAACTTTGACTGTTTTTGTACCTAAAACTAACCAAATCTTTTGAAAGGCAAAGACAAACCATGTCCTGCAGAAAGAGTCATCAGATCAGAAAACGCTGTCCTTCCAGAGGCCAACTGAACAACCTATTTTGTCGTTTTGTTTGGAACACTTGTTGTTCCCAAGCCACTTTGGCGCATAATCTCCAGCATTGATCTGCATGTGTAATGGTTATAAAAGTAAAAGTTAAGTTAAAATGCTGTTAAAACACTAAAAAATACTTATGTGAACATGCTAAAAACAGTAAGCAAAAGAATGCTTTAATTCATGAGAGTACATGGTTAAAAACAAAACATTATTCATCAAAGGTAAAAACTGATAAAGGTGAAATTCATAGTGATCTGCTTATTAAGTGATGTGTTATCTACTACTCTGGTCTCCCAGACAAATGAGTATAGAGTGATAAATTTTTTTTTTAAAAAAAAAGGATAATCTGTGTTTAAAACATAAGTAAATCCTGGTGCTATTTTGGTTACTATTGCTGTTCTGATTACTATTTTATATTGTTTGCTACAGTGATTCTTTTTCTAATTTCTTTGAAAGTTGTTTCTCTAATCATTGATCGGGTTTTGATTGCCTGCATCTGAGCTAAATTGTAGAGGGGAAGACGTTGCTTTTGTTGTCCATTACAACACTGGACGTGAATGAAGTAACATTGTGTCTGTGTTTTTCCTTGTATTATCCCCCTTTACAGGGGTGTAACACATGTTCAGTATATTCCAAACAACTCTGGCTCTCGCTCTGCCAATAAATTTCTGAATACGCAATCTCCACTGGAGCTTTGGAGCTCTGAGGAAGAAATGCTGTAGCACAGCATAGAAATTATTTTGCAAAAGTAGTGAAAAACTATGAGTGTAATAGAAGGTTTGTTTGTTTGGCTAAGCAGTGGTTATGCAGAGGCTTTAAAAGTGATGTCAGTGCATGATATCTGTTATGTTTCTTTGCAATGCAGAGGAGGCTTTCCGTAATATATCAAAAAATATAAAATGTATTCACCATCAGTAAACCCATCAGCCTTAATAGCCAACAAGAAGATGTTTTTACAGAAACAAGCCAAAGTAATTCAAAAATCCAGAGCGATACTTTCACTCAGTTTATCATTTCAAGTCCTGTGTAATAATCCCATAATGTTCCTGTCAGGATGGAGTCTATTAGGTTGTATTGCATTTATACCAAGTGACTTTACGTTGCCATTTCCATTTTCTAACCTTCGGAAAAAGCCATTTGCTGCCATTCAGCTTTGTCCTCTACACTCACTCTCTGCCTTCCTTGCTGATGACGTCCTCATCTGCCTCAAGAATCTTTGTGTAATTTCACTGTCCAGAACTGTTGGACCTGAAAGGGAGCAACATTTTCATGCACATACCAGAGAGCAAACTGTGAGGGTTTTTGTGATACTTTCAAATCTCGCAAAAGCAAAGTGTGAAAACTGAAGGTGTCAAGCAGAGAGGTGTTATTTTTTTTTTCATGCAATTGTGTGATTCATCCTCTTTTGCATTTCAGCACTCGGCTCCATATCAGTGGAAGCAGGATCAGTCAGTTGGTAGCGAGAGATCAAGGTTTGTAGCACCTTTCTTAAAGTGATAATATGATAAAAAAAATTTCTACTAATATATATTTTTTATTGATAAGTTTCTACTCTGCATACCAAACCATACCGTAAATACTGGATTCTGAAAAAAATAAAAAATAAAAGAATTTTTTTAAAAAAAAGGTCAATGACAACATTCTATCTAGTGCCAACATTTTTCTAATTTTTTCTTTCTACAATATCTGCACATGGCAATTACAATATGGTTAAGATTAAGAAAAGATTGTGGTACAGAGAATAACCTTTAATAAATGTATGATGATCTTTATTTAAGGACAGGGTTAGGTTAAGTCTAATGTGTACACGGTGGCACTGGACATGAATTGTGAGGTGTGGAATCCTTGTTTAAACGCTTTGCTGAATTGGGAATGGTGCCATCTATATCACACAGTCAACAATAGCATATCTGTGGAATGGAGAAAATATAGGACAGTCTACCCCAGGGGTGCTGACGAAGTATTTTGAGGTGTAAATTGCATAAACTGACTGCAAAAGACACTTTTTATATTTGTCTGTAATTGCATGTTGGTCAGAATTGAGGGTAGAGCATATCTTTGTCATTGCGGTAGTTAATACTGTTGAGTTTTGCACCGAAATAGAGAGGGTTAAGCTTCATCAGAAGTGCTTGTTGGATGGTTGAATAGAGATCCCCTCCCTTTATCTTTACAACTTAGGAACTGGGGGACTGTGTCCAACAATGTCTGTAACTTTTAGACAGTCACACCCACCTCACGCTATGATTGGCCCATTGTGTGGCCAAAGGGCATTATCCACATATTTATACAATACTGCATTTCACCCCTCTTAATGACGACCGACTTTTCACTCTTGATTTCTGACAAGTGGACAGGTGAGACACATCACTGTTCACATCTGTACACAGTGATTACCTTACTGCCTACGTCACTTAAGCTAGAAGTTCAAAGGGCCCGGCGCACAGTCATTATGTCCACACTCACTGCTATGCTTGCTAGTAATGTTAGCAGTTGTGTCAGTATACAGTGTATCTTGGTGGTTGGTTACACTTGTATTCAGCACTGTCCTGTCCACTTGTGATCAGATAACCCAATGGGCATAGGCTCATAGTCATTTTACGTGTCTATTTTTATCAAACTTTTTCTTGCTTGTATTCCATAAATGTGACTCATCCATTTCCTTGGGTCAGTTAATGGATACTTGTTGGCTTGCTAGCCAGTTACCAAACAACCTAAATTCAGTCAGGTACATTACCACCACCCTCTGGGCTGGTGTGGGGCTTACCCAGGTTTGCATGTAGCCTGTAAGAACCACTATGTATTGCAATCAGATCAGTGATTTGGCCAATGGAGTCGCATAAATTTGGCTAATTGTATACAACAAGTATATTAAATCACATCTGGATTTGATGTGGATATGCAACACTTGAAACGACAAGTGTAAATTGGGCCCTTGTGGATCAAAGGACACAGACCCAGATCAAGTGTTCACCTGGCCAGCCCATGAATATAGTTACCATTGCCCACGGGAAAATTAGACTATGCATATTAAATTGCTGTAGGAGATGTGCAATGCATTTGCACATAGCAACAATAGTATGCATACATTAAATAGAGTGTGTGTGACTTGGACACATAATAATAACCCAGAAGTTAGAGATGCTTCTTTTTCTCTGTGAGCCATAATGCTATTTTAACTTTTTAACACTGAATGGAGGAAGTCACTCAGAGCAGTTTATTTTGAGGAACTTTTGCTTTGTGTGTTGCAAACAGGCACAGTTTACTTCCTCATTGTTAAATAAAGTGAATGTAGAATATGTTGTGGGTATTGTCAGCAATGACATTAATGGCAGAACCTTCATATTTAGTGCCACTCCATGGACCACAGTTATACAAGTACTGTAAATTTACCTCACTCAAAATTCAGGCAGCATGCGCGGCTCTTCGTGCTGGTAAGCACAGGACATTGGAGTCAGTTACACTAAATAACCTAAATTTGAGGCCCTAAAAAATATTACGGTAAAATATCTCCAGTTATCACAATGCAACAAACGGATTCTTTACAGAGCAGGTCCATTCTTAGATCATACAGAATACAACATGTTGTTGGTCTTTCTAAGCACAGCTGGACCTGACTGTCCATCTCTTCATTACGTAACCCAAACATGTCCAAACATTTGAGCTCTTTTGTGTCATTCCATGAAGGGTTGAGGATCTCTTAACCAAGCTGCTGTTCTTGTTTTATTGCTGCCCTGTAGTCAAGTGTCTCTGTGGAGAGCGAAAAAGCAAAGAACAATACCATGAATGCATGATGCACATTTTATCTCATTGTGAATCATATAGTCAGCTTAATCATGCATTTATTTTTTTAATGTTTAGTCTGACATTGGATTTAAAACTGTTTTCTCATGCATGTCAAGTAAACAGTGCAGGAATTGTAGCCCACTTATCTTCTTTGTTGATGCTCTGCCAGGCCTGCACTAAATCTATTCTAGTTCTTGTCTGGTTCAGGGGCTTTTCGCCTTGAGTCTGCTCTGCAGTGTGTGAAACACTTGCTCAGTTGGACTTGGGTGATGTGAATGGCTTGCTCAGTCAAGAACATACTATTGTTTAGTTTTTTTTAACTCTTTGGTTGCTTTGGACATAGTGTTTTGGGTCAGTGTCCGGTTGCATTGGGAACCATGCATACAAAGAGCCATACTGTTTACTAGGGGCGAAACAAATTATAATGGTATCATATTTGCCCTATAAACCATGAGAGAGCCAAAAATAATTAATCCCATTGCCAGTTACTCTTAATGTTATCATCTGGCATTAAGTGGCTTTGTCAGAGTATCCGTGTTCTCTTTTACTTAAAGATAACATGCAAGCTGTATTCAGATGGCATGAATTTACACCTCACATTGATACTGAATGTGGAGAGGGTTTTTTTCAGATTGTGACCTTTGGCCACAAGCAGTCATTAAATAAACTCCATGACTGACGTCTGCTGTGACAACAAGTGGCAACTGACTGACTTCCGAACTTACCAGGAACTCTGCATGCTCTTATCACTCTCTACTTTGACAATATTTGCTTAATCATTCTAAAATAAATTTCACAGCATACAGTATTGCTTTGACGGCAGAAACATGAGGTCCTCTTTAAGTAGGTAATTCACTGAGTTTATTTCTCTGTTTATCTGTTTGTTCTCAGGTATAATTCGGTACAAATTGTGGAGGACTGTCTGAACACTCTCATCTTAAGCTGCTCTATTTCAATGAGGAAAATACACAGACAAGTCCAGATGCTGTATAGTCCCAAGCACACAGCTGGATCTGCAACATCAGCTGCGACTGTTACAGTCCTGATCTGCAGCTTTGGGGGAGCTGGCACTCTTCTTTATTTCAAGGCCTGGGGACTTTTCTTAATTCTTGATTTCACTTGGATATGCAAATATAGTGTGCTCAAGATTTTGCAAATCTGCAAGCCCAGCAGAGGCTTTCAGGATCCCTTATGATCTGGGACCCCAAAGCATTACTTACCGTGGTGTCACATATATATTAGATGAGTACTGCCAGACTACTAGTAGAAGGAGAACCTCAGAGCAGCTGTAGAGAGGAGGAGGAGGGCCAAGAGCAATCAGGCATTGTAGATTGGAATGTCATTTGAGCTGGGCGAGCCAGTTTTTCAGTGCCACTGCTGCTTGACATAGAGGAGCTCAGTTTCTCAAATCTTCTGAAGCTGATCTCTGGTCAGTTCTGTGCAGACAGCTGCCATCTGTCCATGTTTTGGGAAATGATTATAATGAGGATACTCAACTGCCACCATCCTTATAATTTATAAGTGACCAGATCAGATTTGTGTTTTTAGACATTGTAGACATTAGAGACTAGTTGTCATAGTAACAGTGTAGTCAAGTGCTCCGTGACACAGAGCATGAACTCTGTCCAACACCCCTGGATGCAGACACAAGCCAGTAACACGGATGTCTGGTCGCTAATTTGGATGGACCCCATCTCTGAACTGATTGTAGGATGCACAAGGCAAGAAAAATGTCTTTTCCATAAAGTATCAGAAAAATTGCAGTCAGTGTGTACTTTGAGTATGTGCTTATTTGTTCCAAAGTAGAGCTTAGATTCTCTGCCCGAGCCCGAGCACGGCCCGACCCGGCCCGCAGGCCCAAGCCGGGACCCCCCAACCCTCTGATGGGTCCAGGCCGGGCCCGGTCAGATATGAGAGAGAGAGAAAGAGAGAGAGAGAGTCAGATATGAGAGAGAGAGAAAGAGAGAGAGAGAGTCAGATATGAGAGAGAGAGAAATGGCTACAGGTTGGGGGTTGCAATTCACACATACAGAAACCGGGGGGGGGGGGTAGAGATAAGTGGGAGGGACAGCGGCTTTCCGTGCCTCCAAAAAATATGCCCTATTCATTCAGTGTTTACCCAACACACTCAATACATGGACATGCAACTTATTATTATATAACTTATTACGTTATAAAAAACAATGAAAATATGGCCTTACCCATGTTTAAAATGACCTGTTGAAGTGAAAAAACGAGTACTGACGGGAACAGACGAGTGGAGTCGATGTTTAACCGGCACGGAGAGCGCAGGAGAAATGCGCTGCCTGTGTGGACAGTCAAGCGCCTGCGAGTACACTCGCAGGACTTCCGCGGCACTAACGCGCTCGGTGTGTTCTTAGTGTTAATTATAACAGCCAATTTATTGAAAAATGTCGCGTTTCAATCGGGCTCAGGCCCATAATTACAGTTAATTGGACGGGCCGGGCTGGGCCGGTCCCGGACATAACGTGCACGGGTCGGGCTGAATTTTTTGGGCCCGATCTAAGCTCTATTCCAAAGATCTACTACTCCATTAACAGAGCAGAGAACTACCTTAAAGGATTATGCAGACTTTTGTGAGTTTGGCCTGTTATATAAAGAACCAAACTGGTCCTTTTTGTGTATAATGTAACATTTTTATTGCAAATGGCATATTACCACATCCTCACTTCCAACTTGTCATGACATATGTCTCTAGTCTAGTATAGCATGCTACACATACTAGCACACAACCTTGTTATTAAAATAACTCAATTGACTTTTGTTTCCACACAGAAAAGGAACAGTGGTCTCCCTGCTGAAAGTCCAGAGTTTGTTTGACCACATCCACATCCCTTTCTGCCCACCCTATATGGACTTTCTCACTCTTTATACTACAGCAGTTGCTCAGAGCATCACAAAATGCACACAACCAGCTGCGTCTTATACCAACACTAAAGGGTGCCTTGGTGTGTTGATACAGAGGGCCACTAACCAAGTGTAGTTATTTGATGAGTTAGGATTGAGGCTGGATTGATTGTGTTGAGGTGAACAGAAATCATATGCTGCTTGCAAGTTAGAAAAAAAACAATGTAGATTATACAGACTTGTATTCACAGGCCTAAAAAGGCAAGGCATAGGCATACACAATGGCTTGTACTGATCCACAACTGTCAAGTAATACTGTTATCCAGAAGATTGTTCAGAAATCCAGTGCCTTTTGAAAGTTTTTAAACAGAAAAAGATGTTCCTTAAATAAAATGCAGTGTCACGATGCTTGATGCTTTATTGTCGACACAAAGCTGAAGACAGGACTGTTTTGCTGAGCTCATTAAAGTCATTTTGAAGATAAATGTTTTTCATTGGACAGTGCAGGTAATTTTCTCCAAAAACATCATCAAGCTACCATGTCAAATCTGAGTGCTTATGTATCAAGTATATTTTTGCAAATATGTTATTTACATATTGTGTGATTACAGAATAAAACCAGCTCAGGGAGACAGGGCTTTGGGGTCAGTTCTGTCATCTTTAGTACAGAGGCTTATCACAATAAAACACGTTTTGTAGGAGGAAGGACAAATGCCCCATGACATCAAATAAAAGTGATGGATAGTGGTATCCATGGTATCTGTGTTTAATTCCTCCTACATAATAACATGCACATTAACTGATTTTAGAGCACTGATGTCTATCAAATATGCATTATGCACAAGTCAGCTGACCCATTCAAGCAGCGCATGGTTGTCCTTTGGAGGGTGAGTAATACAAGCTGAGCTATCAGCAGAGAGAATCTCAACTACTAAATCTGCTCTCCCGCCCTCGCCTCTTGCATGCAGACGGGGTCATAAATGGAGGCGACTCTAAACTAAATAAATCCTGATTGTGAAACATGCGGTGCCCGTCTCATCCAGGCTTTCTTACATCCCAGTACACCCAATAACCTTGACCAACATAATAGTTGCCACTGCTGACTGAGCCAGGAAGCCCTCACTTCTGATGATATCATGGGTAATGGATGTGGACAATTCCACCTCACACTCACCAGGTTTGGGGGAAATGGAAGGAAATGGGAACATCACTGAATGAATAGACTGCAAGTCGTCAGCCCAGATGGACATGATTCATTAGTGAGGAGGGTTTGTTTTATTTGGTGCATTTGAAAGAATGGAATAAAGGAACATTTGCTCATTCATTACCCTCCTTACATGTATTGGCATTCAAGGTTTGTGTATAGGTCACTGAAAATACAGCAAAATAAAAATGGGTCTGTGCACTAACCTGTATTAAGGTTAACTCTAAATAACTCAAAATAACCAGTAGCTTTTCACCAGTGATGCCCCCAGAATTTTTTATGGGGATGGGCAGGTGTGGCCTCTGAAAATCTTAGGGTGACACACTAAAGCCAAAAGCCATAACTGAATCTGAGGAATACAATAATGCTGTTTTAGTAGTTTGTACCGGTCAGTTGAAAACATATCAATATGGAGAGTTAAGAAATCACATACTGATATACTTTGGTCACTTGTTTTACAGCTATTGTTAGTAGGTATCTGATGTGTATAGACTGATACCAGTACAGTTAACATTTTGAGTTCCACAACAATCCTGTTTAAATGTTTTATGTATCTTTACATGTTTGTTGTTCTTCAGATAGGCTGGTTGTCCCTCTCAAAATCCTCTCAAGTTTAGGGGAGACTCGTGGGTACAAGGGGTGGGGGAAAAACTCAATTCTTAGGTGCATCACGATGAGGACGTGGATGATTCACCATTGATTCACAAATGTCAACAATCGATTATCTAAATGTTTATTAATAACAAGATATTGAAGGATGTAAAAGGGCAAAATTAAAGAAGATTAGTAAAGCCCCTGGACAGCTTAACCTGTAATTTCATCTTCATGAAAGGTAATGGTTGCAGTGCTCTAATTTAATGTCTAAATAATTACATTTGTCAGGTGAACATGAAATACAGTACAGGCCAAAAGTTTGGACACACCTTCTCATTCAATGCGTTTTCTTTATTTTCATGACTATTTACATTGTAGATTCTCACTGAAGGCATCAAAACTATGAATGAACACATGTGGAGTTATGTACTTAACAAAAAAAGGTGAAATAACTGAAAACATGTTTTATATTCTAGTTTCTTCAAAATAGCCACCCTTTGCTCTGATTACTGCTTTGCAAACTCTTGGCATTCTCTCCATGAGCTTCAAGAGGTAGTCACCTGAAATGGTTTTCCAACAGTCTTGAAGGAGTTCCCAGAGGTGTTTAGCACTTGTTGGCCCCTTTGCCTTCACTCTGCGGTCCAGCTCACCCCAAACCATCTCGATTGGGTTCAGGTCCGGTGACTGTGGAGGCCAGGTCATCTGCCGCAGCACTCCATCACTCTCCTTCTTGGTCAAATAGCCCTTACACAGCCTGGAGGTGTGTTTGGGGTCATTGTCCTGTTGAAAAATAAATGATCGTCCAACTAAACGCAAACCGGATGGGATGGCATGTCGCTGCAGGATGCTGTGGTAGCCATGCTGGTTCAGTGTGCCTTCAATTTTGAATAAATCCCCAACAGTGTCACCAGCAAAACACCCCCACACCATCACACCTCCTCCTCCATGCTTCACAGTGGGAACCAGGCATGTGGAATCCATCCGTTCACCTTTTCTGCGTCTCACAAAGACACGGCGGTTGGAACCAAAGATCTCAAATTTGGACTCATCAGACCAAAGCACAGATTTCCACTGGTCTAATGTCCATTCCTTGTGTTTCTTGGCCCAAACAAATCTCTTCTGCTTGTTGCCTCTCCTTAGCAGTGGTTTCCTAGCAGCTATTTGACCATGAAGGCCTGATTGGCGCAGTCTCCTCTTAACAGTTGTTCTAGAGATGGGTCTGCTGCTAGAACTCTGTGTGGCATTCATCTGGTCTCTGATCTGAGCTGCTGTTAACTTGCAATTTCTGAGGCTGGTGACTCGGATGAACTTATCCTCAGAAGCAGAGGTGACTCTTGGTCTTCCTTTCCTGGGTCGGTCCTCATGTGTGCCAGTTTCGTTGTAGCGCTTGATGGTTTTTGCGACTCCACTTGGGGACACAGTTAAAGTTTTTGCAATTTTCCGGACTGACTGACCTTCATTTCTTAAAGTAATGATGGCCACTCGTTTTTCTTTAGTTAGCTGATTGGTTCTTGCCATAATATGAATTTTAACAGTTGTCCAATAGGGCTGTCGGCTGTGTATTAACCTGACTTCTGCACAACACAACTGATGGTCCCAACCCCATTGATAAAGCAAGAAATTCCACTAATTAACCCTGATAAGGCACACCTGTGAAGTGGAAACCATTTCAGGTGACTACCTCTTGAAGCTCATGGAGAGAATGCCAAGAGTGTGCAAAGCAGTAATCAGAGCAAAGGGTGGCTATTTTGAAGAAACTAGAATATAAAACATGTTTTCAGTTATTTCACCTTTTTTTGTTAAGTACATAACTCCACATGTGTTCATTCATAGTTTTGATGCCTTCAGTGAGAATCTACAATGTAAATAGTCATGAAAATAAAGAAAACGCATTGAATGAGAAGGTGTGTCCAAACTTTTGGCCTGTACTGTACATCATGAATACTCTCTGTGCCATCACCCAGAGACTAACGTTAATGAACAGTGCAGCGATCGGCACGTAAACCAGCTGACCAGCACATGCTGCAGCATTAACTAATTTAAAACACCTCTATGCCTTAGAAACCCCACACCTGGCCCACTCTGTGTCTTGGCTTTCCCCAGAGCTAATGGAGAGTGAGGCAGCAATTGCACCAGGGGGCCATGGCCCCCCTCTGGGGCCACCACTGTTTTATACCCAAAAATTACAATTGAAGGGATGTATGATGTGTGGAGTGGAGTGTGTGTGCATGCAGAGTAGGACAATAAAGGTGTTGATTTGGTATCTAATAAAAACATTATATTATGTATATCTGGCTCACTGTAAAGGATTATAATTAAGAAAACTGCAGAGAAAAAAGGTTTCACGGTGAATAAGAACAAATCAGTCTGTTTCGTTGATAATGGGCTACAGCTCTATTGATTTTAAGAAAGACTAGGCCCTCTGTGTAAAAAACGCTGTCACCTTGCAGGCTTTGTGGTGCACTTGAATGAGGAGGCGGTTAGTTATTTTTGGTCATGGCTGTGAATCTGTATGCATCTAAGTTATTTTACAAAAACAGGAGAAAAAAGCCTAGCTTCAGGTAGACAGGGTTAGTGTAGTGTTTTTTTAAATTTTCTATCCTGTTTATTACTACAGTATGATTGGGTCTGCTCCTCCAGGCTTTTAAATGAATAATCAAAGACCAGCTGACTTGTGCAAGATGCCACATGAAGGCTGAACCCAGGAGAACCAGCGTCTTGTGTCAGTGAGCATTGATTTCTCAAGATGGAAGCGGTAACCAATTCTGTCCTTTGAAGCTTGTGTCCTGAAGGTCATTTGGGCTCCACGAGTTGCGTTCAGCCTCTGCAAGGCACCACTGCCCACGCAAAGGTCATGAATGCAATACAAATATCACAAAGCCACTGTGTCATCGACAGTATCAAAGCATGGAGAAGGACCTCATAGTGTCAAGGAAATCAATAAGGGGAAAAAATATTGCATTAAATGACACGTCTGATCAGGCAGAGACAACTTTAAAGCTCTTATCTACAAATCGCTTGTATTATTTTTTTTCAGCTTTGGGTGCTGTATACTTATTGCAGTGTACTTCTGCCAACAAGTATCACTTATTAAACAAAGTGAATGGTAATATCTATGGATGTTCCTGTTCTTTGTCTCATCAGCTGTGATGGCTGGCGCTGCTCAGGTTAAATACTCATTTCTGTTGCCATGCTGTGGACTGGCTCTATGGCAACTTCAGTGAGTCAGTCAGTCCACCACTTCGGCCCAGACTGATATAATATTGTACAGACATTCATTAATTAACATTCATGAACCCCAGGGGATGAATCCATAATGATCTCATGACTTTTCCTCCAGCGCCACCACAGGGTTGCCATTTTTGTTTTGTTGGTGGAATGTTGGATAGATTGCCATGAAATTTGGTACCTATCCATGGCATATAGACAACAAGTCTGTCAATGTTAGCATAGCATACTAATGTACTAAAATGAAAATTAGAATGTTCAATGTTATAGTGAGCATGCTGACATGTGCATTTAGCTCAAAGCACCAACGTGCCTAAGGGCCCTAACACATCAAGCCGGATAAAATGTTGAGCTGTCAGTGAGCGTACGTTGACACTAGTCGGCCCTTGTCTGCTTTTTTCAGCCAATTCAGCCTGTTGAATCGACTCAGACCCAGCAGAGCCTATCAGTGAACTAAATTCCTCTGATTGGCAGTTCAGCTCAGTGCACAAGAGAGGAAACTTAAATGAGGAAAGCAAACAAACAGCTAAAGTCAAGAGGGCATGAGACCGAAGCAAACTTGTTATGTGAGGTAAAATTATGTTTTTAGCCACTGAGCTCTTTGGCAGAAACAGTTTGTGTTATTGTTCACTAATAACTAGAGTGTGGCAAATATCATTTGTTCTTTCAACATAAGGTAGTGTGTAATGTGCTAACTGGCTAACTAGCATCTTGAATCCATCCTGGCTGTCTTCCAGTTTCCCTTTTAGGAGGGCTAAAGCAGTCTACCACTGCCAACTGAAATGGAGAGTTATTTCCTCTTATGCAGGAGCAGAACGTACATACTACTTAACCACTGGCTGTAGTTGTTGTGATATGTTCAAGTGTAACTTTTTAGCCAAGGAGACATGAGGCAACGCAGCAGTCAGCCTTCGTTGCCATTAATTCTTCAATGTTGGTTTGGTGTGTCTCAGCCTTAACAGCTTGTCTACACAGGAGATTTTCCAGCTATGTTTCTCACATGTGTCTGATGGAACGGACACGCCTCCATTTTCATCATTGCAGCTGTCTATACAGGCTGCACAACAACTCACGCTATATGTGTGTTATCGTGACAAGATGTGTACTTTTATGCTAAGACTATTTTCTTCTGGTTTTTGTGCATAATTATAGTGTTTGTTTACTGGGTTCTGAGTGTTTCCAAACTGTGGGTGACCTACACTAAATACTGTGCCTGAACGCATCCTGTGTAGATGCTTACAGAGGACTGGGGCTGCTGCTCTGCTATCATGCTATGCAGTCTGTATAGAGGTTGTGTTAGTACAGCCTTGCAGAGCCACTAGCTTGACTTTTGCAGCAAACCAGGATCATAAAATGCGACACTTCCTGTGCAATTTTTTGCCTAGAACAGATCTCGGTGTTAAAATACACAGTAGCTGCCATAAACACACACAATAATACAATCATGATTGTGATTTACTGGGTTGAAATCAAGAGGGGAAAAAAAACAGACCAAGTTGAAAATGTATGAAATTATGTCTTCAAGCTTTAATTTTACTGTCCAACACATAATCAGAGATTTGATGGAGAGAGAGATCTTTGAGAAAGACCTTCATCTTCATGAATCCCTGACAGCAAACCTGAGTGACCATGGAGCGGTGCACCGCAGGAGTCGACACGAGCGAAATGAGCTGAGATTTGAGAGCAGTCAGACAAGGTGTCAGGATGAGAAATCCTTGCACTGGCTCGGCCCCACAGATCAGCAACAATGTGCAGTGACAAGAGGCAGGTGCAGATTGACTGCTGCTGTAACTGGCTTAGACAGCACAGGAACACCTGAGTGTACTTGAGTCTACACACTCACAGACCAACTGCTGTCAGTCCTCACTTGGCACCCTGCTGCAGTGGTGGAGCCTTAACAAACTGACATAGGCAAGCTGTGCAATTTAGTTCCCACATCACCCACACCTCACAACTTCACTCAAGTCTCAGGCTGCAGTTACACACACACACACACACACACACACACACACTACAATATTTGTGCAGTTTGTGGCAGGTCCCAGGTTAAAAACTTGCTCTATTGCAGACCATTGATAAAAACCCAGTTAAAGATTTCCAGTGGATGGCAACAGTCAGCGATGAAGTTGAGCCATAAAAAAAATATGCTTCATGAGTGTCCTGGTTAGATATGATAAAAGGGTTTACATAATGTGGATCAGTGCACAGTATACTGTGCTCTATTTACATAAATGAACTTAGAAAGCCTGTAGAGACTAGACTATAAACATTTTCACCATTTCAGGAAAAGAAATATGCAAAAGGACTTGAAAGTTGCTCAGTTTTTGGCAACTCAGTAACCAAAATCGAAATGAAGTTAAGCTGCAAATTAGACTTTTTATCTCAAAATCTTATCAGCCAGGAAATGAGTTATTTAAAGCAATACAATGGAGTTTTTGAGCCCTCAAAATATATATCCAAGATCCTTATGATGGTACATCAACTCACAATAGGCTGGATGACACCTCCGTCATTGCTTGACAGTGTCTGTTTCGCTTGCGCTGGCACTATGCCGTTTCAGGGTTCGAGTAGGAACCCAAACACAAAAAGGACTACAAAATTTGGCTGCTTTACGGCATACGTCATATACCCCTCTTCTTCTAGAGTAGCATAGCTGAACCGAGGTGAATGAAGTTAGACATGGTTGTCATGGCTGAAGCGACAAAGAAAAGGAAGAAATTGAAGATGTTGTCGGAGGAGACAAAGAAAAGAAAACGGGAGAGCAATAAAACAAGAGCTCAAACAAGGATTAATATTGGCCTGGCTTTCACACGCTGGCGAGAGCTGAAAGAGGAGGAGGGATGCCTGACCGATGGTGACCTGG
The DNA here is from genome assembly GCF_041903045.1 of Epinephelus lanceolatus. Classification (NCBI taxonomy): domain Eukaryota; kingdom Metazoa; phylum Chordata; class Actinopteri; order Perciformes; family Serranidae; genus Epinephelus; species Epinephelus lanceolatus. The sequence continues at coordinate 36,883,270 of NC_135742.1, forward strand.
CGCTGTTACTGCTGTCCCCCCCTCTACTTAGGAGACTCACTGTCTGCAGGTCGGCTGCCTCAGGTACATTTTAAGATAAAGTGTTAGCCTACATACAGATAGCTTTCATTTTAGTTTGTCTTTAACACTTTGCTGTTAGCACCGCGAGCGTGATATGCTTGTGTCGACCGCAATCATAAATCATAATAGCGGTGAATGAGAGACTGCGTACAGAGCAGATTGAAATATGACTTTCTACATGCTGATCACATGTATTGATAAAGTATTGGCTTGGCTGGCAGAGGTTTTATCGCACTTACTTACAGTAACAAGCGTAGTTGTCGTCAACTAGAGTAATCTTGAAGTTATATTCCCTTCATCTGCACCGCGGCCTCTCTGCTGTTGTCTGACTTCACTCTGTTGAGTTTGTGTGTGTGTGTGTGTGTGTGTGTGTGTGTGCACGTGCGCTGTGAGGAGGAGGTCAGTCCTGACATGTAGCGAGCAACTAATTTCTGAGTTTCGAAAATGAATAAATAAATAAAGCAATCGGCCTAATCATGTACGTACAAAATGCTATAAGGCTATGGAGCTACATTAGGGTCAAAAGTTTTGTACTTGAAAAAATAAAATTTGAAACTGAAAATTCATGTGTTGATCTTGAATTTTGAAAAATACAACAATGTATTCACAATAAAAATAAGTGTATGAAACGTTTTTTCAGGTTAAATATAATTTTGATTCACTTTGGTAATTCTTTTGAATGAATAATTTATTTTCACTTTTCACTTCCATATATATTTTTACATTTGAGGGGTTTTTTTTTCAGTTGCATGTTTTATCTTTTCAGATTCAGATCTTATTTTTTACAGTTTCAAATCTTATTTTTTCACTTTCAAATCTTTTTTCACTTTCAGATCTTTTTTTTTCAGTTTCAAATCTGTTTTTTGAGTTTCAGACTTTTGACCCTGATGTGGTGTGGGGGGCATGGCATCAACTGAGAGGGGTGTGGAATCATGAGTGACAGTGCCTTCAGGGAACGTAGGAACTAAAAAAATTCTGACTCAACACTTATATACACCATATTCATGTGATTGGCAGTGTAAAAATTGATGCCAGTGACAAACTTCCATTTAGAAATCTGTTTTAGACAGTACTGAGCACCAATTGCAGTATAAGAGCAATACATTATACCAGATTTTGCAGTTCAACAGCCAAATTTTAAGTGCTGATATGTCCGATTTCCACATAGCACTGTGAACGCAGTGTAGTGTCCATTTTGCTTGTGATGATGGCATCAGGTCGGTCGGGTCAATCTGCTGGAGCCCATACACATCCAGCACACAGGTGAGAAATGTTAACTAAGTTTTGGGAAATCATAACAAACATTAAGGGGTCGTTTTTGTGACAACATACATTTTCACAGCTCCATCGTCACGGCCCTGTTGATGCTTCCACATCCCGACGTGTCCCCTGGATGAAACCTTTGAGCTTGGGGAAAAGGAAACAATCCTAAAACACCTCCCTACTCACCTGGTGCCACAAAAATCAACTGGAGCCAGGTCAGGTGAGTAGGGAGGTGTTGAGAAAGAATGCTTAAACCTCTGTACATCATTTGGGAAAACATGATAGCTACAGAAGGAAAAAAATCATACAGTAGAGCATATATCCTGTTTTGTATCTAACTGTTCTCTAACTGTCTTCATCATTCTGAAACCAAAAACCCAGCAAATGTTGTAGATGACTAATCTTCACTCCTGCCACCCAAAAAGAGGCAAAAATTATTTTCTATTATGTTACCATTTGTAAGTTACATTCCATAGTTATTATAGGAACTTGGCATAAACAGCATTACTAATTTTGAAACCTATGCTTTTATACTACGATGGAGTAGAGTTCACATAATGTATGTCTAATTCACAAATCTGCCACATCTGAATCCATGCCATAATAATCTGGGCTGCTCTAGTTGCAAATCAAGGATCCCCAACAATGCCAAGTAAATGTGGTCCTTAATACCCTGAAATGAATATTAGACCAGTATAAGAACATTTACTCAATTATGTTAGATTTTTTTAGGGAATAGTATATAATATTATCTGAATAACACAAAAGTCGAGGGCATCTTAAAAACCTCAAAGGTTTTTGAGAAATCGTTTAGGGCTAGAGCCCCAGAAGCCTACCCCCTGCTTCTTTGTGAATTTGTCCACTGCAGCTTTGAACTGACAATTTTATCATCAAGTTAAGTGAATTGCAAATTAGTTTGAAAGACCCAACAATCACAAAATACACAGAGTGGCTTTAATACATTCTTGTACATTGTTATCCCTTGCATAAAAATCCTGCTACTTAAATGTCCCTTAGCACGATGAATGGTAATGCCTTTTAAATCTGAGTCAAGCAGACAATTAGTGACAAGGAATTACATCACAACAAATAATGTTCTTTACAGGTCAACACATTTACTGTCATTTCATAAGCAGCATACTGAGGCTGCTGGGTGAAAAAGCTAGTCCATTATCCACATTCTCAACAGACTGCTTTTCTTTCACTGTTCTCAAAAGACGGTATTTGAGCAGGTAACAAGTAGCTCACCTGACTTGGTGACTGTGTGTGAGGTGTACAGACAAAATGATGGGAAACTAATGTCCACTACACACGAGTTTTTAAGGGACACTCCAATAATTTTATACATATGTTTTATATACATAAGTTTAGCTGACCCATCACGAGAAGTACTACTCGGCCTGTGAAAAAAGTTGTATAATGTTGTCTGTGGCTCTGGAGGCAGCTTTACAAAGTGTAAGAAAATAACCCTGATGATGTCATAAAAAAATTATGGGAATCGTAGGATCCAAACTAGTGAATAAAAATCCAGATATCTCAACCTCTATTGCTTCCAGTTGGACCAGTTGTCTGACAATCTCTCTTTTGCGAGTTCCCAACTTTATGTAAGTGTAATACTTTATTGTTCCAGTTCCCATTCAGAGGTCTAGTGTGTAGGATTTAGTGGCAGTGTGGTTACTAATTGCAACCAACTGAAATTTCCCCATATGCCAAGTGTGTAGGAGAATTACGGAGTACGATGCAAAACCGCAAAAACAGGAATGGCCGTATCTAGAGCCAGTGTTTTGTTTGTCCATACTGGGCTACTGTAGAAACAATATGGGGGAATTCATGGAGGAGGACCCCTTCCATGTGTGAATATTAACAGCTTATTCTAAAGTAACAGAAACACAATGATTCTTATTTCCAGATGATGATAAACTAATGAAAACATAGTTGTAAATATCATATTCAATTTCTGCTAATAAATCTCTCTAATTCCTACATACTGGACCTTTAAGTCAGTTTGATAAAAGCAATATTACTAAAGATGACTGAATATCTTCATTTGTTTTACATTAAAGACTAAAGTAAAGACTTTGTTTTTAATTTAACTTGATGATATATGATGCAATGGTATATACATAGTATAGTGTACATTTTTGTCTTACAATATTTTTATGTATTTCACAATAGATTAAACAGTATTTTTAGACAGTAATATGTGGCAGATTATATTTAAAGCAGCCTTCCCAGTTTTTGGAGCCAAGCGGTTCCATTGTGTAGGTGTTTTAATTTCTGGAAATTCAAACAGCTGGAGCTTATTATAGATCTGCCTGAAAAGTCAGATTTACAAGATGCCTTACATTCCTGACTAAAGATTTTTTAAAGGCATGAGATATTCTTCTCTAAAGTTTCCAGTTAATGAATAAGTCCGATTTTAATTTAATGGAAATATGGATAACCAGAACTGTGACAGTATCTTTCAGCACTGATGTGCATTGGTTACAGTGTATTCAATTAATGCACAATAAGCTCCCTGAAAATCAGGTGACTTATGAAGTGCAACTACTTTGGTAAACTTAACATATTAAGTGAATATGGAGACAGCAGTATTAGAACATATGGGTGGCTATCTACTTCTCTCTCTCTCTCACACACACACACACACACACACTTACAGATCTGTATCACAGATGCAGGGCAACACAATGGACAGACTCAGCCCATACTCGTTGTGTAGGAGGTTTCTGATTCTTGGCAGTCTGCGTTGTGAACATGTGTGAAAATACAAGGCAATGAGTCAACACTCAGATACTCCACAGGAAGAGTAAAACACAACATACATGCCAGTAAAATCAAGAGAGCGTAAGCAGGCAGATATCTACTGTGTTCACTTTGAAGTGTACAGGGGCGGGTGCCCTCGTGTACAGTTCCTTTGATGCTGGCAACCTTAAAAAGCATGCATTTACCTTCCAGCAGTATGAAAGAACCTAATTACAGAAAGCTGCCTCCAAAAAAAAATGAGGGGAAAGAAACTATTTTGGCTGTCACTTTGACACTTTGCAGATAACTTCTCTGCATGTGAATCTGCCACAGGCCCATCCCCGCAGGAAGTGGCACAGACTAATAGCAGACTCTTGCGCTGTGATTGGCCACTGGTGGTGGCCGTGGGAGGGAGTTGATATTTCAGGACACACCACATAAATCGGATTATCACATAATTGACATGTTTACTGGGGTATTTATAGCCTCCATTTGATTGGAAAGTAGGGAACAAGGCTAAATTCATGGCTCAATTACATTTGAGGATATAACTGCTGGGTACACATGTGCCCAAACTACCTTACAAATCTGATTTACACCGCTCTGTGCTGGGAATTAATTGAAGGTGACCTTGATATGGCGTAGGTAATTGAAATATTTCTTGCAGCTACAGTTAAATGAGTGGCTGCTTTTATGTTGAATGTAAATATATTATAGGATAATGTAATAGAAATGATGTAAATATATGAGCATCTTATAGCTGAAGGCACATGGGCTGCAAGAGAAGAGCATTTAATGCAAATGAGACACTGTAAGTGTGTCATATTTGCCTAAACTACATTTTGTATGTCAGTGCCTACGGAAAATAACAAATAAAGCCTTTACAGTAAAACACAAACTAAAAAAACAGGAAGATCGCTGAGATTTCTACCAGTCTTCAGCCTTAATCATTTTTTTGGTTTGACAGACCAGCCTAAAACCTAAAATGATATCCATGTTCAAAAGTGGCCAGACACAGCTACCACTCACCATTCAGAACCAGCAAAGATCACAGTTGTTGTAAAATCCTTGTAGCAAAGTGGTTGTGACTTTTGCGCTGCACTTCCTAGTGGTCACTTGTCAGTCGAACAGTGTGTACAATTCAAAAGTGTAAGATCTCACTCCCTGTTGTCCACAGTAAATGGAAGAGCTTTTCTGTGAAATCCCTTCAGGGTTCTTTATGCAGTCTTTCTACCACAAATAGCGCTATGGAGCAATGCTTCTATGCTGCATGCTAGCATGCAAACATGCTAGCATGCAGGCAAAACAAGAGGTCATATGTTCCCAGGGTTCTTTGCTGTCTGGGTCCTTTGTTCCCCAGATTTATATGACACAAAATATGAATCTGAAAATGATGTTCCCCAGCTTTGTATTAGCTTAAGATGTCATGGGCTCGGGTTACATTAGGGGACTTTAATCATGACCACTGGGGTGTCCCAATAATTACTCTTTTGTATGGAAACATATTTCAGTCCTAACTTTAAAATAATGAAAATTAGTCAACCAATTAATTAACCAATTAAAAGAGAGGAAGAAAACAAAAGATGAAAAAAGGAGAAAAATAATCATTAAATATTTTAGAGTACGGTAGTCAATAGGCCGGCACTCCATTGACTCAATGGAAAGCCCTATCCATTTAGAGGTTGTGAAATTTTAATGTTTTGTGTTGTCAGTGTCTTGCCTTTTAGTTTAGGTTCTTTTGGCTTTGATGACAGACAGCTGGCCAGACAAGTTAACGTGTGGGAAAATGATAAGAAAAATTTTTAGGATTTTGAGTCTTAGAATTAATTTTTTTCTTATTTCCTACTTTGGTAATCATCTTATGATACCAAGGTTGGAAATCACTGTTTTAAGCCACAAAATTAATAATATAAAATGGTATACTTCAAAGTTTGTATGTACTGAACATATTGTAAGTGTTATGCACACACTCTTTCAGACAGATTTTATATAAGATCAAACTAACACTATGTGAAATGTCTTGAATACGGTAGATGAGTATCTTGTTTTGTCATTTTTCACTCCTTCCATATGACATCATCAAATATAACACATGTAGTCCATACGTGTTTGTGAGATGACTACCACTAATCAGATAAGTATTAACTTAATTGTTTCATTACTGTTCTTCTCTTTAAAAGTCAGCATTAGAGATTAGTAAAATTGGTAGCAGTTATTTACATGAAAATGTGGCAAATGTTTGCCTTTATCACTTGCTGGTCACCACAGTGTAACTGCTGTGGAAGTAATCACACGAAGGCTCTTTCCTAATCATACAGTGTTTACATACGATCGTGTAAGGGACACATTGCAAGATAGTAAAATTGTAGTACTCCAGATCTCTTTCTCCATGCTTAATCAAAGCTTCCTCATTTAATTACTGGGGCAGATTAAAAATAGCAAAGCGAGAGTATACGTTCCCCCGTCAGCCCCCACAGCCTGTCAGTGCTGGCAACTGAGCCTGTGGGCAGCATATGCAACATAGACTCATCTGCTACTCTCCTTTCCCCTTTTGATGAATAAACTACATCACACGTGAACATTTCGCCCTCTCCTCCCGTTCACTGATAGTGATGACACACATTGGGAGCCAGCACAGGAGGCTAGCCGCGCTGAGTGAGGGAGCAGGCACTCCTCTTAGGTACAATGGTGCTCATTCCCCGAGAGTAACGCCTGTTGACATGGCTGCTGGGAGTCTGGACGTCTTGGGAGAGTTGCACAAGGGTCCACAAGGGCTGCCTGCTATTTCATGTGCTAAAACAAAATGTCAACATGCTGGCCAGGGCCATGTTCCTGCTCTTTATTTAGGGGAGTTTTAAACATTTTTATGTCGCTGTGCCCCAAATAGACACACAACCACAAAGCCCCTTTTAAACAGGTTTTGTCCCTGGGACTCTGATATGGGTTTTTGTTATTGTTAAATTAGTGCTGAATTATGTAACAGTGTTCAGTGGACTTGGAGAGATACTCAGGGTGACAATAAAAAGTATAATTAGAAAAGTCCTTATGCTCTAATTGGGAACAGCCAGACCAAATCATTTGACAGACGGCAAAATGCAGGAATTGTCCAAATGTAACACCAACCCAAACAAGCAGACGATTTTTGGAATATTGTGTAATGACATAGTAAAAATATTAAAAAAGCTTAGGAAATTTGAACTCATATTTAGACCCTTTTTAAATAAGCCAATGCAGGTAGCAGCTACGAACAAGTAGCTACAGAAATGCATTTTATGTTGTGTTTTTAATTTTGCTTGGAACACCTGACCTGTAATCAAAATTTATATGATAACAATGGATCAAATGACTGTGTATTTTAAAAGGGATCCTCTGTAGTGATAAACCCACAAATACTTATCACCCAACTATCTCTGTAGTTCCTCTCAGCTCTACAGAACTTTAGATCATTGTTTTGGTTGCATAACCTGCAACTCTCACAGCTCTTGTAGGGGATGACGTTTTTCTCTAAGCTGACGTGGAAGTTAGCGTCACCCTGGATCCTTCATCAAAAAGGTCATGGGATTTTACCATTGGAATTTGGATTATTGCAGAAAAAAGCTCTGTGGCCAACAAACGTTTATACTTACATGTTTTGTTTGGTAAGATAATCTTCACAAATAAACACCACTTTTATGATTTTTGAAGCCTAAATGCAATTGGCAGAAGTAAAAAGCTAATGTTAGGCTATAAATGAACTATACCATGATTGCATGACTTAACAACCCTACCACAACAAGGCTGTGAAGCAGTGTTCAGCATGACAAAATGTTCTGTAGTCTCATTTACTGTAGCAACTTGTTAGCAACCACCTTTTTAAGACACATAAAAGCTTAAAAGTTGTGAGTAGGGTATTTACTAAGGTTTCTTAAGCTTGTGTTAACCACAGACCTTGATTTCGAGACAAGGGAGCGGGGAGCAGGCCTGCTGTCAGGGGAGGTCAAAGGGTACAGATGACCTCAGCCCAAGGCCAAGAGGTGGGTCCATGAAAAGGTCTATGGTTGACCTAAATTGAATCAAGCACACTTACTACTTACTTACTGACTTAGTGACAATACAATTTATATGTAGTTATATGATAAATGAATGTATTATTACTATTAAAACACGTGCCATCTGATACTCACATCCCCTGCAGGCATTGTGAAATGGTGCAGTCCATCTGACAACGGGGGTCAGATGCAGAGAACTCATAAGCACCGCTAATGTAAACATGTGGGGCAAACTGCAGCCTGACTACCTAAGTCAGAATGCCTCACTAAAAATCAGGAGCTCCTTAAAGAAAAGCCAGGGTGCAGAGGGAACAAGAAAATGAAAGGAGCAGAGAGGCAACTGCCAGGAGTGAGGCAGACTAGTTTTTAGCAAATAAAATCTGTTGTATCGGGCTCTGTTTCAAAGCTACAGTGGAGGCACATGTATCATATTAAACTAGAGGACCTAAGCAATCCACTGGTACCAACCATGTTATGTTATTTTGGTGCGGGAAAAAGGAACATTGACATTGGGGACATGGGGTTCCTTAACAGTCTTGCAATTACATAGATTGGGTATGACTGGAAAACAGAGAGTGGACAGCCATATCCTCTCCACATTATGTCAGTTCTGCACACTTTGACCAGTGTTTGATTAAAGTAGTATTTTTTCAGTCATGATTTGATCTTATGATTTATTACTTTGCAGTAATGTCTTCAGTCAGTGTTTGATTTTACGTTTCTCTAATATTTCATTGGAGGGCTTTTTTTTTTGGCAAAAACATTTAATTTCATTTCATTTCATTTTATTGTCATTCTCTATACAGCAGTATACGAATCCAGGTGCAGGAAAGAACATAAAGCAAACATGACTTTCAACATGGACATGACAACATTAAAGTGCATTAAAGTGTCATTGTGAAGACTCATGAAAATTAGGACCATGAGGAGTTGCTGCATCTGTGTACATCACCACCTTAAAATGGCATGTGGAAATATGATTTACTGGATTATATATCATAGGAAGTATAACATTTTCCATAGTGATATGTATACTGATTTGACTGATTTAGTGTAGTTCTTAGCCGCAGCACGGCTAAAAAGCTGATAAATCCACTGTTCCCTACCTGCCCACCACCAAACCCCGGACAAAGTTAGAAACTAGCTAGTGAACGTAGGGGACCATATAGCCGCTATAAGAGTCACATTTTTTTCCCTCAGGAGTTGGTGGAGACCAAAACAGACTGTAAAGACAAGTTCATATTGGACTTAAATTCACACAGTGGCCAGAAACACAACTGGCTATCTGCTGGATGTGTTAATAAGTAACTGTTTGCCATATCAACTTAAAAGGTGATGATGACAGCTTATATTTACTACCCCAATGTGGCCAACAAGAAACAAGTCACTGAAAGTTTAACATTGTCCTTGGCAGCATAGTAGAATGCTGATGTTAGCATGTAGCTCAACTACTGTGCCTAAATATATAGCCTCACAGAGCTAGCGTAGCTGTAGTCTTGGCAGCCTGAATAAGCCTGTGCTGTGATGGTTACATATAATAGCACTCATAAGCCTTGTTTCCACAGCAGTCCAGTGCAGTTCAGTTCGTTACACATTAGAACAGTTAGTTTTGCATTCCCATTGTCAAAAGTTGTGGATGGTACCCATAGAACCAATTCAGTCTGTCCCATTTTTTGGTTACCCCTCTGTTGAGGTACCTAGCAAACTGAACCAATACTTAAAGGTAGAGCTAGAAACACTGCGTTGATTGACCAAGACAGAACTATAAGTCTTGCTCAACAAGGACTCAATGCACAAACCTGCCATTTTTAAATATTCCATCATTTGCAACAGAAACTGAATCATTCCAGCCTGTTCTTTTTTGTTCTGAAAATGTTGGCACACAATCCAGTTCCACGAGCAATCAATAAAATACAGGCATTTCTCTGCATCATTAAGCTATTTACGTGGCTGATACAGCTATTACCATCCAGTAACAACTCCACCTACATTTAACAGTAGGCTACTGTCTTCAGCAAACTACAGATCAAGGGTTTCGGTACATGTCAGTAAAGGTTACATACGGGTCCTAAGGGTACTATACCAGAATTGCTTGGTGGAAACGTAGCTTTACATCTGACTGTTTACCCCAATTGTTTTCTTTTTTTAGACCAAGTGTAATGTTCCCTACTGGTTTGAGCATTTGAACTACACGTCTGACCACGACACAGTGCACATGTCAGACTCTACCTCGTCCTTGTGTCTCTACAGGATAGTTTTAGTCATGAAAGGAAGCAGACAGCTGTCACCCAGGCGCTGAATAAAAGATTTTGCTCCAAGCAGAGAGCGAATAAAGGCGTCTTTTTTGGGTCACCATCCCCATACATGTCTCCAGAGTCCTTGCAGTAGCATGACAGCCTTGGTGCTAATTCTTAAGAAATGCCACATTTCATCATGTTTCAAAGGCCTCTAGCAGACCTTAAGGTGTGTCTGTATTCCTCATGATAGACCTATCAGTCTAGTAAGTGAGGATAATGAATTTTGTATGTCAAACTATGCATTAGGCTTTTGATGGGGATACACTCTGTGGGGCTAGACAGCAAGGAGACCTGTGCGGATTGTCTCCTGTTTGAAAATGAGATTCCAGTCTAAAGAACCAGGTATGTGTGTTTTGATGTATATCATCTGAGGTTATCAATGTAGGTCACAGTGACATTTTAACCAAGTGTGTCTTTATTTACAAAGTGATGAAATGCTTTGCCACTTCCCCAGCTTGTTCCTGAAGGTAATGACAAAGCAGTCAAACAGAGCAATCACAGAGCAGTTGCAGACAGATTGATCTCACACAATATAAAATAGCAGTTAATTACAAAATGATGCAAGACAACGGTATGTCTGGAGGAAATGTACAGAAATCTCAAAAAATCGAGGTAGAAAAAGCACACACTGCTCAACTGATGACATTTGACACAGGTTCATACAGGTCACCAAAGAGTTCATATGGGAGCGATGTCAGGAGGGAAGTGACTGCGTCCTGATTCCAAATTTCGATAGAAATAGCGTTGACAACCAATGCAGCAAAAGAGTCTCAAGAACATGTGAATTCTTAAAGTGAAACTGCAGAGCTCAACAGGTTTGTTTAGCTGTATAACACCAGTTAGGTCAGCAGCCAAGTGTGGTATGGAACCAATCCAGGCAAAATAATAAGAGTGAAAAATCTCCACAGTATCATGGTTTCTGAAACATACAGCACTGAGTTCATTCTGCAAGTGTGCGGGTGAAACATGGAAACACTTCTGCCAAACTGTCATTCACCATTCAGTGTGTCTTATGATTTATGTATACAGTAGCATGTATGACAAGTATGTTTCATGCAGACAATAAACAAACTGCTTTCAGTTTCTTTTTATAGCAACAAACACTGAGATTTCATGAATGAAAAATGATCCCTTCATGTTGCAGTTTAACACCATTTTCCACCCACCCTCATTCCTTTGGCATCACCACATTTTAAACATTTGTGAAACATTTAATGTGCTCCTGTTAAATTTAGTGAGAGGACCAAATTGAAAAGTATGACTGGAGAAAAAAAAAAGATATAAATAATATCAAATCCTGGCACAAAGCACAATACACCTCAAAGTGTTCAGTTGCTGTTTGAAATTAATCTGGGTTGTGCTCAAATGCATGTTTATATAAAGAAGTTCAGAAGATACTGTGCTACAAAACAAATGTTTTTCCTTATCAAACATCGATTTTGTTAATATACAGAAATCTGTCTGCTTTGTGTTCCCACAGAAAGCCCTAGGATGATTGACTGTGTTTACATGTCATTTCCTTTGTCACTACATTATCCTTCCATAAATCCGGAGCCAGGACAGAATTGTGGCATATGCACAAAAGCAGTGTCGACTTGAATAGCCCATCAAATATGCTCTATGATTTTCTTTCCCAAAATAGAATGACTGAGTCACACACACAATGAAGTGATCGTGCTGTCTCCCTGCCTTTGCAGAGGGGCCAGAGAGCCACCAACAGTGACTCCCATTCTGTCAGTCTTTGTCTTATCTACAGGCCTGCTGTGTACACGTGGCCCTTTAAGCACCAGGCGTACAAGCACAGGGCCACCATTCCCCACTTTCTGAGAGTCAATAGGCTGCTGTAGTATCCTGCTTTAAACCTTGAGAGCCTCATGCACGCCCACAGCAGACAGTCGGCGGTTGATGTTGCGATAACGACAGCGAAGAAGGTCACGATAAGTGGAGCGCAGGTCTCTGTTGAAGAAGGCGTAGATGAAGGGATTCATTAGGGAGTTGGCGTAGCCTAACCAGAGCAGCGTGCGCTCCAGCCAGATGGGCACACAGCTACACTCCACTCCACAGATAAAGGGCCTGGCAGTGGACAGGATGAAGAACGGCAGCCAGCACACAGCAAAGACCCCCACAATCACCCCAAGTGTCGTCGCTGCTTTCTGCTCCCGCTTGAAGATGGAGATGTTTCTGCGCTCACGGTTCAGCAGGCGAGACAAGGCCGCGCACTCCTCCGCCACACCGGGTGGCTTCAGGCCCTGCATTCGCAGTGCCTCATTAGTCACCGTTTCGAGACGCTCACGGCGCGAAAAGTCAGTGAAGCGGTGTTTGGCTCCACTCTTGCGGGCTGCCCTGAAGATCTTGTAGTACATGACCAGCATGACCAGCATAGGGATGTAGAAGGCTACAGCTGTGGAATAGATGGTGTAGCCAAAGTCTTGGCTAATGAGGCACACACCGGCTTTGTGGACGTTTTTGGCCCAGCCACAGAAAGGTGGCAGGGTGATGGATGCTGACACCAGCCACACTCCCAGGATCATCTTTGCCATCAGCTGACCGTTCTGCCGGGCTGGGTAGGTGAGGGGCCGTGTGATCCCCAGATATCTGTGAGGAAATGAGACAGCAGAGGTATCAGTACCAACCTCCAGGCAGATTTTCAACAAAGGACTAAAAGCAGTTGACGCTTCCTTGATGTTTTATCTAAAACCCTTTAATACCCTGTCCAGTGAAGTAGCTTTATCACAGCAAAAACAAAGATGATTATTCACCTATCATATATGATGCACCCAGGCACTCTGCTGAAGCACAGAAACCTGCTGCCCATCTTCATTGGGACGAAACTGCAGTGTAGTATTATCAAATACATGTCCACTCATTTCAAAGACAGACATTTCAATGAGAGGTCATAAGCTCTGTCATTGCCTGGAGGGCCATTAGCTGCTTTTCTTTGGCTTTGTAGGAGCTTAGCAGGTAGAGAGGGAGCTATCAATCAAACAGGCAGCTCGGCAGTTTCAAATAGCAGCTGGAGGTGTCAGGAAAATAAAGATAAAGTGAGGTGTGAAAGGCTTGAATTTGTACAAAACAGGGAAAATAGCCACTATTCTGGAAAAATGATAAATCTGTGTGTACATGTCAATGTGTGTTGGCTGCATGCCCACAGCCTTCATCAGCATCAAATGCGTCATTGATGAAAGCTGTATACTTGACACTCCCGGCTGTTTTCCTAGTTTCCGTCTCCACTGTTAATCACAAGATAAAAAGCTTTAGAGATGCGATCAGCACTGTGGACATCAAATTCCGCTCAGTTAGCCTGGGCGGGATTCTTTACTTCTTCAAAGCTTTTAGATGTTGAGTTTATACGTGTCAGGTGTGATCTGAAGGTGTACACATTTCCCTTAATATTTATAAAGCACAGTTTTGTGATTGTTACAAATGCCATCGGACAGTGCAAAATATGTACTTAATATTCTGTTAATTTCACATTAAAGGATAGGCAGTTGTTTTGGTTTGAGTCACAGAGTGTTAGAAAAATCAACTATAGAGATGTCTGCCTTCTCTTAAATAAAATGGAATTAGATGGCACTCAGCTTGTGGTGCTCAGAGCACCAAAAAATACATTTGAAAAACTCGACAGCAATGTCTCTTTCCAGAAATCAGGACCGGGTTATTCAGGATAATCCACAGACCTTGTTGAGCAGTTTAATGTGGGAAATATTTTCTTCTTACGGAACTACGCCTCTCAACCTGATCACCATGCAGAAGGAAGCATGCATCTACTGCTAGTTCACCTAGCACCACTGAGCTAGCTGTTGTTACAACTCAGCCAAGCAGGACACCATTCATGTTTATATATTGCGCTGTAAGGAGCATGAGCCTCTCGTCCATGAGTAGATGCATTCGGTCTTCTGCAAGGTGATACATTTTGTGGGTGTAGCTCTGTAGATAGAAAATAGTTCCTATGTTGGACTGCTCACAACAAGGTCTGTGGATTATCTTGAGTAACTGGGTCATGATTTCTGGAAAGAGACACTGCTGTTGAGTTTTTCAAATGTATTTTTTTGTGCCATTTAGTTCCATTATATTGAAGAGAAGACAGACATCTCTATGGCTGATATCTCAAACATTCAGCAACTCACACCAAAACAATCTAGATTGATAAATGGCACTACAGGTAAAAGGGAAATGTATGTATTTTAAATTTTGGGGTGAACTGTGTCTTTAATGCCAAAATGACTCTGAAATCCTTTCCAGTTCTTTTTAAAACTGTATGGGTACACAGTAGCTACAGCAACATAGCCTGGTTCCAGACCATAGACCCCGCCCACTCAACTGAGTAGGCTTGCATCTCTGATCTGGCATACTGCAATGAATTTGCGATTTATCTCGTCCAAACAATGGACGGACCAATGAACGCCGGGGGTGGGGGTGGGTCTAGCGATTAGCCAATCAGCGCCACGCTGATGTCAAGCTGTACGCCAGTGGGTAACTGGTGGGGATAGCAACAATGGCAACCGCTACAGACCACATTAACGATGCTATCGAGGTATTTCACCACTACTCGCGTTAATGGAGGACCAAATTAAGGAAGCTGCTAAACTGCTGAATGGCGATGCAGCTGGGCATGCACGATGACGGAGACATTTTAAACGGGCAATGCTCGCTTGTTTTCGGCACCCCCGAGGCATGGATACTAATGACGTTAGATTCTGGGTGAGTCGTTGATCTCTACTGATTGGTTAGGGAAAAATCAAATTCCCTCCCCCTTGTAAATCGCCTTCAATGGAGGCAAAGTCAGACTGAAGGTTCTGGGAGCTTCAGTCTGACGCTCAGGCTAACAGCAACAAGAAGTTATTTGCAAATACAAAATAGTAGTAATCCAAATTTTCCGTTTGCCACAAGCTAGCTGGCCTCAGGAAATATGGCATTGTAGTCCAGCATGTCTGCTGCACACTGTAGCTTGTTAACAACTGACAACACACAGTGCAAGTGGTATTGATCAAGATCAGAATCACTTGGAAAGGACAATAAGGCTACAACTGCACTGCAGCTGAAAGCACTCGATCATATTCCCACCGTACCACCACACACACACACACACACACACACACACACACACACACACAGCAAGAGAGAGAGATCTGACACAGATCTGATGTTTTTTAATCAGCTTAAAAAAGCGGCACAGAGTCACGATTTTTTTCTCTTTCAGTTCCTATCTGGACCACATGTATAATTCGATGGGCACTTGAGGCATGTGACCTACATGGCATTCATATCAGATTTTGTCAGTGTTGCCATGACAACAAGTGAAACGTCAATCATTTATCTGAGACAGGTGTCATTATTTTGTCGCCCCTGGCAGCTGGAGTGGACGAGTGGTGGCACAGACGACCATGAGACACTAGAACAGGGGAAAAAGTCAAAGTCAAGTACACTTCCCTCATTTCAGCCAAAACTAAACATTTTTTTTGTTGCATTGCTGTAAGTTAAATTTGGCATGGGATATAAGTGACAGCGAAAATAGAATAAATACCATTCATGAGAAATCACATATCAGAAGCCTTGACAGTAACTTTGTGGTTCCCAGTTAAACTATTATTATCACTAAAGATCCCCTTGGCTCAGGGAGTGATGTGAAGTAGATGCAAAACATATCCTGAGATGGGTACACTCAATGCTGTGGGAATTCTTTGGAATACATAATGAAAACTCAGTATTGCAGCACTGTCTGAATGCACTTTTCAATAATGAGGAAGGTGGTTGTGTTGCTTTTTTGGGGGGAGATTTGTGTGTCTTTGGGGGGGGGGGGGGGGGGCAGTTCTCCACGAACCTATGACTCATCTTCAGCCCTTTAGAAGGCAGAGCTGTTTTCAGACGCATTCTCATTGGATACAAAATCCTTTCACCATCCTTTAGAGACAAACAACTGCCAGGTTGAATAAGACAGAACGCATTTTAGCACTTCATTACACAGCTTCCTGCTTGTATTTTATCAGAATGAGCTGATACAAACGTCTGTGGGACCTCCGGTTGGTTTTATCTTGTTGGTTTTGACATAAAGGGATTAAAGGGACAGTTCAACCCCAAATCAAAAAAGACACATTTTCCTTCTTACCTATAGTGCTATTGATCAAACAGGATTATTTTGGTGTGAGTTGCTAAGTATTAGAGATATCAGCAGTAGAGATGTCTGCCCTTGAATATAATGGATCTAGTTGACGCTAAACTTGTGGTGCTCAGAAGGCTAAAAAATAGACTTGCTTCCATCTGCATGGCCATTCAGTTAGCAGGTGCAGTTTGATAATAGTTCCTACATGAAACTGCTCATAACAAAGTCTGTAGATTATCTTGAGTAACCGAGTTATGATTTCTGGAAATAGACAATGATGTTTTTCAAATGTATGTGAACCAATCTAGTTTCATTATATTTGAGAGAAGGCAGACATCTCAACAGCCGATATCCCTAACACTCAGCAATTACACCAAAACAATCTAGATTTAGTAATAGCACTACATGTAGAAGGAAAAATATGTATGTTTAATTTGGGGGTGAACTGTGCCTTTAAATTTTTCAGACCTGTGTGAGCCAGTAACAGGATACAGCATTCATGAAAGATATGTATGAGCATCACAAAACTAAGTTATCATATGCACAAACAATAATGACAGCACAACAATGTAACAATAAACATAAAAAGCATTTACAATATGTAAATATAACAAACTAATGTAAATGTAACATGCAACATTTAAATTGCAAACAGATTTTTTTTGCCACTTGGGGGCACCAGAAACAACCTATAAACACAAAACTGACATATTAACACCTTAAAGTTGACAGGAAAAAGTCCAATATTCACTCTGCTTTTAGCTCTGTTTTTCTCTCCACTAACTCCTGAGGGAAATACCTGACTTTTCAGCTGCTAAAAGGCCCATTATGATCACCAGCTAGTTGCTAATGTTGTCTGTCTGCTGCCTGGGGATGGGCAGGAAGTGTACAGTGGGTTTTTAGAGCTTTTTATCGGAAAACAGCCACCTGATGTGGCTCAAATGCTAATGAGAGCTGTGAGAGTGACTCTAAACAGTAAAGTTGTGGACCATAAAACTAAAACAATGAGTCCTAAGATAATAAAGGCTCAGTAGCGCTGAGAGAAATTGCAAAAAGCAATAACCTCTGTAGTTTCCAACCTACAAGCGAAAACACTTATATTGCATGCAGTCGTTTGATCCATTGATAATGTCAAGATGAAATGAAAAATGCCTTTTAACCCTTAAAGGTCACATCCTCTGACATTTTGTGCACCTATTTAACATTATACACCTAAGGAAAATTACAAAAAATCCGATAATGTTTTCTCTCTGTAAAACAAATACGACGTAAGCTAGTAACAAGCAATTTTAGCCAATAAAATCACAACATCCACCCATCAATCAATTTGCAATGTTTAAATTTACAGAGTGAGTTAGCTGGCTAGCAACAACATAGTACGTCAGTGTGTCTTTGTTTCCCCAAAATACCGTGGTAATGGGTCTGCTGGTTAGATTTCATTCACTTGAGGAGAGTGGTAGCTGTGATGGCTCCATGTAACATATGGAGCCCCTCATGTAGAGCATACAGTGGGCTTCGTCACTTTCTATCTCCCTACGCATTTGGGAAAAATTTTCCTTGAGGGCTTTCTATCAGAAAGGGATCTCTTGGTTAAGGTTAGGAAAAAAGTTGTGGTTTGGGTTATAATGAGCTGATTCCTAGCAGAAAGGGCTTCCTTCGAGAAAGGCTACAGGGAAAACTCCTGCCTCTTGCAACCGATACTACTTTCCCGTTGGTGTACACCAACAGGGAGACATTTTTAGGTCACGCCCACTTCTCAACGATCATACCTTTGTTTTTATTTCCCGAACAATGTGGCTGAGGTCTAATTTGTTCATCCATTTAATGAAATGAATTAATTCATTCATCTCTCCCTCATCCTTTTCCTGATCTAATGCTGAAGGAGGTGTGTGTTGAGCCAGCAGTCCTCTGTAGCGCTGCATCACACTACACCCAGTCAAAAACAAAAGATATGATTTAAATCCCTCTTGTAACTGTACACTGATCAAATATTCCATTTCACTGGGACATACGTCACAGTACTTCTGTGTTGCTGCGACTTTAATAGAGAAATATTTATAGAAGCAGTTTTAAGGAATATTATTTTTCAGCATTGTATCTGCAATATACATCAAATGTAAAAATATACAAAATTGTAGCATATTTTACAAACATATTGTAAACCAAATGGGAAACCTCACACCTCAGAGGAAGCACATAATAATCATGCAAAAAAACAGTGGCAAGGGATTATAAACACTTCTCTCGCTCTAAACAGTAACAGTGACACACACGGGGAGTTTAGAGTGTGTTTTTTCATATCTCCAGAGGATTTGGGATATATCCACAGCCACAGCAGCCCTCGGGGATTACCAAGCCACTGACAAACAGTGTGCCCGAGCTAATGGAGAATTCCATTACTTCCGCTAGGCTACCAGCTAGGGCAGAGTAAAGTGAAACGCTGTAAGCGGCCCCGGTGTGCAACAGTCGTCAGTCACCTCCAGGAGCACTTCTCAAACCTTTTATGTCTGAGAGGGGATACACAGTGAAATATTTACCAAGCTGCAGTTGGCTCGGGCGGAGGAGAAGTAAATTTAGAACAGGATCTCCTAAAAAAGAAAGTAACAGGTCTGGGGGGGAAGTCTGTAGAATAACATTTTTTTTCCCCACAGAAACTCTCCGCTGGAGATTCCTCACTCATTCATCTCACTGAGGCATTTAGAATTCCTTTAGAATGTCTTGAACTTGAGGGCAATCCATTAATTCTAGCATTAATTCTAAACCAGTAAGGTTTAGGTAAAATTTAAATGTGTTCTTCTGTGTTGAGTTTGCATGTTCTTCCCATGTGACATGGGTTTCTCCGGCTTCCTGTCACAGTCTAAAGACATGCAGGTTAGGTTAACTGGTGACTCTAAATTGCCCGTAGGTGGGAATGTGAGCATAAATGGACTAAAACATAAATGACAACTGAAATGAAACAGTGTTTATTTCAACAAAAGTATCATCACAGAGTATTTATTCTGAGCTACCCTAGACGGAAAAGTACTAAATTTGTCTAGTGAGAGTTCTGGGATTTCTCTGACATAAGACAACAAACCTCAGTCCTCAAAGAATGCTTCAGCTCTCCTATTCTATTTGAGGAACCTCCGTAAGACAGAAATTGAGCTGCTTCTCTCACAGAGCACGCTGCACAACATAAGCTGAGCTGTAATTTCCTCCTCAACAAGGAAGCAATGCAGTAATCCCATCTGTTTCATACTTTACACTGAATTCAGCCTTACTCTTTTTAGATCAAACAAACCTGTGCCTGTTTAGTTGAGGTCCTGTTTTGTTCTCTGACTTCTGCTCAGATTAAGGTTGAATGAGCGAGTAAAATAGCCACAGTAGTTGTTTTTTTGTTTTTTCTGTCTCATTTACACTCTTACATAAGCCAAACTGAGTCATCCCTGGACAGACGAACTTCTTCCCTCAGATACGTCTGTTAACTCCAGCCACAAGACTGCCAGCTTAGGTCAGACTGATGTCAAATAGTCTGTGAACAAGTGCTGGCACTTACTTTAGCTGACATGTAAAAGAGGATGCTTAGAAATAGCCACCAGAGGCAAAAGAAATGTTTATCAGAAGGTGTATATGTTAAATTTTTGTATACCTTGTGATGACTAAGGACCCAATCTATGTTTAATACATCTTTATGATAAAATATGAAGGATTGGAGGGATTGCATTACCCTAGTATCAGAGCAATAATGCTGTATGGGCTGTTGAAGACAAGGATAGATTTTCATTCATTCTGGTTTTGATAAAACAAACCACTGAACCTTAGTATTTCTAGCCAGGATAGCTGCATGGGATAGGGATAGCATTGTGAGTCGGTCAGTTGGTCCAACCCTTTGATCCAGACTGAAACGGCTATTAAATGTAATGCCATGAGATTTTATGGAGACGTTCTCTCAGGAAATAGAGGCTCTAATTTAGTTATCACTTAGCTCTTCCTCTGGCAACCCCTGCAAATCATATTTATATATATTCAAAGTTTTTGTTTGTACGTTTACCTATAGAAAGTAATGCACCACAATTTGTATATAACATACATAAAAATAAGCCAGTAATGTGTGGTTATCTCATGTAATCAGAAAGGCTGAGATTACATGACCAATATGCTGATGGGAAAAAAAAACGTAAGTAGTATGACGAGTAAAAGTCTGCGTAAGGTGGCAGGTTGGCTTGGTGGATGGTTCAAACAAGAATAGGACTTTCCCCCAGGAGACCAGTCATGTCCCATGTGAAGCCAAGTTAACTATGAGATATTTTAATGTACGTCATCACCATATCTCTTTTCCTAAACCTACCGATACTTTACTTGCCTAAACCTAACCTACGTAACTTTATGTTCATATTGTTATTCATGGGGCACTAATTCTTTAGATATCATACAAACCATAGTATGAGAATATATTGTTTTATTTTGAGTGCTAATATCTGAATATTAGCATGCCAATATCCTAAAATATGACGGCAAACACTGTGAACTTTATACCTGCTTAACAACAATTAAAATATGAGTAAATGATGACTTCTATAATTTAGTTAGAGCCAACTTTCCCTTTAATTTTCATCAAATATGATACTGTTAACTTTGAATTTTTATATGGTCATAGGGTCATTCTGAACAAGGTAACACTGAAATTTTCAGCAAACCTCTTAAGGAAAACATTTATTTATTCAATTTATGACAGTTTTAAAAACATCTTTAATGTGTTACAGTAACATTTGAGCTCACTTTCCATGTTCAGTACACTACTTGAAATTTTATGGCTAATTTGGTCAGGGACATTTATGGTAGAAATCCATTGTGCTTCTCAGCAAACCTATTATACCCTTTAAATCTAACCAGTTTTATCAAATTAGGACTTTTTTCCTGTCGTTGTAACTTGTTATTTATATAATGTGTCTTTCTTCGTCCTTTTTGGCCAGACAAGAACTGGTGCCATAAAAGCACAAATAGATGCACTTCTAAATCCAAGCAGAGGCTAGCCTGACTAGGTTTTAATAATAATCAATAAACAGTAAAATTTTAGAGAATAATTCCAGGGGGGGACAAGGAAAAAAAGTTGTAGCCTGTCTTTTATACAACATCTTTTACCGCAATTTGACGCTTTAATCTTTTCTCTATCTCTCCAACAGGCAGGCATAGGACCTTTCTTAGCGCTGGCTGAGTCCACCTACACATGTCCAGATTTAAAACAAAATGACTGAAATCAAATTAACATGTACACAACGACAACAGTCAGGTGCGCTGTGTTGTCCAAGGTGCTGAGTGTGTCTGGAGCAGAGCAGGTCTCTGTCTCTGCACAGTAGTGTGAATATTTATGCTACTAAGTAAATGGAGAAAACTCTCTCATTGTTTAATAGCAGCAAAACAATAAGGCTTCATTCATCAAAGACCGAAACTCGATCTCTCTCCTTCTCTCCCTCTTTTTCATCTGGCTCAGGTGTGTGGAATGGATCCTTCATCTCTGCCTGGCTGCAGGAGCAAACCGTTTTGTTTGTTTTTTTCGTTCTTTTACCGGCAGTGAGATAAACATTTCCTGTAATTAAACTGGTGAATGGTTTATAAACAGTGTGCTGTGAGATCTGCCGTTGCACACCTCAAAACCGTGCGTAATAATCGCGCGTAGTGACCGCTCCTCGTCAGTTAAACTGCACGTCTGTCATGTTTGTCTCAGTGACAGGTGGAGAGCCTACAGATATTAACTACGAGCCTCTCCGTCACTGACTGCTCTTGTCCTGTCCTCTCCCTCTTCTTTCTCTCCTGTCCTCTCTGACTATCACTAAACTCTGGCTTTTGAACAATGCAGGAGAAATGTTGCAGACAGTTTATATTATCAGCCTGGGCCTGGGGCTTGTTGTAACAGTAAATGGGATGTGTTGTAACTTGTGTAAGTTAAACTGTATCTGTGTGAGTGAACATCTTACCCCGCACGATGTGGGCAACAGGGTCCAGCCACACGCTGCAACTGCTGCCAAGTACGGCTGCTAGCCCCGCCCGTTGGAAAGAGTGTGGGATATACCACTACTAGGAATGGGAGGGGGGGACTAAATCTTTTAAGATTTAAATAGCACATTATTACGCTTTTATAATGAGCACCGCTTACATTGTGCTTTCAATAAATACTACTGCATTGTTCAAAAATTATTAATTGTGTCTCAAATTATTCTAGGGGGGTACAGCTTTATTGAAGGGGGAGTCATGTCCCCCCTATCCCCCCCGGGATTTCCGCCCCTGGATGAACAAGAAATGTAAGCGAAAGGTCATTCTACTTCCCTTTCTCATCTTACTATAAAAGAAAGTGTTGCTAAAAGATTTTTTATGGCTCGTCAGTTTCTACTTGACTTGTCAACACACACCTTGAAATGAATGCAAGATTAAATATATTTATTCTTCTACAGCACTGAATTGCAAGATACTGGTTTGATATCATCCATGGTGAATTTGATGATTATATTTTCCTATAAGCACCTCTAACAGTGACCACCTTGAAGTTCATGTCTGACACAAAATAAACTACCATCCTGAGCATCACTCAGGATCTCAGGCCACTTGTGGCTCCTTAAATAATTCTGTTTTTCAGCCCCCCACATATGTTGCTCCTGCCTACCCTTTAAAAACGAAGCTTTTCTAAACAGTCAGCTACTTAAATTTGAATCATTGCATGCACTTGAAAGGCACACATAGTAACAACGTTTCCACTCCTCTGACTTTCAGTCCTGACACCTTTATGATGTCTACTTTACTTCCTCCTAATTGCTTTAAAGCAGCACTGTGGATATTTTATGGCCTCGGCCGCACAGCACACCACCTGTCCCTATAGGGTGTTTACTGGCTCTCACAGCAGTAGAGATGATGGGCAGCTATTAGTGCCACAGTGATAAATTGATTCCCCTTCCAACAGTCAGCATGTCCATCCCTGTCAGAGCTGGGTGTGCTTGGATAACAAAGCAAATACTCTAAGGGCTCTACAGAATAGAGTCGGGTGGAGAATAGGGTCATAGAATAAAAGAGATATGGCACTAAAAAGCTAAACATAAACTCAGCAACACAATATACACTGTAAGGTAGTTTACTTAAGCCACAGATGAGTAGAGTACATCTCAATTACAGACAACAGATGAAGGTGATTCTTTCAGCTTTGTTGAGCAGAACAAACAATCCACTGAAAAAAAAACACAGCAAGGTAACTTAACAGTAGGGTATACAAAAAGTTAACTAGTTCATTTAACATGTCGTCCAACCACAACAGAACACATCAGAATTTATAGCTGTGCCAACTGGCCACACACCAGAATACATTGTCACTCCAAACTTGTCAAATTCTGATGCTTGTTCAGTGGCCCAACACATCAAACTATGGTGCTCTAGGTACCCCTCCAGCGTCAGTTCTGGACATTCAAGGACAGAGTCTTAATTTACTCTTGTTACACGCACTGAGTCTTTTTAAAATAAACTTCTGTTTTCACAGGAAATGCACAGTTTCCCCTGGTTATATGCGACCCATACAGCCATAAAGCCACACATGGGCTGGCACCCCAGTACACTGCTAAACTACTTTGCCCCTACTCCAAGTCCCGACCTCTTAGATCTTCAGAACAATGTCTTTTAACTGTCCCATGTTTAGGTCTAGAGAGTAAGGGAGATTGTGCCTTTGTGGTAGCTGCTCCAAAGCTTTGGAATAGCCATCCACTCTCAATCAAATGCGCCACCTCCACTGACAGTTCTAAGACAAATCTTAAGATGTACATGTTTTCAATGGCCTTTGATTGCTCTTGGTGGTTTTGATATTTTAGTATTTTATAATCTTTTTACATATGTAATTATTCTTACCGGTGTTATTCTGCTTCATATTTGTGTAAATTTTATATTGCGTTATATTTGTGTCATTCTTTTAGTTTGTACAGCACTTTGGTCAACTGCAGTTGTTTTTGAATGTTCTATATAAATAAACTTGATTTGATTTGATTTTTATCTCTTTTCAAAATAAACTCAGAACACAGGTAAAACACTGTGTTTTTTGGTTTAATTCCTTGGGTTTAGGCAACAAAAGTATGTCATTAGGTAAAGAGAAAAACATTATAGTTTGCCTTTAAAAAGGTAATATGTATAACGCCATGTGACATGCGTGACATATGTCAGACGACATACCTCACTAGCTTGGCATGCTATACATACAAGCACACAACATCATCATTAAAATTACTCAACTGACTTTTGGTTTCACATGGAAAACAAATAGTCTTCTCCTGGATGAAAGTCCAAAGTTTGTTTAACCCATCCACTTCCCCTCCCACCTGCCCTGTGTGGACTTTCTCACTCTTTACACAATGGCATTTGCTTGGAGCATCATAAATGAAGCTGCGTCTCATACCGCTGCTAAATGGCACCTCTGTGCATTGGTGTCTGACACTGAGGGCCACTGACCAAGTGCTGGTATTTGACTAGTTGGCAGTGAGACCGGATTACAATTGGAGGTTTGAAAAGCCTGCCAGATTGGTAAGACACAAAATAAATTCAAACAGAAATTAAGGAATCTTTTGGGGCGGCAGCACTCATTTATACATAAGAAAATTGATTATTGATTCACTTCCACACACCGTGGGCATGATTGTCTGTTTTAGAAACTTACACAACTCTCAGGTGCAGCTCCCCCAATTCCAGCATTGGGAAGGAGTGTGGGGAGGTGCATGTGTTTCAGACACTGTTAGACCATCCGACAATATTGACCCCTGAGCTGGCATATTGAAATGTTGACAGAGAACTAGCAGCTCATTCCCAACTGAGCAGAGAACAAATTCAGCAACATCTCATGAAGGCTCGTGAAAGAGGCACACACTCAATTGCAGATTGCACATTGTTGACAGGATTTGTGCACAAACATGATCCTTCAATAAAAATGCAGCCAAACTCCACTTAAGGCAAAATGGTGCATCATGCAAAAAAACACTTCATGTCAAACAATAAAAGGATGGAAATTTCAAGTGGTACTTCAGTTGCTTCCTTACGGCGGCAGATTGGAAACCCGATGTTTTCGGCATCAAATAATCATCTCTGCAAGCCTTCACTGGTGAATCTGTTCCTCCACCACCACAAAGTACACTACACAAAACCATTGATTAGGCTGTGTGCATTTGATAGTACAATTTCTTGAAAATGTAGGCAAAATGTTATTAAAGGGATATCTCAACATTTTTTGTGCCTTCAAGAGCTCGTGTCGATATGCTACATTCCGTCTACCAGCACCAAACCCAAGTGTAAGAGCAGCATATTGTGGTTTCACAGGGGTTAAATGTAAGACTAGTTCTTGGCACAGAGACTTACTGCAACCACACAATGTGTTGTTTTTACTCTGGGTCACTGGCCAGTAGCTGTCATGCTCTATGAGGTGAAAACGCACTGCCATCCGTACAGAATATGTACAGTATACATATATATAAAACACAATTCCCATCACACACATTATTTATTGTTGTTCTCTTTTTGGCTCACTCTTCAGACTCCCTGTCTCACTGGGCTTTGACAACATCATCTGGCCCTGATCTTTTACGGGTGTTAAAACCTTTTCATTCTGATCATGGCAGCCTCTTCCAGTCCTCAAGATACACTGAAAGAACTCACACATATGTCTTAAACTGTGATCCATCGCTTGAACAAACTGGGTCAGAGTCATCCGACCATATTTCCTTATTTCCTATGGTACACAGCACTTCAAGATGAGAATGTTTCCGACCAAGAATGAGGGTTATGCTGTAAAGTGTTAGACACTGTTAGACAACTATAGGCCAAGGCATTGGTTTCATTGTGGTTAAAGAATATAAAAGGCTAACTACCTCTTTTTTCCTAGAGTCTTGTGTTTCACCTCTATACACACATGTATGCCAATCATTTTATCTTTGTGTCTGTATAATAGTCCTATAGTCCTAAGTATTTTTTCTCTCTCTGGACTTCCCTCTCTCCAAAAAATATTGTTTATATGTTATGAAATTGTTCTTCCACTTAGGTTGTGGTTACATGTTAGTGAAAAAAGCACTACCATTTATGCACCATCCCAGGCATTCAGAGTGCAGGACTTCCCATCCTGAGTCCTGTTATGTTGTTAGGTTTAAGCACCAAATTAACATGTTGTGTCTCTTGTTTCAAGTCACAGCGGAGTTCCTCTAAACCAAGACTATGATTTCTTCCCTCTCATGTCTTACTCTTTCTTGTAGTTAATATTCTGCTGCAGAAGCAAATTGGTCACAACCTTAATTTTCATGGTCCCACCTATAAATAACTATTATGTAAGCAAAATAATGAGGTTAACACAAAAATTTACATATGCATGAACAACAAAGATGTGTTATTTTTTGACCAGCACTGTTGGGAAGCTTATCAGTCACCATAAACTTTTAGTCATACCTTGTGTCTGTGCTCTTGTGGGCGGTGGAGCATGTGGTGTGTTTTCTAAATGTTTTTCAGTATGAATTGAGAACACAGTCTTCTCGTCACAACATTTACTTGTATTTTCTGAATGGAGTCTTGCCTGCATGTTGTGCCCTTCAGAATCACAATCAGAATCAGAATACCTTTCATTGTCATTGTATTAATAAAAAACAAAAGCAAAATGAGGAGTGCTCCTCCTGTAAGGTGCTGACAGTTAAAAACTACATCCTCCATATTCAACCATTTTTACCATGTAATAGGTAAAAACTACAGACCATGTGTTCAATTCCAGCCCGTGGCCCCTTGCTGCATGTCATCCCCTCCCCTCCCTCACCCTCAATACTGCCCTGTCTTATAAAGGCAAAAGCCATAAAAAATAATCTTTAAAGGAAAAAACATCCATTATTGTTGCAGCCACGGGGACCACATTTGTAAAGAAGCTACACAGCTTCTGTAGACCTTTCTTTCTACCACGAAAATTACATTTGTACATGTACATGCATGCCAGTGCTGCAGAATGAATTTTAATGTGTGTGTAACATGGCATGCGAAGTGCTATTACTGCCCACCAAAATTTAAATTTACCGTGGTCAGCATGCCTCTAACAGGCACAAGTCTGCAAACTCATTTAGTGAGATCCCAAAACGCTCACTCAAATATTAATGTGTGCTAACTCTCTCTTAACTATTATACAATGAGTCAAGTCTGTTAGTGGAAGGTGAATAAGTATGTGCCAGCAAGTCCATCGTCCTCTCTTTTTCCGGTCATGATGATGTGAGAGAGCGAGTGTGAAGAGCCCCTCCATCTTTGTCACCTTCCCTTTGGTTCTGTCACCGAGTGCACTCGCTCTCTTAAAGGACACCTCAAAAATTAAATAAGCTTAGAGGAAGTCTCAGATGTGGGGGAGGAATCTAATTCTCCACTTCCTCCCATTTTACTTCTGACCTTTCAGAAAAAAATGTTGAACAATTTTAGTTACCAAGGATACCACATACAGCTCCTTTTTGAGCCGACTCACTTTCTTCCAATTTGGCATGTAGCCAACAGTTAGTGTAGCTGAAGTAGCTGTGTGGCCCATTATATGTCATCATTTTGTGGCTCTGCAAATGGAGAAGGACAGTGAGGAGGAGTTGTATCCAACTTGTTCCTGATTCACTAGACAATACCATGTAACACAAAGGCAAACATTGAGGGCTGTGCTTTTTCTCCACCTCGTATTCTCTCACTGACCTTTTATTTTTGGGACATGGAAATATCACAGATATTTAAAAACACAGCTAAGAGCAAGAAAATGCACCTGATACCTGCATTCTGGCTGAACTCTATTTTTCTGAATGCTTTATCCAAAGAATTTATCTTGTGCAGGCACAGAGAAAATATGAGTCTCCATCATGTAGGTCAGCTACGTTACAATTCAAGGTCCACACATGTTGTTTATCTCTTAGGATTTTTTATAGAGGATGAATCATATTTTCAATTTCATATCTTTCATATACCTTTTTTATGAAGAGGCAAAACACAACACCAACAGACCAAAATCCTTAAATCAGACATATAGCCTACAATCCAGGTATAACACACAAACTTCTTTTTTTATAATTAAATGCACACTCAATATTAAGATAGCAAATGTTATTTGTACAGTTTGTTTCTGTATCACCCCTCACAATGTATCACTGCAAAGCATAGTGTGTGTGGAGCCACACATATCTTTCTTAATGCCTTTTATGTCTTAGATGAAGGACTTTGAAATGCTTTACTGTTGAAGTGCTATACAAATAAACCTGCTTTACCTTCACTAAAACTTCTCCCCATAGATTTACCTACAACAACAGTTGCCTCATCACTGTGTGTTTAAATATTAGCTAATATTCAACATAATTTACAAAGACATCTAACATCATCAGCAAACAAAAGCTAATATGTACAAGTGTTTTCTTGTGTAAATAACTTAATCGGGCAATTCACCCCTAATTTAGAGCAAAAATTTATCAGTCTAGATTGTTTTGGTGGGAGTTGTGAGGGTTGGAGATATCAGCCGTAAAGATGTCTGCCTTTCCACCAGTATAATGTTGTGTTCACACCAAACACGTGTGTTTGAAGGCTACAAATTTTGTGTTGAATCGCTTCATACATGCGTGAAATCACAGAATCGATGAATTCTTCCACCGGTTCAGATGTTTAACTCTGGCGAATAAGCTTATGATGCAAAATTGCGCTACTTGCTTCATTCGCGATGCTTCATTTCCATATGATGCAAACCTAATGGAACTACATGGCATTTGGCGCTCAAAGCACAAAAAGAATACATTTGAAAAACTCAACAGCAATGTCTCTTTCCAAAAATCATGACTTGTTTACTCAAGGTAATCCACAGACCTTGTGAGGAGTTTCATGTAGGAACTATTTTCTTTCTACCGAAATACACCCCGCCAACTCTATTTCTGCACAGAGTGAAGTGGCATCTACTCATTGATGAGAGGCTCATGTTCATGACAGCACAAGATATAAACATTAATGACATCCTTTTTGGCTGAGCTGTAACATTTGCTAGCTCAGTGGTGCTAGTTGAGCTAGCAGTACACGCACGCTTCCTTCTGTGCAGTGATACTGTCGGTGGGTGTAATTCGGTAGAAAAAAACATTCTCACAACAAGGTCTGTGGATTTCTTGAATAATTGGGTCATGATTTCTGAAAAGAGACATTGCTACTGAGTTTTATGTAGTTTTTTCATTTATTTATTTAAAAAAAATAAATAAATTATTTGTGCTTTGAGCACCACAAGAGTGTCATCTAGTTCCATTACATCTCTACAGCCGATATCTCCAGCACTCAGCAACTCACAACAAAACAATCTTGACTAATAAATAGCACTGAAGTAAGAGAAAAAAAAAGGTATTTTTGATTTTGGGGCCAACTGTCCCTTTAAGCAAAAGCAAACAGCTCATCGACTCTTGACATAATGTAGACTTCTGCATTTTGTGTGTTCTCCAGTATTCTCAACCTGAACAGTGCAACACAGGAGATTTGAGGCCTTTGGCGGTCTTCTAAATGATTAATTGGATCTAAATTATGCCTTCAGCCTTCAGTCAGATGTTAGGTGTGTCATTTTAATGGAAGATATAAATCAAACAATTAAATTGTATTCTTTAAGAAACATTTAGATAAAACAAATGAGAAAAGTGCACAAAAGGAATACTTTATGCTAGCTTTGCCAGAAGCAATGATTCAAGCAAAAAGGGATGAGAGCAGCTTTGTGCTTTCATCAGCAACACTTTCCCAGAGAATAAAGTAGATTGAATATAATTTGATTTTGCACCAGATGACATATATCAGAACATAAGATATGGAGGTGGAATCTATGTTCCTGCCTGAGTACTAACCAGACAAAACTCTGAGTGATGACAGGAATATTCATTACAGGAGCAATTTTACTGCTGTTTATCTCACTTTTGAGCAGTGAGAGGAGAAGTTATTAAGCCCTTTCTACTGGCAAAGCACATTTATGTACAGTAACACATTTGTACATTTCCAGGATTCATCTTCACGCAGGCTAATTTGAAAGCTAGACAAACAAAATACCATCATGGGTGAGCAAGCACAGCTGTGACAACAAGTTAATAATACTGATAACACTGATTCGGTCAACTAAAGGTTATTGTTGTGTTGCCAAAGCAGTTCACATAATAATGGGTTAGAAACAGTCAATCTAGTCATAGTGCTGAACCGCACAATGAACTAAAAATGAACAAAAGAAATGAAGCTGTATAAAGCATTTTTAGTCTGCTTTGGACTAAATATCATATTGTTGTACAATCATAAAATCATTCATCTGAGAGTCCATACACCAGATTTTAAGGAGATTAAATGACACTGAATTCCATCTGTGCCGGTCAGATCATTTGCTCCTGATTCACGTACACTGCAGTATGTTGACCACTAAGCCTTATCAGTTGAGCAGAAGAAAAGACGTCCTTCTTGTGATTCTTTTTGAGAGATTTCTTATATTTACAAGTTTTTATGCCTCTGTGCTGGTGATAGCTGTGACCAAAGGCATTCTGTTTTCAGGTTGTCCCCCCATACATACATATGTCCGATTCTCATGAACATGATATCTCAAGAACACCTTAAGGAAATCTCTTCAAATTTGGCACAAACGTCCACTTGGACTCAGTGATGAACTGATTAGAACTGATTATTTCAGTCCAGACTAAAGTATCTCCACACCAGTTGAATACATTGTCATGAAATTTTGTACAGACATTCATGTTCCCCTGATGATAAAGTCTACAGGCAGTGGTGATCTCCATACTTCTCCTCTAGTGCCACCAGCAGGTCAAAGTTCTCACTTATGTAATAATATATCTCCACATCTACTTGATGGATAGGTGCAAACATTTTTACAGACATTCATGATCCCCAGATCAGACAAAGCTGTAAATGTGCTAGTGCCCAATTGGAAAAAAAATAGTGGCACCAACAATTAGAAAAATGCTTTCTTTACTTCTCCAAAGAGCAAAGGACAGGATAAGAACACATCTGTGGCTTCAGGTCATCTGCAGGGAGGGTGAAAATGGTAAACTGTGAGACCCCTGTGTTAAAGACTTCATCACAGGTTAGTTAATGATGTAAAAGTCAACAGTTATAATGTTAAAAGTCAAAGTAGTGAATGTTGATGTTGCACTGAAACGGCAGCACACAGAACTGTCTACTGTCTACATTATGGGAGACTGTAGAGCGGTCATCCACTAATCAGAAGACTGAGTGTTCAATCCCTGATCCCAGTTTACAAGTCAAATTGTCCTTGGGCAAGACACTGAACCCCATATTGCTCCTTTTGACTGTTATCACTCCTGATGATGTTAGCATTTCATGCAAAGCACCGCTGGGTCTGAGTACAGCCTCACAGGGACACTAGTGTGGCTATAGACTCTTAAGCTACGTTCACATTACAATCAAATTTCAATTTTTTTACATGTGGTCCTAAATCAGATACATAGCTCATCACTGGCGATGAGACCACTGTGAGAACGGTCATATTGGTAAACATGTGCGTTTTTCACATACACCCATGGTATTTCCATATCGTTCTTTACTGCACATGCACAGATCACTCACCATAAGGTGTCAGAATAGCCCGTTGAAACTACAGAAGGCTGCACACCCTAAAATTTTAGAGAAACTGTTCCTCCTTGAAGCCCTTCACATTGTGGCCCCACCACTCCTGACTTCTCCCGGACACACACCTCTCTCCCCACGGAACTACCAGCAATAGCCGCTAATAGAGCAATGGCTATGGCTTTTGCCCTACTTTGTCATGCCATTGTTTTGACAACTTATAATCCCGTAGCCTCAACAGTCCAAAAAATGTCCCAATGGAACGAAAACCCATTTTACTGCAGCCTGTTATCCCGAAAACAAGCGCAAATTGCTCCAAAAATAGCCAATGGTCCAATGATGTCTTTCTGCAACATCATTTTCCATGTGCTTCTGTTTGGAAGAGTGCCATCAGATATGGCCCTTCCTCAATATATGATAAATTGTCATGCAACCTCCGCAGCAAATCATTCGGGAGATGAACATTAACACCACTATAGCTTTCTTTTTTTTCCCCAAACGTCTGTCTCACAAATATGGCGTATTTTTTTGTTGATGTTCCAACAGACATGTGCGTGACATTATTGGTTGTATGTAAGGCATTTCAGGGCAAAGATACATTCACACTGATGTCAGATATGGGTCACTCCAAACATGAATGTAAACAGTTTAGGCAGAAAGATCGGATCATAATATGACTGTAGCCTTAGTCTTGTTGAGAGACACCAAAATCAACTGTGTGCCACTAAATCACAAGCTCCATTTTCACATTGATTGATGGTGAGCCGCAACATAAGCATTTAACTCAGTGGTAAGACAATGGAAAGAGTAGTGCTTGTAGTTTAGCACAACGGCTCTTTGTGAGAGGTTACTGAAATTTACACAGAATCACACAGTAACAAAAACAGAAAATATGATATAGGCCAACTCACTCCTGTCTCCCTGGGGCTGATCAGATATGTAGGCCTACATCCTCACAGACACAGACACACCCACACAATTCACCAACACTGGTACACTGCTCTGAGCACCAAGCTAATAATATTTTTTATTCAAAGTCTACCTCTACTTTGAATAAACTGAGCTTCCTATTCAACATGCTACTGTATGCCAATGTGTTGTCATGGAGATTTTAAGACCAAAATCTGTTCACAAAGACAGTCAGATCATGTGGGTGTGTGTGCTTTTCACAACTTTTCCTTAAAACTTGATATGTTGTTCTTATGGTCAGCATATGTTCAAATGGTACAAAGATGTTGCTACAATTGGTAAAAAATTGTAAATGTTCTAGTTTCCAATTTTTATGAGTACTTCAAGTGTGGTGTGATATAATTGAAAGCTCAAAAACAGCCACTAATAGACCTTGTGGTGAGATTGTTTTGGTCAGCTGCTGTTGAAAATGAACTTTCAATATCAGCTACTAATGCACTGGGTTATATTTGATGCTGCTCGTAACTGGAATTTTTCTATTCCCAGTATGTCCCATACACACTCCCGGGCATTTCAAAGAGCGCAGGGCTGCCTTCAGTGCGATGACCCAGTTAGTGGTCAGCTCTGGGATTCAGTGTCTTGCTCAAGGGCAGTTTGGCAGTTATGGGTTGCCATAACTCAATTTTCTATTTCACAGCTGGAATACAAACTCTGTGCAGTGCTGGGGGTGAGATCACTAACTTCTCAGCATCCACCTGACCTGAATATGACGAAGGATTTCAGCTGTGAAGTCATAACATTTCCACCATACATTAGTGTTGGATAATGAGTTTAGAATGAACTGACAACTAGACAGATGCACAGCAGTGAACATATATGAAGAGTGAAGTGTCAGTGAAAGAAATGTGAGGCAAATAATTAATGTCTGCTTGACTAAAGGGATTGCTTTTATGAGCTGTTGCCTTTGGCAGCACTATGTTCAAATAAAGACACATGTACTTTACTTCCTTTAAACATAAATACATATAACTGCACAAAATTGGTCACTAATTTAACCCCTCAGTGACTGTTTATAGGAGCATTCATGCCTGATTTAAAGCAACACTTACCTTTCTGGAAATTTTACACTTTTATTTGTTTAGGTTAAAATGCTATTAATACACTGATGGCACACTGAAATGTAAGTGAATTCCACCAGAGATGAAAACTCATAATTATACCATTCTCATATGGTTCTAAGAAAACTCCGACCAATCATTGCATTCGGACCGAATGCAATGATTGATCAGAGTTTTCTCCTGTCGGAGTTTTCTCCTGTCCTGTCTGTCTTCCCCACGTGGAGGCCTCCTCGCCAGTTTTCTAGACTACCGCTCATTTCCACGTCAAGTTAGTGGAGTGGGCGCTGGGGCACCCCTATTACCACGTTTCAACCAGCAGCAGAAAGGAAAGGTGAATCCTGGCGGTTGTGGATTGAACGGGGGTCACAGACAGGAATACGGCGGAGGCTCATAGTGCTGTGCTGCGCAAGACAACAGCTTACCGGCGACAGAGAAGTCCGACTCCAGGTCCAGTAATTTCCTCTTTCGTTGGTGTCATGACTGCCCAGTAGTACCTGGACAACCGAACCGTGGCGGCACACAGGTATGTGACGTGTCAGAGGAGAAACGTGCCGTTCACATTTCTCTCTTTGTGGCAGGTAACGGCCCACAAACCTCACCGCACTTTAGGGACTGTTCTTTACTTATGGAGGGACTGTCAGGGGAGGAGGGTGGCTGGTTGATTTTTATTTTATTTATTTATTTTATTTTGATCCCCCCATGTTAATCACTCATTGATGCTGTTTTTGAAGTATGAATAAGTCAATAAGTAATGTATTCCACTGAAATATCAGTGATGTATTATAGAAAAGTGATTTATCTTTTTATAAATGACAAAAGGCACATCTGCCTCGTTTTTGCCATGGTATCGTGATACTACTCAGAACCGTGATACTTTCACTGGTATCGGTTTTGCAACGGGTGCCGAAAAATTTCCCTTATTTTCAAATCCAAAACTTGACAGGTATGCGCTCCAACAGGGAAATCAGTTGGCAAAAGAAAGAAACGATGTAACAAGAAGTAAATTCATCAGTGCAATACAGTCACGAGTTTCTAACAGACATTAGAAACTGCTGCAGAGATCTAACGCTACAACCAAGAGAGCTCAGGATGTGTAGCAAGCTTAGCCTGCTACGTCGAGCTAGCCCTGAGATGACTGTGGTTTCGCCTGGAGCTGTCCCAACGGGGAGATGCCGGCGCGGAGGGGTTAGCTAGGCTAAGAGCTAACCCCATCAAATCAGCTGTTCCCAGTGTCCTTCTGGCGAATGTCCGCTCACTGGACATGAACATGGAATACATCCGACTATGGAGCTCCACTCACCGAGGAGCGAGGGACTGCTGCGTCTTTGTGAGAGCAGAGCAGACAGGACAGCAGCATCATCTGGTAAGCTCCGTGGTGTATACACAAACAATTCATGGTGCTGTGATCTGAAGAGGATCTCCCAGTTCTGCTCTCAGGATGTGGAGTTTTTGACTGTGAAATGTCGACCCTTTTCATCTTATTATTGCACTATATGTTCTTTCTTATATGTTGCACAAATTGTTTTTATATGTTTTGTTTCTGTTTGCTTGGGGTATGCAAAATGTCATTTCATTTTTGTGCTGGTTCAGTTCAGTTCGTAACATTATGACAACACAGCATCCAGTTGCTAATGGCTAACATTTGCCTACTGTAGCGTAGCCTCTGAAACATAAACGTTATCTTTCTTGTGCGTTTCCACTTACTAGTAACGTTAACGCTACTATCTAATGTTAGCACTGTAACCTTATTCTAAAACTCATCAGCCATCACTGACTCTGGTTGAGTTTTAAAACTCTGGGGTTGCGTTTGACTGTCTCGGTTGTAACGTTACACTCGCTCTCCTCTTCCATGTATCTAACGTTACCTTGCCAACGCCTACATCTATCATAGACGTAATGAGGACGTAATGGAGGAGGGGGGAGTAGGCCTTTGGAGGGAGGTGGAGTTGCAGGGGGAGGGGGATGGGTATTGGAGGGAGGTGGGAGTTGTGGATGTTTAAATTTTTTCTAAGTGCTGTGTGAAATGCAAGAAAGGTAAGAGTTCCTTTAATGGACAGTATAAATACGCAGTTCATGTGCTCAAATAAACCTAATGCCAAAACTTGAGTTGCATAGTTTGTCTTGCAGCAGTGTGCTTGAAGTTCAAAACATATTATTTGCAAACCACAGCGTGATGTGTGTTTGTGTGTTTGCAGACTCTCAGCTCCATCAACAGGAAACCCATTATCTCACTGCTTGGTAAATGCTCGTTGGCCCTTTGTTCAATCTTGATGAATAATGGACCCCACCTTTGTTATGCCAAACACAAAGCATGATTTATGCCACGCTAAAGTCACTCAGCACTTTGCCCTTTTCTTCTTCCTGTCCCTGGAGATTGCTGGGTAAATAGGGTGACAAGCTGGGAATAGCAAAACTCAG
The DNA here is from genome assembly GCF_041903045.1 of Epinephelus lanceolatus. NCBI lineage: Eukaryota > Metazoa > Chordata > Actinopteri > Perciformes > Serranidae > Epinephelus > Epinephelus lanceolatus. The sequence continues at coordinate 36,919,778 of NC_135742.1, forward strand.
ATCTCTATCTGTGGACTGCTTGCTAATCCATCATCCTCGATGTCAAATTGTAAAGGAAATGCAACATACTAATAATGCTGCTGACGTACATAAGTTGGGTATCCCCACCTTTTGAGGAAACATGAGATTCATGAGCTTCCCAGGTTCATGAAACTCCTTCAAAATATTGATAACTGTGTATAACTTCAGTTCAAGGAGGTCAAAACAGGAACATCAAATTGAGGTCAGATGGTTTTACTAAAAAGAGGAAAAATCTGCAGAACAGCCCTAAAACAACCCCCTTCGTAAACTAATTTTCATTTATGAAAGCACTTTGGCTGGATATTTTAATTTTATTCTTTGATGCATCAATACCACTGCCACTATTCAAATAGCCTATGATGCATAGCTGGATTTGGTTCAAGAGCTTACTGATGACCATGTGTCATCAGTGAAGCAAGAATCTCTGTGCCATTTAAACACATGTAGCAGTTTCCAATATTTATTTTCTGTACCATAAATTCGAAGTCTCTCACAGGGGAAAGGGCCAGTCTATCTGCATAAAGGCCCAGACACACCAAACTGACTTCAAAGAACTATTGGCAATTAAGGCAGACTGTTGCGTCGCCTCATGTCACCTGTGTATCAGCCAAAAAGTTGCACTTGAAAACACCACAAAGATGACAGCCAATGGCCACCTAGCACATGCGCTCTGCCTCTGCATGAGAGGAAATAACTCTTCATACCAGCAGATGGCAGTAGTTGGTATTCTTCGTTCAAAAAGGGAAACCAAAAGACAGACAGAATACGCCAGTTAGCTAGTTAGGACATTAACAACACAACCCAATGTTGAAAGAACAAATGATATTTAACATGAGCTAGCAACTAATAACACAAATAGTTACAAACCTTTCTCCTTAAGAGCAGATCTTACCAAATATAACAACTTTGTTTCGATGTCATAGCCTCTTGACTTCAGCCGTTTGTTTTCTTTCTTCACTTACGTTTCTCTTCTCATCTGCTGGCCTAAAGTGAAAGTCAGAGTGATTTCTCTCACCGCCATCTCCAACACCAATACAACATGCTGAATTGGCCAAAAAAAGGCAAACAAGGGCGGACTCATACTAATGGTGTGGGACACACAGAAAAAACTAGGGCGACAGATGCTCACCGACAGCTTGACATTGACCAATGGCCAAGCATCGACTTGGTGTTGAAGGGCTTTATGGCTTGTCTCAGTTCTGCCCTTTAACCCCTGGCCCCCACCACCTCCCCCAGCCCTCCACAGAGCTAGAGCATGGATGTGTGAAGATAATCTTGTTACAGTGTTGGAGTTGGCACCCCATTCACTCCTATGAAAGTTGCTCAATGGTACATATAAGCCCAAAAATTAATTCCTTTAATTCCAATTGCTTGGGTTCACTCACATGAATGACAGTAGGAGAATAACTCTGGATTTGGCTGTTAATGAAGTTTACAACTTTTAGAACATAATTATTTAAATAAGGGCTTTTTAAATGGAAAAACCACATGTGCAGGGTTATCATTAACAATGCTAGCAGCAAGGCTCTGGGGATGGCAACATTAAATTATGATGGTGAAAATGTCACATTATATCTGCTAAACATCAGCATGTTAGCATTGTAATTGGGAGCATGTTAGCTTCCTAACATTAGCATTTAGCTCAATCCACTCACTGAGCCACTAGCATGGCTGTTGACTCTCCGTCTTGTTCTCTCCTTCTTCGTCTTGCCTTGTTTATCAGATCACATTCAGTTTAATGTGTAACTCTACCCTTCGCTGATTACCCTTTTTCTTGAGCTATTTGCAAATTAGAGGAATCTCTTAACAGAGAACAACGTGAGAATCCAATTAGACAGTGAAGGACAGGATTTAATGAAGGCAAAGGGGGAAATGGGATACATGGTAACCATATCATTCACAGTGTGCACTGTGGTTTAGTTCAGTATCTCTACCTCTAAAGCTGTGGTAAGGCGCTTCACCCTACCTTTTATCAATTATCTGAGAGTGAAATATTTCCTGTGGGAGGGGAAATATTTGGCCATCGCATGCAAGCGTGGCAATGGCAATCAACAACTCACGACAGTGCTAAAGAGTGTAATTTACATTTTGAGCAAATACTGACCATGTTCTCTGTAATTAGGGTTTAGTTAGCTTAAATTATTGAATTGAGCTGCCAATGAACCACTGCTGTTTGCTTTTCAGGTATTTCTGTATAATCAGATATTGATTTTCATTTCAAAAGATATGAGATTCCTCATCTTAAACACTTCTATGCACAACATTTGGCATATGTAGGCTACAACAAATGCAGTTGATAAAAAAAGTGTCTTTCTGTTATTTCACGTCAGTAGGTATATAAAGCACAAGCTTCCTTTCCATTGTAATGCACTGCATCATATTGCATATAACAAGAAACATGAAACCTGAACAAGTAGAAATCTGCTAAATATGGTAACTTCCATGTGGCGTGAATGCAGCATACCATGATGGACCCATGCTGGACCTGCTGTAGCTGCCATAGATTTGACAACAAGCCAGAGCTAAATATATTTGTTTTTCTAACCAACCAGTGACAAGCCCTCAAACCGTTGTTGCTTACAATGTACTAGATATATTGCTCCAAATCTCAAGTGAACAGTCACCTTACTACCTTTTCAGTGACCGTGACCTCATGACTCTCAGTGACAATACCCTGGTGAAAGTAAATATCAATCACAAAGAGATAAACAACAAGCCACTGCCATCAATTTTGCTCTTCTGCCTTTGACTCTCTGTTCACAGTCATCTCAACCCCCCTTGTCTCCATTCCCACACACACCACCCAATCTGGCCACATGATCAGCGGACAATTTGTCCCTCACTTCATGTGCTGCTGTAATATAAGTCAAACAGACAGTCAAACAGGACGGAAACTGAGCTGCGGTTGATAGTACAAGCAGCACCTATCAATGATTAACTTGCTGAATGCCTTCTCACAGCATTTTTATTTAATGGTGCTCTGATATATTTTCATTGACAGCAGTTTTGCTCTGGAAGAAGTGCTTGTTTTCAGGATGTGGGCAGTGGTAGATTTTAAATTTAAATAGTGTTTCCTCTTTAAAGATGAGAGTAGTTTGCCTTCTCTGTATGAAAGAGCTGTAGTGGCTTGTAACATTAAATATGTCTCTTGTGGTTTTCAAACCCTCTAAAATGTAGCACTCTCTGTAAACTAGTTGTGATCACAAGATTTAAGGATTCAGTGTAACATCCCATTTAATACCGAAGCACACTTTCTGTCCCGATTTAGCATTCCTTTACAAGCATGAGTTGCCTTTGATCTGATCGCACTGGCCTAGCAGGAGATGTCCAATCCTCCACGTTTCAGCGAGGTGGCCGACAAGTGGGAAGTGAATAGTGCCTGAGAGAGGGGAGCTTAGGCGTCACATCACATTACCTGAGGATGCGTCAGCTAGGTCAAGTCATCTATGTCTGCTGCTGCGGGTGGATGTTCCCCAGCTGCACTAACCAAGCGCTGTTTCTCCTGGGACAAACGTACTCGCCAACCTCGCAAAAACATTATCAAACGTAGAGGGCGGGTCAAAGTGGGAGCTGTGTGTGAACTCGTCTCATCATTGACACACCATTTGGCAGAAAGGATGTGAAGGCTGTGGCTAATCCTGCTGCCATCTAAGGGCCCTTGCTTGCATGATTTCCTCCCTCAAATCCCCTGCAGAAGCTTACGGGTGTGATCACACCTACACCGTGTTTTCTTTAGCCTGAACCTTGGTGGAAAAGTTTACTTTACTGCAGATACGTGATTTATTTTTTTGACCTACATCTTCCACATGTTCATTGATAGTTAAGCCAGGTTATATTTGATTTGCAAATGTAACTCTGTCTCTTGCTATACCAAGCTCCTCCATTCCTTTAGCACTATCTTTTCTTAGACGTCTGAGGAAGTACAGAAAAGGACTCCCCTCTCCTCCCACTGTTGTGAATAAATCATTCATATTTGACTTTTGAATTATTGAACATACAACATATTACTCTCAGCGAAGGTAGAAACTGACTGTAGCCAAAAGAGATACTAACTTTTTGGAGAAGTGGGCATGAAAGCCTTTGCCAAAAGTGCATGCTGGGATGTCTTGTGAAAGAGCAGACCTACATTCATATATAACTTCCATTTTATTCACTTCCCAGCACTCAGACTGGACTCCTCTGCTGTGACTGGGTCAATGCTGCGGTGTGTTAGGTTCAATTTGCAGTTGTTGAATCTCCACTTGAAGAGGCTGGAGGTGCTAAATGAGTACTCATCCATAAGCATGGCTTTCATAGCCATAAATCAACATTTACACACACAGTAAAATCAATAGAGTATTCTGCCGTTATTTTGACATGACCCCGGCCACAGGACGGGTAACCTTTTCTTTAAGTCTGTCAATTGCTCGCTATTACTGAGTGAGAAAAGTTACCCAACTAAGATTTATAAGGAACTTTATTGCTATAGTAGCCATAGCATATAAGCACCAGTTGGACATTCAGGTTTGAAAATTAATCAAGGGTTATTTTGATTACTTTTTAAGTGGCATGTCATTTTTTCCTACATAACAATCATAATACATATTAGGTAGGTTGAGTGCAAAGACGATATAGGGTATATAACCTTGTCAGCTAACAATGATCTTTGTCTACCATTTCTGAGTGTATTCGGCTATTGTGGGAAGTTACAAATTAGTTAGCAGGGCTATTAATTTTTTATATGATTTTGTATAAATGTGATGAAGTACTTTGATTTGCTAGAATAAAAACATTGAAACAGGGTGTATTGTTATTTTATCCATTCACAATTTCTACGTTGATTTTCCAGAAATATGACTGTATTAAATAATGGCATTAATACCATGATAAAAAAAAAATTACATATATCATGATATAGAATATGACTGAAATTGCCCACATCTAATACTGAGATGCAGTATTCACTCCCCTAATCTAGATGATGCTATATGACAGTGGTTCTCATACTGTGGAGCGGGGGCCCCCATGGGGACATAGAGCCAGTGCAGGTGGTACATGGATAATCAAGGGAAAGATATGGAGTGAAACAATGTTGAATGAATATGATTTATGGGGGGAAAATGAGCAAACAAGAGTCTGCCAATGCTATCATATTGACCTTTATTTCACAAAAATTCAACATGGATCCTTTTTTATCAGTAGCTTCCCCAATTATTGTTAATGAATTGAAGGGCATGACAGAAAAGTGAGAACCACTGCTGTATGGTAATGTCGGAAGTTTAAAACTGCCGAACAACAGTGGGAATTTTATTTTTTCACATCATTTTCTGAGACAGGAAATGCATATTTTCTTTCTTAAACATTGTCACCTGTTAAGACAGACTGCTCAGAAAGTGTAAACAGTCTTTGAAAACGTCTTTAAATTGGCTACAATATTTAACATGTCTTTTAAAGGCACCATTTAACCACAAAATGGATGCATGTGCAAATTTAGTTGCAATACAATGACACTGTAGAGTGAGACCAAGGCTGAATTAACTGGGCAAACTGGACAGCTGCACCAGGGCATATGTGCAGTAGGTGATTTGACAGGGGATGAGAGGGGACACCCTCCCCCTTGTTAGCAAAATGGGCCCCTCTTGTTAACCTGACATCCCTCCCTGACATGGTTAATACCTGCATTGTTAGAGGATTTCTCTGTGGATTTTACACATCATGTTTAGTTCACAGTGAGTACTCAGTCCTTGAAGAAAGGTATTAATTGGTTCTAAGGAGAGCTCTCTAAAGGTGTAGATTTTGAAAGATGTGAGTACTTACTAGGCGAGGGGTCTCTAACAAATGACACTGTTGACTTGCAATATGGAAAACATAGGATTCAGTGATTTGACTAACAGCCAGGATAACTCATACTCTCCTGCATTGATTTTTATCACATCTAAAAATAACTCTTGTCCTCCAGCTTTATGTAGGTGCAATACTACATTGCTGAAGTAATCCTTAAACCAACCTCCTGATATTTCGAGGGTTCTGGTGTAACCAGCAGATATCTGGGACAAGACTTCCTCTTCTGCGTGGTGGTCATGTCAGCTAATCTCTATAAACAGATATTTGCATATGAATACAGATTAAATAAAGAAAGGAAAAATAATCATCGTCAGGTTGCATTTTGGCTAATGCATTCCGCCTTTTCCACCCGGACTGTTTACCTGCTGCTCAAACATGATGCCGACATACACAACAAATCTTGTGCCGTTGCTTTCAGATTCTGCATACACATATAGATACAGTCAGGTCCATAATTATTTGGACAATGATACAGTTGTCGTCATTTTGGCTCTGTACACCACCACAATGGGTTTTAAATGAAACAATGAATACCTGCTTAAAGTGCAGACTCTCAGCTTTCATTTAAGGCTTTTTTCAAAAATGTAGTATGAACCGTGTAGGAATGACAACCATTTCTTCACACAGTCCCCCAACTTTAAGGGCTCATAAGTATTTGGACAAACTAACATAATCATCAATTAAACAGTCAGTTTTAATACTTGGTTGCAAATCCTTTACAGTCAATGACTGCCTGAAGTGTTGGACACATAGGCATCATCAGATGCTGGGTTTCTTCCCTGGTGATGCTCTGCCAGCCCTTTACTGCAGCTGTCTGCACTTCCTGCTTGTGTTTTGGGTGTTTTGCCCTCAGTTTTGGCTTCAGCAAGAGAAACGCATGTTCAATTGGATTCAGGTCAGATGATATGACTTGGCCATTGCAGAACATTCCACTTCTTTGCCTTAAAAATGTCTTTGGTTGCTTTTGCAGTATGCTTCAGGTCAATGTCCAACTGCACTGTGAAGCATCGTCCAATGAGTTTTGAAGCATTTGGTTGAATCTGAGCAGATAATGGTGCCCCAAACACTTCAGCTTTCACCCTGCTGCTCTTGTAAGCAAGACAAGACTTCACTAGAATAAATACAGAGGGTTTATCACAAGATGCAAACCATTGGTTAGCCTTAAAAATGGAAGGCCAGATTAGAGTTTGTCAAAAACCATCTAAAAAGCCTGTACAGTTGTGGAACAGCATACTATGGACAGATAAAACAAAGATCAACTACCAGAATGATGGGAAGACAAGAGAAGGAAGAAGGGAAGGAACTGCTCATGATCCAAAGCACACCACCTCATCAGTGAAGCATGGTGGAGGTACTGTTATGTCATGGCCATGTATGGCTGCCAGTGGAACTGGTTCTCTTGTATTTATTGATGATGTGACTGCTGACAAGAGCAGCAGGATGAAAGCTGAAGTGTTTGGGGCTACATTATCTGCTCAGATTCAACCAAATGCTTCAAAACTCATTGGACGATGCTTCACAGTGCAGATGGACAATGACCTGAAACATACTGCAAAAGCAACCAAAGACATTTTTAAGGCAAAGAAGTGGAATGTTCTGCAATGGCCAAGTCATATCATCTGACCTGAATCCAACTGAGCATGCATTTCTCTTGCTGAAGCCAAAACTGAGGGCAAAACACCCAAAACACAAGCAGGAAGTGCAGACAGCTGCAGTAAAGGGCTGGCAGAGCATCACCAGGGAAGAAACCCAGCATCTGATGATGCCTATGTGTCCAACACTTCAGGCAGTCATTGACTGTAAAGGATTTGCAACCAAGTATTAAAACTGACTGTTTAATTGATGATTATGTTAGTTTGTCCAAATACTTATGAGCCCTTAAAGTTGGGGGACTGTGTGAAGAAATGGTTGTAATTCCTACACGGTTCATACTACATTTTTGAAAAAAGCCTTAAATGAAAGCTGAGAGTCTGCACTTTAAGCAGGTATTCATTGTTTCATTTAAAACCCATTGTGGTGGTGTACAGAGCCAAAATGATGACAACTGTATCATTGTCCAAATAATTATGGACCTGACTGTATATGTTCATAGAAACTACTCTTAAACTAATCTTGATACGCTGACTAGTAAAATATAAGGGCCTTGTATCAAAAAATAGTGTTAAATCTGCATTATTTAAGTTAATATTGCACAGGTCTCATTTTTGCCCTGGGATCCCACAGGGTTAAATCCAGCACTGACTAGACTCGTGTTAAAGTGGTTAGTGTAGAGATTCTGTGTTCCATCAGGATGACAGCAGGTTCTTTGAGAGCATTTATTGATGCCTGTCAAGTCCCTGCAGGATCATAAATTTATTGGCCCCATACACTAGGGATCGCTCCTCTAGCACCACATTGTCCATATTGGCATATACATATATGCAGCATCTCCCCTGTAAAGCTCAAGGAGCTCTGAGAGACAATCAATATCCCTCTGCAGCAGAGCACCTAGTCTTCAGGGACTGTATAACCCCCACAAACAAACCTGTTCAATCTGGAGCCTCATTTGCAACACTCCCTACTGTTCATCTTAATTTTATAATGCATGTCCTTGGGAGTCCTAAATGACAGCGAGAGAGCCCTTATTACAGCTAATCATGTGTCTAATTGGCAATTCCCACCCTAATAAATTATCTCTATGATTCCAATTGTGAATCATGTGCCAAACACCCTCTGCATTGTTGCATTCAAACGAGCCTGTTTTCATGGATGTCAGCGCAAACAGTTTACAGAACTGCTGTACAGCTTGTGCAGGGATGAAAATAATCCCAAATTGACTTCATAACTATTTAAAATCTTCAGTTAGTCTTGTAGTCGACAAACAGCAGGAAGACTTGAAGAAGATCATCTACAATGGTTTAGTGGGTGTGCACTTTGATTTCATGGTACCAGATTCAGACTCCTCTATCTATTCAGACGTGCTTGCTTACAGGTGGGTGCATTTGTTCTGTCTGAGTATAGACTATGACCAATTCACATCCCTTGTCACAAACAATGACCATAAGTCCCAACAGTGCTGGTTTGCCACACTCCCACTTATCGTCCACCAAAGAGAGAGGCCTAGTTCAACATGCTGACATCTAAATAATCTAAATCTAAATGATGTCCTCCTTATTTCCTGGGGTTATGGTGGGAAAACATATATATATATTTAATTATATAGGGGGGTGTAGCTGGTTCTGTAGTGACTCAAGAGGTCAACTAATGACCTCAGTGGAGAGAGTGGCCACAGATGATGTACAAACACTGTCCCTCCATCTTCAATTATCATTGTGACCTCTGTGACCTCTAATCTTACCCCCCTCCACCAAAAGGGCCTGTTAGCTTCTACTCAACTAATCTTGTTACCCTCTGTTCAACCAGGCCCAAAGCACACCCATACCTCTGTTAGGTTTACCACAGCGCAGAATGATATCTGTGATCCACTTCCTCCCATAATATCATTAGCTCCTCAGGCGTACTTACGTCCCTTGTGCTCCACAGCCACAAGCAGGAAACATGCATAATTGTGGGTGTAATGCACTGAGGTAATAATACCTGATTGGCAAGCGGGAGGAATAATCAGATCATCAATACTAGAACAAGCCTCTGTCTTCATTATGGTTACTGGGGCCGAACAAGGACACCAATCACTTGACTTTTATTTCACTGTGGATTACAGTAGGAGCGGTGGACATGTCTCATTTGTCACAAGCCATCAGGCTAAGCTCTGGCATTATACATGAGCAGTGACGCCAAAGAGCTTGAGTATACCTGGGATGCAGAGTGGATCATGGAGGGTGGGGTGTACTTTCCCCATTTTAGATGTGCAATTTAAAGTAACTCACTGTGGGGCATTTGGCAACTTGAATGAATAATTTAGGAGCAATGTGTTGATGCAAAACACTAGGGTGGTAGACCTCATATATATGTAGTGGGACAAACAAACAACAGTTGTAGTTCATTTTCTCAGAGGGGAACTTTACCTACAGCACTTGAATTTTTTTATTGTTAAAGGGGCGTGATAATGGAGAGCAGGTGCGGTGTGTCCTCGGCAGACACGTAGGACGATGGTAAATCATGTATCAAAGTCATAGCAGCTGTAAGGTCGATGTGCGCTGATCCTAAATGCGTAATTACGGGAAACACTGCTCATGTTCCAGTCAAGCAAATTAATTCAGCGTGCTATAAATTAATCACAGTCTGCGTATTAATTTTCTGGATCAGTAGCTTCAGCCACACAGATAATCAGAGGAGCGGCTGATCTGGAATCAGGCATTTAGTGCCATTCTCTGACGCAAAAACAAAATCATTACTCCATGAACTGTTCCTGCATTCAGTGTCCTTAAATGGTTTAGAGCTGCTCATAAAAGACCATTTGTCTTCTCCGCGTCATTCTAAACGCACCGCGTGCGTAATTTTGGTGCCACTGCAAATAGACAGGCTTTAATATCAAATCAGCTTTAGTTGCTAACTTTGGAAACTTACCTATCGACGCTGATCACACACAGTGTCATGATGGAGGCAGTGCAGCACATTACATCCATGCCGATGAAGATGTTACAGAACACCTCTCCAAAAAGCCACTTGCCCCCGGTGAGGTCCGTCACTATTACCAATGGCATCACAACTATGGCCACTGACAGGTCCGCCACTGCTAGAGATACCAGAAGGTAGTTTGAAGGTTGCCTTAGTTTCTTCACCACGCACACCGCGATCACCACCAGCGTGTTCCCCATGACCGTGACCGCCGTGATGATCGCCAGCATCACTCCGATGATGATCTTCTCCGGGCGCCCGAAATCCTGCAGCTGCTTCCCGCACGACTCGTTCCACATGACTGTGGGACTGGTAGTAATGAACTGCAGGGTGTCATTGATAACTTCGGAAACATCCTCTTTCTTGTGAAAAGTGTGCTCAGTTCCCGAAGTATTGAACATCACGACAACAGTATCTCGGAAGGGGTGCAAGGGACGCCTCGCCAGTGCACTCCAATTACGCGCATATTTGGATATGTGTAACCCGCTCTCGGCTCCTGTCCAGCGGTTTTAGATGGAGGCTGTTGGAGCTGCACCACATCACAGCTGCCAACAACTCACTCGGGTTCTTGACTGCTTTCTATTTAAGAATGATCCATCTGAAGTGTTTTAGGTGCGTGTTCCATCCCTACAGGTAAAAATAACTTGTACACCAAAACTATGAAATGGAAAAAAGTTACAGAATCTGAACAAATGCTCCCGGAGTGCTCGTTACTCAGTTCACTAAGCAGACAAATACGGACTATTTGGGGACTTGCGCTGCGCAAACCGCACCTATCCATGTGACGCATGTCTTAGGGCGCACAGACAGCCTTCTAACTAAATACGCGACGTAAGAGCAGCGGTTTCAAAGTGGATTCAGAGAGCGCCATGCGTGCAAAAGCATGAATAGTTTATTTAGTGGTTATTTGTGCATTTAGGCACGGGGTTCCCTCTCCAAAACCTGTACCCACCCTTGACAGTTAATGTAGATGATGACGCCAATGGTGACGATTGTGTTATGATGGCAGAGATGTTGATTTGAGATGTTTTTAGCCTTTACTCTGTCCGTGTATTTGTATTTATATCTTCATATTCTGCTGCTTTATATTCCATCTGCTTTAATATTTTTTGATGTCATTGCTGCTGTGCTGTGAAAATGTGAAAGTCTGACACTAGTGACTAGGGGAGACGGGTTGATTGACACACTTTGTGCTCTCTGCCTCACCTGCATAACTTATGTTAGAATATTCTGACCAGCAGCACATGAAAGGGTAAGGTCTCAGCTATACACAAATATGTTGTAATGCACACAAATGTTTGTTTAAAAATGATTTAAAAAGTGATTTGTGATTAAAGTCACTTTAAGCAATTGTGCCACCTACTTTTTGTCTCTTAACACACTGCAGAGGTCTCTTCCTTTCCAGGTGACCAGGTAGGCTAATTAAAAGCAGTTAAAAATGCTGAACAAAGTAGTTTTAAGTAACAATATAAACATTATTTTTAATCTTTCAAAATAGTTTGAATCTCTGAAAATACAGTCAGAGCTAGCCCACTTCTATTGAGGACACTTCCCACCCCACTTACTGTACTTTTTATTTGTGTTGTTTCATGCATTGTAATTGTAAACTGTATATAATAATGGACGTATAGCTACCCATTGGTAATTTGACTCCAGTTTTAAAGCCTTGAGTTCAGTATTTCAGCCGTCACCATCTTGGATTTTTGGAGCCAGAAGTGACTCAGTTTGGATGAGAGGATGGATCTGTGTAGGTGCCAGGAGTGGTTTTGACTGCGAAACCAGGACACTATTGGCGGACAGCCTGTCATAAAAAGGGGCATGCCCTTAATTTTGTGTAACTTTAAGCCTTAATAAAATGTAAACGGATGAGTTATTTAAATATTCACCCCGTCTTTATTTCTGCTGTAAAGGTGGACATTTTAACATGGGGGTTTATGGGGAGCAAGCCTCTAGTGGTCATTTAAGGAACTGCAGTTTTTGGCTGTTCAACTTTGGCTTTGTTTTTCAGCTGCAGAGGTTGCTGCTTGGTTGTAATATGCCTTTCTTTAAAAGCGATTGCCCTCCAGGGACAAAATCAAATTGAAGTTGAATATATACTAATCAGAAAATACAGATTTTAAGGTGGGTTTCCTTGTGTGCACTTATGTTAATGAAATCAAACGTTTGTCTATTTTATACCTGGCTGTGAGATAATATCACAAAAATCCCACATAATATCACACATAATATCTCCTCCTCGTTATGATTCTCGGAATGAGCTGGTTGGAAACCCCAGTGACAGATCATTTGAAAGCTCTTAAACACAGCCGGGCCTTTTTTGGAAAAAAAGAAATGATGCTGCAGAGTTTGCTCTAAAAAAAATCCCTGCTTTTCCCACATGCCTCTTGAATTTGAAGAAGAGACAGGAAATGAACCTTGTGGCATTTTGGCAGTGCCTCCAACAAGCAAAAAAATCACCTGTTTATAAATAGAACATCTCTCTCAAACTCAACTCTCTTATAGTGTACAATATGCTTTTGTGTTGTGCTGACGCTTTCCTTGGTTGCCTTGGCTCCTCAGATGTAGCTAAGCACCGGAGACAAATCAAAAGAGAAAGTCCAGCACTGCTGATGATGCTTGAAGACAGTGAGGACATATGGGAAAGTTTCCCAGGACTTTGGCTGCTTGCATCGTCATCCAGACTGCAACAGCTGTGGTGTGTTTGTCCCCCTGGCCCTGGAGGGGCCAGTGCCGTTTCCCACAATTCCTTCAAAGGCTGTCATCACTGCTCCTCCCCTACCACAAATGCAAGCCACCACAACTATGGCCCCTTTAGTCACCATTACCTAACCGCTCAGTCTGACAGACTGGTCAGTAAAGATTGTCACATCAGATTAATGCCACTGACCTTTGGCTGTTTCTGCTAGACCTTCTGCTGTCAGAAAAATTTGGTCCGTTGACACTAAGGATATTACCAATGCGCAGAAGTCAGAGGAGATGGGTCATATTTCCAGGGTGGAAAGCCTCTGTGGCAAGTTCTCAGGGCTTATGCAAAACAACCTGTCAACATGTTGTGTGTCTCTTTCAGCTCCCCTGAGGGTCTTGTAATGAGAGGGGTTAAACAGGTGTGGATTACACCTGCTTTGGGTGCATGAGAAAACATGGTGATGAGAAATTCAAATCAGACTGCAGTAAATGGAGCTATTTCAACTTTGTGGAAGTAACCACGTAGCCATGACCATTTGCATATTTTTGTGGTCATTTTTTTCATCCCTGGGTACTTCCTGTGTCTCTCAGTGTTTGTTTTGTGTGTGTTTGTAGTCAATTTGCATCTATTTGTGGTCATTCTGGGTTTTTTGTTTTTGTTGTTGTTTTCATCTCTTTCTGCTAGTTTGGTATAGCTTTGTGGATGTTTTGCATCTCTTAATAGTCATTTGATTGACGAACCAACCAGATAATCAGTCACTTCAAACAAAGTTTCTGGCCAAGGGCGCCCTGATCCCTTGGGCCCTTGGGCCAGTGCTCGATGGGTCCATTTAGTAATCCATCCATACATTCAGGTATGGTTAGTTTGTGTTGCTTCCACGAATCAAGTATGCATGGACTCTAGCTCTTGAGCATTTAAAGGTATACTTTGCAGGATTGTTGTTGTTACTATCTGTGAAAATGCTTGCCAGCTAAAATGAAAGTAAAAGCCAACCCCAGATTCATTCTCATTTGGTGTTTTGGATGCCTGCTGCTTATACAGACTGGCACCTGGTTGCTACCTTTTTATAAAGCCCCAACCTCTCCTCAGGGGGCACATGCCTATAAACATCAAAAACATAAAAATAAGACAAAAAAATGAACATCCAAGCAGATAGCAGAGTCTCTGCAGAAAAACACACTGCCGCAGACTTCTAGTGGGTCATAGTGATGACTAAGAGAGATTACTCCTGTATGAGTCTCTTTTTCTTAGAAAATATCTGCATAGCATATCTTAAATTAATTGACAGTTGGACTTTGGTGCAAGCAGGTTCCCATGCTGAGACAGCTGAAAATTCAAATCTGTGTGCTCCTTTCTTAAAACCATAGTGTGGTTTGTCAGATGTGAAACCTACATTTGAAACAATTACAGGAAATGACCTTAAAATACAAAACTTGTTTTGATCTCCCTTGCAGGCAAAATCCCCCCGCGGCCTGTTTGGCTGTCAGGTTACTGAGACTCCGTCCAATAAACAAGACCCATGTGAATCCATGTGACTTTTGCTCACAAGCCCTGGATCCCTTCTAATTGGGCAGTAAGAGCCTTAATGAAACCAAAAATATTAAGTAAATCAAGTTTTACATTTTGACCAGCAATTACAGCAACATGTCAATCATTTTCTAAAGTTTAAATGTCAGAGCACACTGCCAAAAGCAACCCTTCAGGCCTTATCCAAACATGCTGCATTAGACATGACAGGTAATGCTATTGACGATGTCGGCTCGGAGCCCGTCTGTGCCTCTGACATGAACTGGCATAATGTTATCAGTCAGTCAGTTGAAGTCAAATGTCTGACTGTTCTTTAGATGTAGATTACAGCTGAAGGCAGGCAGGTGGAGATTGTCCCTCTTCACAGGCCAGGGGGAAGATAAACACTGTTTATCTTGTTTTCTCTGTAGCAAATTGAGGATTTGCGAACATGACCTTAATAAAGTGACACAATCAGGCATGGAGCAGGAGCTGGGCAACAAGCAGCTAATTTCATCATGACAAGCGAATGTAAGAGAGGAGCAGAAAAACACATTTGTTTCTGAAGTACCTGGCCACAGAAATTACCAGCGAACGACACAGGGAGTGTTTGTGATTTGGTGCTGAACTCAAAGTGAAGATCACTTCCAAATGACAAACAAGATTATAAAACCAGAGTTTTCTTGCAAAAGTCAATATAACCACCTTACTAAACCCCTTTTTATCTCAATAACACATTTTCTCAATGCATTTATTTATCAACCTATGTTTACTCAGAGTCACAGGTAAATAACTTCAGTAGCAAACCACAAAAATGGTTAAACTATTTATTGGCTATAAATGTTTGTGATAAGGTCACACTTTAAAATCAAGCTTATCTGCATCAGTGTAGCCAAAGTGTTGAATCTAATTGACTGAAAGTGTGAAAATTATCTGAGAGTGATGTCTTAAACAGAAAAAAAAAACCACTCACAGCTTGTGTGTGATTGGATTTTTTTTTTTTTTTTATTTGTCTCAGGGAGTTAGAATCAGTATTCTAAATACACACTGCAGTGCAACAAAGAAAGAGGTCATGTCATAAAAAAACAGATAAATATATAAAATAAACCATGAGCAAAAACATTACTGATACACATTCATCTCAAGAAACAAAAGTCAAAATCCCATTTGCTAAGTCAAGGCCATAGCAACAAAGAGCCTTTATAGTTTTGTTTCCATAAATCAAAATCTTGACTTTTTGTCTCTGAATACAGACTTTACTCTTTGCTTCCACTGTGGTTCATTTCCAAAAGGTAGATGAGAGTTACAGCAAGAGTTGTCCGCTGGTGTTCATTCTTAGCCCGAGTCAAAGCCAATCACATGTCACTCCTCACATAACCGCCAATGTTGAGACCACTGGACAGAGTCATATGTCAGGGGATGAAAAAAACCTAAATTTTATTAGAGACAGTTATACATACCAAAGTTCCTCTGTTGGCCCTCCATCCAGGGTCCACGGATACAATTAGCTTTTAGCTACATCTGGAGCAATAAATGTATTGTTTACTTTCCCTGTTAAATAAATGATGAATGTGTGTATATGTAGCCATAAGCATCTGTAACTGTATAACTGACCTCTTGTTTAATTGCTAATTTGATTACTAGATAGATAAACAATTTTAAATTAAATAAACTCTTAACATAAATGTGATCTTTTTTTAAGTTATACTTAACAGACTTAGGTATGTTTAATAGAATCTGGTGGATCTTCCTATGGGTGACATAGGCGGCCGCCCAGGGCAGCACCCAGAGGTTAGAGCTTATTCGTGGGTGGGGGGTGTTGGGTGGGGCAGAAGGGGAAGCTTGCCATGCCTTGCACTTTGTGTGTGTCTGTAACTCAAACATTAGAGCAAATTTACCATTTATCATAGAGTATGTTTGACCCCCTGCTTTTCTTGTCCACATGTTAAGAGCAGATGGACACAGAACCCCAAAGTTGCCCACACTTTTGTATCTGTGGAATAATTTGAAGTTGCTCTAGACCAGGGGTAGGCAACCTGTGGCCCCAGAGCCACATGTGGCTCTTTAGCCCCTGTCCAGTGGCTCCTTGAGCCTTTGAGAAAAGAAGTCTATGGAAATTCATTCTATGAATCCAAATGTTGCTGAACCTCGATAGCAGTGGCTGGTTAGCTATGGATGCCAAATCCAAAAAAGTAAATTGAATAAAATAGAAAATGCAGTAGTGCATGGAAAGATTTGTTTGCTCTCACTGCCAGCTCTGCAAAATTTAACTACCAGATAGTTATTAATAGTGCCCTGCACAGCGGCCACCTTGTGGTAAAACATATTAACAAATGCTTATTTAGACTATAAGTATACGCTAATTTAGACTTAATAGGCTATTTACCTTGATTATAAGGCTCAAACATGTTTTGCGGCTCCACACAGATTTTTTCAAATTATTTTTGGTCAAAAATGGCTCTTTTAATGGCAAAGGTTGCAGACCCCTGCTCTAGACCGATGAATGGAACACCTGCTTTGATTTTACTGTTTCAGGAGAAAAAGTATACTCCTTTCAGGATATTTCTGTTATATGTTTTATGTCTTAAAAAGAAGTAAAGTAACAGAATTACACATTACGCACATTACAGAGAGGAAAACATGGCATTTTGTCATTGTCAGTGATGTGAGAGTTGGGTTTGCTGAGTAAGCATAGCGAACCTGACTCACATCACATCTACAAGCTGCCACACATCTCCGCTGCTGGCTGCTGCACTTAATAAGAACAAAAATGCCTTGCACAATCACTGATAGTTTTTGAGCAAAAAAATGACAGTGTCCTGTCAGCCTTCCCTACTCAGATTATTACAGCTGCAGGAAGCCTAAATACAAGGTCACACACACTTCAAACTCCTTTGGGTTTCTTCTCAACAGGTAAATAATTACTGATTGCTGATTACCTCCGACAGAATTGTAACAAGGCTTAGTCTAATTATATTGAAATAAAACCTCCCTACTGACAAGCTGTTAGTCACACTGTTTTGCATTTTGCTGAGGCACTTATTCAGAGCCGCATACAGTGACATATTTATACACATATTGGCATATTGCTGTTACTGTAACATCACACTTTTATGTCAAGCTAAACAGATTCTGGAGTTGGTTTCAGCTTTATGGAGAAATTTTTTTGGGGAAAGTGTTTAAATTCATTACGGAAGGTCAAGTTAATTCTCATATCTGTGGCAGTTACCTCCATATGTCAACAGATGGCATTAAAACCCTTAAAAATTAAATCATTTACAATCAGGTTTTCATCTTTGCGGTTTATATGATGTTGTTTTTCAAGGATCAAGGACGAAACAGAATCCATTGAAGACTGACTTTATGGAAATATAAAAGCCATGTTCATCAATTAAAATAACTATATGATTATGACTAACTGCTGTCCTTTAGGTCTCAGAAGTAACTCCCCCAAAAAACAGTAGTTAATGTAAAAGGACTAAAAGAATGGCTACTTTCTGGAACAGTGATTAATTTATTCCTGCAGAGACCAGGTGCGAGCCCAATGTCATCACCTCAACACCTCTGGGAGCATTTCTGTGATTATTTCAGAAGCGTCTGAAGCTAATTGCCGATACGCCTGACCAGTGACCTGAAAACCAAAGCTCTGTGGGCTTTTGGACTCTTAAGAATGTTCGTCCACCTCCCTCTGAGCTCTTATTAGAAAATACATTTTCAAATAACAAAGAGACACAAATCATTGCACATGTCAGCGGCTGACCTTGAGTAGGTGTTGAAGCATCTTTTCATCATGATTGCATTTTTAGTTGGGCTTTTTTGTGTCCAAAAGAAATGTGCGTAGTTGTGAAGTGAGACAGTTAGTGAAAGCCAAGATCTGTAAGACTTGTCGTCATTACCAATTCCCCCCGAATGCCATGTGGCTGTGAAACATACTGCAAATATAGAACTTGGGTATTTTCCCCAAAGACAGAAGTGATTGCCTGTATAATCGCACAGTAACAATTTTTAGCTTTGTCTCAAGCATCCTAAATATGAGTACGGTTCATGATTTTGGTCAGTCACAACCCTTACTGCAAAAGTCTACAAAATGGCCCAGCTTCTGCCTATTAGTTTTCCTTTGTACATATTGCCAACAAAATATCTGTAGTTGGTGTGGTGGCCTGATTTGAACATAGCTAGCTTAATTTATGACTGTAAATGATTTGTGACTAACCATTAAATATCAGTACATTCAATTTAATGCCACCATATGGTTAATTTAATCAAACATTTTACTCAAAATCAGTAAGCTGCACAAATATACTCATACACAAAGATATAGTGACCTGAGTGGGCTGCAATAGGCCACCAGCACAAAGTCCTGTATCTTCCAGGTTCAAATGAAATGGGTGAATATGAAACACACCATGCTGAATCCCAGCCCAGTTTGTTTTAACCATACATTATCATTATTGAGTTAGGCCTTTTCATGGGAGCCTGACTGAACTGCATTCCATGAGTCTGCATTAAAAGTTAAGTGCAGGGCGTTAAGGTCACTGAAATTAATAAACTGATGCTGTCATGTGCACATAAACAGCCAGTGAATTTAATTGCTCAAGTGAGGTGCCAGGTGGTGACCGCCAGAGGGCGACAAAAAACAATATTCCCCAGTATCATTTAAATGATCCATGGATGATTGACAGTTCAGTGAACCAATGTCTTGGGTCAAACCTACTGATTATCCAATAAGCGTATGGGCGGGAAAATACCATCCATCAACCTGCTAAATCTAACAGGTGGATTAATTTAACACGGACTTGTCAGCTGGTGCCAGGTAAGATATGTGTACATGTATTTTGGGCACTCATGCTTTTAACATTAATAACTTACAGTGTGTTATTTTTGTTAAAAAGGTCGAGTGATTTTGGACGTGTTTCGGCTGTATTGTATCGTCTGTGTAGCCTAATTGTCCTCAACACGTGTTTGTTCAATTAGCTAACGTTAGCTAGAATTAATTTTAGCTAACTGCGGTGCTATGCAGTCAACGCAGTTTAACATGATGGCTATTGTTCAGTAGCTAAGTGACATAGTAGTAGTAGCTAATGTAAGCTGTCATAAATGGATGAATAAATTTGTACTTTATGGCGATAAGGGCGAACTGGTGAAGCGAGGCGCCGCTAAGTCTGCTTTTACCGTTAGCATACCTAGAGTCAGACAACACGATAAGAACAAGCTAACTCAAGGTGCATCTTGAAGGTTATATTAGCTAACCCAACATTATTTCCCATGCGGTCTCATTAACACTGTCTGCTCTAGCTTTACCGCTCATCAAGTTTATTCTCTTGTAATAACTGTAAGGGATTAATTAGTTATTAATTAACGTTTTAAAAAAATGAAACATATTCTCAGTTCTTTTTGTCAACGTGTTAAATCTTGTAGTAAATTTTATGTTATTTTGCCCCTTTCCTTCTATGTTAAAGTTGACTGCACCAAGCTATAGAGAAAAAATGAACAAAGCTGCAGCCACTTGACAAATTAAATTGTCTGTCTGTATTAAATTAGACAGGCCTGAGATGTGTATCTGTTCTTCAAACCAGAGCTATATTCGTTTTGGCAGATGAATTTTAATGCATTTCAGCGCTTTAGTAATATCAATGTATGTGAATTAGCCAGAGCGTTGTCTTTTGCTTTGCATTGCATTGAGATTTTTTTTTGTCTTTACATTCTTGTCTGCATAATATCCTTAGGTGGCGTGCCATTAATGAATTTTATTCTATGGGTGTTTCCCTGCAGTTAACCCATTGTTGTGTGAACTGGTTATATCAGAAGTTGGCCAAATGGATCCAAAGCACCCTCCTGAGCTCAGCAGTATGACGGGCGTCCCCTGGCTGGGACGTGGAGCAGGATTACAGCCTCAGGAGCCGGCTGTAGGACGTGGTAGAGGGCTACTGCTCTCTACAGAAAGGCCTGGTGTAGGACGAGCCAGAGGTTTCCCAACTCTAGGTGATACCCCACAAAGACAAGGAGTAACTCTGCCCATTACTGAACCTGTGTTTGGACACGCCAGAGGGCTGCTGGTGCAGCCTGAATATGGAGGAGTTGGCCGAGCCAGGGGGCTGCTCTTCCCAGCAACTGAGCCAGTGTTAGGGGTGGCCAGAGGTGTAATCCTGCCTAGTCTGGATCCGCAGCATGTACAGACGTCACCACATGAAACCACAACACGAGACCAAACAGAGGAGACCTCTGCTTTAACAACAAAAGAGGTTGGAACAAAAAAATGTATCTATATGCATAAACAATTTGTATGTTTTAACTTTTTAAATGATATTGCCCTACATCAAGATCTGCCAACATTTTTGTCTACTTAAAGGTTGATACGACTACCTATGGTCAAGGATCAACACTGGTCTCAATGTTTAGAGGAATGGGCATTGAGCCTTCAGTGACCTCATGGGGAAGAGGAGCACCACCTCTGGGTCTGTATTAAAAGGTTTTTTGGGTGGAAAATAAACAGGCTGGGACCAATTATTGGTTTATCAGTAGTTATTGGTTGCCACTGTACATTAACAATGTTTGACTAAAATGACTTGTAGATACTAGTTTTGCACATTAAAGCATTTTGCATGCTGCTGTGAAGCAGAACAACATTACACCTAGCGCTGTAAGATGTGTTCAGGTACATATGGTGTGTCATTAATGGAGAACTACTATTGTGTGATATGATTACTTTTTGTAATAATTACGGAGAAATTCTTAGCACATCACTGATGCAGTAACTTCCTTAGATGGGGAACAGTATTGGTTACAATGCATGCAATTGCACCCTCTTGTGGCAAGAAGAAACTGCATGGTGTGAGAGGGACTTGATAAACAGAAAACATGCATGGTTTCAAATTTTTGAAAAAGCATAAATTCAATGCATCAATTCATATAATTAGCAGGATATTTCGTTAAAGAAGCATTATCACAGCTATAAAATAGCCTCCTATTCATTAAATTGTATCTATTAACAGAGAAAATATATGAAGTTAAAAATACTTGTATTCCAGTACAAGGCGATTTTTAAAAAAATGTGTTAATGGCAGAGAAATTCTTTGTATAGTTCACACTTTGTCTGAACATATGTACACACTCTTTTTTTTCTCTCTTTCTCTCTGTTTGGGAGTTGTTTAAAAGACATTTAAACATCAATATCATTAAATTAAGGTCCTTGTCCAAATGGAGACATCCATTTACCAAAGGCAGGGAGTGAGTGACCCTCATTAAGCAAAGCTCAGAGGACTGACGAGTGTTGATCTATTTTGAAAAAAATGTTAATGCAGGTTAAACCCATGTCACTCTGTACGGATTGTTTTACATTTTGTTGTAGGAAGAGGAGCAGCTGGTGGTATGGGTGATACAAAGCTGCAAGGTGTCCCAGTAGATGTCTTCAGCAGTCCAGAGAGCATGGGCCTACCTGAAGAGGTGATGGGCAGAGGTAGCAGGTAGTTGGCAGAGGAGTGACAAGAACACCTATCAGCATAACACAGTACAATACAACAATAACAACACCACTAACTACATCTTCCAAAATGGCCAGAGATTTAATTAATACCTCCCTAAAATTGTACATTGTGGCATTTATGAAGGCAGGAAATATTGCAGCGCAATTATATCTTATTGCTTTAGTTTTAGATAGGTGTGCCTGATTAACTAGGATCTGGATCTGTTTTTGTAACTGAAGTGAAGCAGTCATTTCTGAGCTACTTGTGTTTTTGTAAATGTAAGAGCAGCTTTTGGCAGATCCTAAGATGCGTACAGGATCTCACAATGCTTACTCGTGGTTAACTGTAACGTCTTTTGAGGGCATTGTAATTTTTTTGTTGGTCAGACCCTCCTATATTCCCACTGTTTTAAAATTAGCATTGATACAGAATTATTGCAACCACTGTTAGTATTAAATGAAAAAAATGATACTTAACCCTGTCTGCTGTGGAATTTGACCTGTTCCAGTCTCCGAGGCCGAGGTTTGTCCCCACAGACGATGGTGGGGCTTGGAAGAGCAGCGATGCCTCAACCTGGAGTAGGAAGAGGACACGCTCTGCCACCTCCTTTTTCTCCAGGTCGTATCGAGTCTGTTTCTCCAGCCCCTGAGCAACAAGCAGCTCTACACTCTCAGACTTCCCACACTGGTAGGAAAACTCTGAAAAATGTTTCTGACTATTCATGAGACAATGCAAAAGATAAAATATTTACTTCAGCTAGGTTAAAATAGATGATCAACCTTCATTGTAATTATATTTAGTTAACATGATTATATGGGTAACAAGAACTTATGATAAAAGTTTTTAAAATGCCAAAAATCTGAAGGAATCGTGCCCCTGCTGCCCACTACTCCAGAGTTGCCGAAGCCTTCTGCTGTTGCACCGGCAAAGACAGAGCTGAAAATGGAGGCAGTCTGGTAAGTAAACTTTTTTTAGCTGGTACTTACCTCTTAGGGCCTTGACACACCAAGCTGACTTCCTGCTGCTATTATGTCTCTGTAGCAAATAGGGTTGGGTCGGTTCCCGGTAATACCAATTGGGTTCGGTACTCCGTCTTGGACCGGGTTTTATTTTGAGACCGACCGGACCAAGACGGAGTACTGAACCGAATTGGTATTACCGAGAACCGACCCAACCCTATTCGCTACAGAGACATAATAGCAGCAGGAGGTTCTCGGTAATACCAATTTGGTTCGGTACTCCATCTTGGACCAGGTTTTTATTTTGGGACTGACCGGACTGCATACGTCATACTTGGGCGGAACGTACGTGGAGCGGACTCCTCGGAGATCCGCCCGGACTAAAAGCAGATGTCCGCAAGCCCTGTGCGCACAAAGCTCAGATTTTACAACCGCTCCGCGCACCAGTGTCACACAAAAGACTGCTCGGCATGTATTTTTCACATCGCGGGGATTTTTCACGGACAATGTTACAGGAAACTACAACGTGGAAGTGCGCTCGAATATGGAAGCCCGAATGACTGCGGACATTCCTCACGGAGTCCGCTCTGCTTATAGTACGTCCGAGTCTGTGAGCACCTGTGTCTGCCTCTTCGCCAAGCACACAGCGAGCAGGAGAGAGAGGGGAGTGGGGGTGGGGCGGGGACCGAGCTAGGGGGTGTACTGTAGCCTGGAGTTTGTTTAACAGTGACGGGTAGTCGATAATGGCAGACAATTTAGTCTCGAAGAATTTAGAGAATGCGCCAATATGGCAACACTTTGGCTTTGAGCCAGACGAAGGAGGCAGCCCTTGTTTGCACTGACTGAGTAAGCTAAACCTGCAAATTTATTTGTAAGGAATAAAAGAAACAACGTGTTACTGTCACTCTGTTGTCTTATGGTTGTTTTTTATTTTAAATGAGGCAGTTGCGCCCCCAAGTGGCGAATATCTGGTATTACCGACTTGATGCGGTTTTTCACAAAAACCGGACCGTTTTTTCCCCTCATACCAACCCAATCCTAGTAGTAAACTGTCACCCATCACTAACTGGCTGTCAGTCGAGCCTATCAGAAGCTTAATCTGTGCATCCTGTGTTATTACATTACTCATCCACCTCTTCTTCCATACCATGAGTGAAGTGCAACACACACCGCCGCCATACGCTGCACGTCAAAACGCCTGCCTCCATTATATTCTATGAAGCAACCCACACTGGCGACGGCCGACGCGCCGCGCCGCTCTGCTTCAGCCCACTGCTCTATTTCCAGCGCGGCCGGCGCTCATGGCGGCGCTGCGAGAAAAGCCTTTTATGTATGTTTTCGGCCGCCGTGGTATCAAAACCAGTTGTTTCAAATTTTTAATAAGATGAAACTCACCCGTGAAATCCAAGTTGCTGTTGCCTTAAAGTTTTTCCTCTTCTTCTTCTGTTACTAGCAGTTGGCAACCGTTGGCAACTAGTGTAGGTACAGCCACCTAGAGGGCTGGGGTGGGAAATACATGTCAACGGTGCTGCTGCGGGCCTCTGCCAGTGTGTGTTGGGGGGCGGCACTTGACAGCCACAGCGCCGCGCCGGCGGCGGTGTGTGTTGCACTTGAGGATGCCAAAGCAAAACAGAGCAAAATGTTACATTTGTTTCGTGACCATATGATGCAGCCTTTATTTATTGTAAATAAAGCAAGCCTTTGACTATGGTCTTTGTGGTGTGTTCAGGTGCATCGTTTTAGAAATGTGAGGCAACGTAGTGCGTTTGATCAGTCAGCTTTTATCAGTGCTAGTTGTGTGAGATCATCTTGCTGTCTCAAGGCCACCATTCACTTAAGATTTACAGACACAGAAGATAAAACCCAGTACCACCAAGTAACCCACTGTTTGTGTTGGTTGTGCTTAAATGATCTTGTGCATTTATATTCTCATCTGATCAGTGAGCCACAAAACAAGGCTGGAACAAAAGGAGCTCCTATAACTATCGGCTCAAACCACATCCCGATTCGCTGCAAGAATGAAGCTGTCTATCAGTACCATGTTACATTCACGTAAGTATTTGGTATCATTTGTATCCTCATTTAGCAACAATTAAATAAATGGAAATTTAAAAAAATAATAATAATAAATGTGTTAAGTATTAGCCACCATTTCATATGAAACAAGACTTTGTTCAACACTTGATAGCACGTTTTTTGAATGACAACATGAATCAAAAATGGACATAGACAACCAAAGCTAAAAATATACTGAAGCAATGCTGTTAATAAAATCCCAGAGCTGACACATTTAGTGCAAAGGTATTCCATAGAAGCTATTTGTTGAATAATGTTGTCAGTGGATACTGGTGATTGGGGAAGTGCTGTGTGGTTTTTAGAAGTCACGAGTGTTGTTGTCTGTCTTTCAGTCCAAACGTTGAATCAATGGCGATGCGTTTTGGCATGATGAAAGATCACCGCTCAGCCACAGGGGAAGTAGTAGCTTTTGATGGCTCCATACTCTTCCTGCCTGTGAAGCTGAATGACGTAAGTATCACAGTTAACTTTATCAGTCATGTGACTAATTGACTAAAGTGTGTTAACAATTTTTAATTAATTCAGATTGTGTGTGTAGATGACCCGAGTTCTTACAGAGGTCTAAAACTATTAAAAAAGTAGTTGTTCATTTAAATGTATTGAATTTTGTCTGTGCAGATCTATACAGTGCAAAATCTATCAGATTGCTGAACATAACACTGGATTCCTTGTTTGCATAATATTTTGATGACTTGCAGGTGGTTGTTCTCAAGAGTTTGAGACGGACCGATAATGTGGAAATACAAATACAAATTGAGATGACGAAGATTTTGCCACCCAACTCAGATCTATGCATCCCATTCTACAATGTGGTGCTCAGGAGGTATTTTTAAAAACAGATCCTACACTGTTTGGTCAGAGATTGACTACTTAATTTATGTGCAGTCTAAAACTTTACAATTGGAAACTTTGAAATTGTGCCAACATTCAGATAAATGGTGTTCTGCTATACTGTAACTACATGTAATTCACACTGTGACATAATAGCAATAATTTACTTAACCTGTCACATTAAGATTTTTTTATTTTATTTTTTTTTTTTTAAATGCTGTAATTGCCCTCCGTTAACTCGCAAACAATAATATTTTAATACAGTTTGGGATATTTTTTCTCATTTTAATTTCTTTCTCAGAAGAAAGCGTTCAGCTGGTCCATTGCTGTGTCAGTTTCTCAGTCATTCTTATATTGACTAATAAGTTGATGTCCTATTTTTCTCTCATGCGGTGCGGCCTCTAAAGGATAATTTAAATTTGGCGTTGTTAACAGTTGTGTAACAGTGATCCAGGATATTCTTCTCTCTGATCGGACATTTTATAAACTGTTTGTAGTTGGGGAGTTCATGGGTGAGGTTACCTTTTGTTAAAGTCACCAAGGACAATAAC